>NW_020837947.1:63951854-64344567 GCF_003676395.1 Aethalodelphis obliquidens | reverse complement strand
TTTTTTTTCTGTACGCGGGCCTCTCACTGTTGTGGTCTCTCCCGTTGCGGAGCACAGGCTCCGGACATGCAGGCTCAGCGGCCATGGCTCACGGGCCCAGCCGCTCCGCGGCCTGTGGGGTCTTCCCGGACCGGGGCACGAACCCGTGTCCCCTGCATCGGCAAGTGGACTCTCAACCACTGCGTTACCAGGGAAGCCCTAAAATACGTACTTCTTAACAAACCCTCTTGGGATAGAAGATATCAATTTTAATAATTCCTTCTTTGAAAAAAGTTAATACTCGTCTAGACACAATACTTTGTTTTAGAATTATGTTCTATCAGAGTTGGTTATACCCAAATGCATCAGAAAAAATTACTCTTTTTCTCATATGTTTTGAAAAATATTTGTGACTTTCTGTATGCACTTTATATTCCCACTGTATGAGATTTTATAAAGTTTAATAATTTTGTTCCTATATCTGCTATCACTATCTATACTTTTTATCCTTTTTACCTTTTTGTTATTTTCCTAAGACTATATTAAATCTGCCAGAGTTTTCATTTCTATTCAAGAACTATTTACTGAGGTTGTGAGAAGTGTCAGACACTGTACTAAGGCCCGGAGATACCACGGTGAGTAAAATGAACCCTCAAAATACTTTCTTGGTGTTGCTTTGAACTGAGAAAAGTATTCCAAGCTCAGAAATTTGGGGATTTATACACCTGAAAAACCTTGACATGAGAGGAGCTTAGCATTAAAAAGAATCCTTAAAGATCAACATATAAAACCAGCAACCACCAGAGAGCATTTGTTTAGCAGGGGTTTGAAGAATTTCCCTCAATAGGGAAAATTCATTTTAGAAAATCCCAACTGTTACAAAATTATTCCTAATGCTAAGCCAGGATTGATGTCCCTAAATATTCTGAGCATGGGTAAAAGTTGCTCATTTCAGGTAGCTTGGAACAAGCCCATCATCTGTCTTTGATAACATATATGACTTCATAGGCATGTTTCACAAGCATCTCTTCTTATCATTTACCATCTTTGTTTTTGATTATTCATACATTTTACTTCTTTCTCTCACTTTATTTTGTATTTACTAATTACTATATTTTTCCTAGCACCTTCATTTCTTATTTTAATACATCTATTGAAATGATTAATTATATTTTTATTACTCATTTCCCCCTTCACTGGTTTGAACGTTTTACCTTTCATTTTTATGCTTTTAGTGGTTATATCTCTATCATTGGTGGGCTACATCAGAACCTTAGAATTACATTAACTTTCAAATCCATGACTCATCCTCCATTTCTATTAGTATTTTTCTTCTACCTTATTTTGAAATTTCTACATCAAACTGGAAAGCTTCTGGACAGCAAAGAAAACAATCAACAGAGTGAAAAAGCAACCTAAGGAACAGTAGAAAATATTTGCAAATCATATATCTGATAAGGGATTAATATCCCAAATATATAAGGAACTCTTACAACTCAATAACAAACAAGAAAATTAAACAATTAAAAAATGGGCAAAGCACTTGAATAAACATTTCTCCAAAGACATATAAATGGCCAACAGGAAATGAAAATCAAAATCACATCACACCTGTGTCACAGCACACTTGTTAGGATGACTATTATAAAAATATATATATATACACAAAAGGTAGGTGTTGGTGAGGATGTGGGAGATTGGTCAACTTATGCTCTGTTGGTGGGAATGTAAAATGGTGCAACTGATATGGAGAACAGCATGGAAGGTCCTCAAAAAATTAAAAATAAAACTCACTTGTGATCCAGCAATCCTGCTTCTGGTATACATCCAAAAGAATTGAAAATAGGGTCTCAAAGAGCTATTTGCATCCTGTGTTCATAGCAACACTATTCACAATAGCTGAGAAATGGAAGCAACCCAAAGGTTCATTGCTGATGAATGGATAAATGGTCTACACAGTCAGCAGAACATCATTCAGCTCTGGAAGGGAAGAAAATCCTGTCATATGCAACAACATGGATAAACCTGGAGGACTTGATGCTAAGTGAAATGACCCACTCACCATAGGACAAATACTGCCTGATTCTACTTATAGGAGGTATCTGGAATAGTCAAATATATAAAAGAGAGGGTAGAATGGTGATTGCCAGGGCCTGGAGGGTGGGGGTAATAGGGGCTTGCTATTCAATGAGTATAAAGTTTCAGCTGTACAAGATGCATAAATTTTTGAGATCTGCCATACAACACTGAGCCTATAATTAACAATATATGTTTTATGAAGTTAAACATTTGTTTAGAGGGTAAATCTCATGGTAAGTGTTCTTACTACAGTCATTTTTTTAAAAACTGCAGATTGTCATTTTTCTTTTTATATTTGGTAACTTACTTTACTTAAAAATATGTTTATCTGTTTCTTTGTTAAATCATGTTTCTTCTATTCTCCATCTTTTCTCTAGCTTCAGTTTCACTCTTGCTCATTGCTTCATCCTTCCTTAGTGGTTCTTTCAGGGAGGGTATGTGAATAGAAAAATACTCATTTCTTATGTATGAAGATGAATCTATTTTACCTTTCTTCTTTTTAAAAAATTTTTTTTATTTTTTATTTTATTTTATTTTTTTACATCTTTATTGGAGTATAATTGCTTTACAATGATGTGTTAGTTTCTGCTTTATAACAAAGTGAATCAGTTATACATATACATATGTTCCCATATCTCTTCCCTCTTGCGTCTCCCTCCCTCCCACCCTCCCTATTACCTTTATTCTTGACTAATGGTTTATCTCAGCTTAGGGTTTTATGTTGGTCTTTAATCCTTCACTATATTAAAGGCATTTTCCATTGTCTTTTGGTATTTATTATTGTTTTTGAAAAGTACACCCTTGTTCTAATTCTCATGCCTGTGCAGCCAATGGGAGTTATTCCTTTAGTAGCTCCTGAGATCTTCTTTCTTTGTCTTTAATGTGTTCCCTCTTCACAACAGGTGTTTAGTGTGGATTTGTTCCTATAACCCTCTTGGCGCTCAAAGTTTTCTCCTTTAATTTTTTTATCTTACTTTTCAGTGTCCACCACTAGAGAATCCTCAGCAATTTTCTTATTAATATCACCTTTTCTCTGTTCTTTCTTTCTGTATATTCTCTTAGACTTATATTACCTCTTCTCCTTCTTCTTTCCTATATTTGTCATGACTTACTTTCATATTTTCTAAAAGTTTCTATGTACGATGCTTTATTCTCAGTGATTTCCTCAGAACTATTTTCCTGTTTACTAATTTTCTTCTCAAGTCTATATTTGTCTGCTTTACCATTCCACCTTGATGATCTTATTCATTGCTTTGGAAGAACATTTACAATATGCCTTTGGTATTTCTCACATCTGCAAAATATTTTATTCACAAATTTTCATAATTTGTCTTTGACAACTTTTTCAGATAGGTAACAAATTGGGTAACATTTAAGAGAGAAGCAGGGCTTCCCTGGTGGCGCAGTGGTTGAGAGTCCGCCTGCCAATGCAGGGGACACGGGTTCGTGCCCCAGTCCGGGAGCATCCCACATGCCGCGGAGCGGCTGGGCCCGTGAGCCATGGTCGCTGAGCCTGCGCGTCCAGAGCCTGTGCTCTGTGACGGGAGAGGCCACAAGAGTGAGAGGCCCGTGTACAGCAAAAAAAAAAAAAAAAAAAAAAGAGAGAAAGAGATATTGACCCAAAGATTATTGAAGTTTTTAGTTAAAGTCTATGTATATTAGTGAAGTTTTTGAAATAATTATGGAAACACAGAGAATTTATTTGGGGATAATGCCAGATGTATTTTCCCCTGACAGCTATTAACCCTCAGGCAATATCTCACCTCTAGGTCATTACTATAATTATAAGGCAAACATTTAAAAACAACAGAGGTATAGTAGTAATATATATTTTGTACTTAGACAATATTATCATAATTGGTGTGTATAGGGGATTTCTGGGACTTTTTGATGAACTCATCACTCACACAATTGGGTTGATTAGATTATCTTTCATTTTCAATTCACATTATTATAATTAACTTGTTCTGATAAGTATTGTTGGGGTAATGTAAGAATATCAGAAGCTGCTTTCAATTATAAGCTTGTATATTGTAGCAAAATAGATTGGAAGTTTACTATTAAGTTGAAAACACATCTTATTAGGAACATCTAATTCTAATGAAGAAAAGTGCAATGTGCCATTTATTCTCATCCTGTGGAGGTACAGATGTTAGAGAGGAAAGGGCTTGTTCTTGTTGAGTATTTCATCTTGTGTCTCAGTAAGAATATCTTATCTTGGACTTGCTTCAGCTATTACAACAGCTGCTAGGTCTCTGATTGGGTTTGAAGCTCTGCCTCTGACTCCTACTAAGATAGTTTGCAGAATGAAGTCAGCAGAAGCCACCACACAATTAAATTGCTCCACAAGGTTGAGAGCTGAGTGATTGCTGTATGTACAATCTCTCATTTCTTCCCAACAAATTAACCTCCCACAACCGGCTTCTTACCATTTAGTCTGTGCTTCTGTTGCCTTCTGATGGGTAATTTGTAGCTTTTCCCTGGCATTCAGCCTAGTGTTATCTGTAAGTATGCTGGTACATTTGTTTGTATTCAGAATTTATTTCATACCTCCTTTAATATTAGTAACAGTATCTTTGAGTTGAAGTTTTATAATTAATAAATATTTATTGTTTAATGAAATGGCTTGCAGGATATAAACAGTATGGGTCTTGGGGGCCAACCTGACCACCAAATGCACTGAACCTGATGATACTCTGTAAATATACCATGCATTTAGAATCTGCTCTGCTCAGATTTTATTTGAAACCTATCTGTTTTAGGATTCCACAATCATAAAGTATCAAGGAAAACCAGGAACTGAGAAGAAAGTCAAGAAAATGTCTAGAGGCCAAGAAATTAGGTCTATTGGACAGGATATTAGGTCTAGCGGACAATTCAACTAGCACAAGAAGCATGGTGGGCTGGAAAGAGCTTGGCCACTGTGGTTGTCTGTATACAGAAAATAGAGGCAGAAAGCAAATATTCAATAAATAAAGAGAAATCAAGGATGTTTCAAAATTGTCTCTGTTGAAGGGGATTTGAGGAACTTTGTCTTTTGGTTTTGTGTTTTGGTTTTTGCATTTATTCCTTAAATAAATGGGTCACAATATCTCCATTTTTGGCAGGCTAAGTTCCTGCCTCTACCTTCCCATTTAAAATACCCCCCAATCTCAGGATCAATGAAGTCAGGCTATAAATTGTAGTCTATGTCTATAGAGAAGAGAGCAAGTTTATTATAGTAGAGACCATATGATTTAAAGTAAGATGACCTGGACTGGAAGGAATCCTGGCTCTGCTCCTTACCATCTATGGGATCATGGGCAAATCACTCAACTTTTCATTTTTTTCAAATATAAAATGGGAGTAATAACAGACAATTTGTAGGACTTTTATCAAATTACTAAGATAAGTGCTAGTGCATTAGAATTATAAAAATAAATGTATAGATATAAACTTTATGAAATGAAAGAACAATCTGTGAAGTAAAATATTTAGTGTTTTACAAAAGGAGGAAGTAAAAGGAGTTTTGCACATTGTACAGGTAAACCTGCAGAAGCTTTGGAACCACTTTTTCTGGAGGTCATGAAATGTTGGGGATGGTTTTAATGTGGCAAACCTAGAAGGTAAAACTAGTTAATTTTTCAGATGCCTTTCCAGCTTTTTGTCTTTTATATAATTAATAGCATAAAACATTTTAATTTTTCCTCCTTGACGATAGCTATCATTTGAGGATGTGAATTAATAAATACCTTAGTAGGATTGTCTTGGTAGAAATAATTTCTGGAATTCCATGTTTTTTCCTGTCAAATTGTTTTCAATATCTAAGTTTTACATAAAGACAAACAGAAGAATTATTTCCAAAATGCTAAACTCCATAGATTACTAGATTGGACACACAATGAGAAATATACCTTTGTTTCCAACAACTTAGAATGGACAGACTCAATTTTTTGCAATTGCAAGCCAGAAGTACACATTAATCAAAGGATTTCCTTGGCCATGGCTCTGGCTATAGATCTTTAGTAAGATTTAGGTAACACAATGATGGTAACAAACTTGACCAAATATCTGTCAGAGTCGTGTCAAAATCCCACTCCCCAAGATGGAAACCACCACTCTACATAGTTCTTTTGTTTCCCAGAAGAATACCAGCTTAAGAATTTGGGGTGCGGTGGTAGTGGGGAAAGGGATACCCATACTTTATCCAATATTACTGTTTACCAATATGGATACCAAATGTGTCCAAATGCCTTTAGCTAGAGTCCCAGTGCTCCCAATTCCCTGGCAGGCATTACTTCTTCCCCTTCACAGTCTGCCACCTTCCAACTGCCCTGATGCTACCACTGCACCATTTCTGCTACTACATTGCGGCTGCCATGGACGCCTCTCTTTGTGTATCTCTTTGTGGGATCCCTATCTCTAGTTGGGCATATACATGACCTCAGGGTGGCCAAGGTCCTACTGACCAGCTTCCTAGAATCCTCTTGCAATGGTTGGTTCTTCCTTGGACTATGTGTGTCCTTCCGTTTGGGACAAGACATGAAACTCTCCTGTTGAACTTCTATCCTATGCTTTTGCATAACCTCTGGTCCCAATGAGGTAACATGTTTTTGGGGAAAGAATCCCCAAATTTTAAACTCCTTTTCCATATCTTTTCCTCTGAGGAGTATCGGTGGAGTCCACTTCCTCTTCTGTCCCCAAAATGGATCAAGGCTCATTGTCAAAACTTTTCTGTCCATTACAGATTTCATTCACTGGATCTTCCTATTTGACTCCCTCCTCTCCAAATCACCTCACTGACTCTTGTGTTCAGGGTAACTCTTTTTACATGTGTATCTATTTACTCTTAAATTGAGTTGGGATTCTACATTTGCTGTATTCAGAGATACCTTGCTTACCACCAACAAATAACATGTCCTAGTTTCTCCCCAGGAAAATTTCTGCAAGACCCTATGAGGAGGCATGTTCTTTGCTGAATTATTAGTTACTATTTTCTGTACTAGTCTATGAATCACTTTTCAAAGATATGAATAAAATGATGTATTTGCATTGATTAATTTGATAGATATTAGCTTAATACCTAAAAAGTGCCAGGTCCTAATTCAGGAATATAAAATGAAAAATGGATCTTGTTATTTTTTCATAATTACATAACGTAATTTTATTAAATAAATGAGTCCGTTGTTCTGAAATAAATCTCTAGTTAATAGCATTATAGTTCACAGCAAGTGTTCCCTCCCATCCCCACCCCAGAGCACATCTGTCTAGTCATAACTGATATTTTCAGGTCTCCACTTACACTGCCAACAGTTAAATTCCATTCATCTGGCATGTGCAATTACACTCTGATGAAGTTTTGGAGTTTCACCAAATTTTTTTAATCAAAATTGTCAACAAATGATTAACTGACTAATTCCATCCAACACTTCTTCCTTGCCCTCTGACCTACCACCCAGGATGTTAACAAGTGGTGAAATATAGTAAGGGGCAGAAAAAAACTCTGGGTAAGAAAAAAACTCTGTGTCTGAGTAAACCACAGTTGGACCATCAGTCTCCATATGGTGCCAGACTGGGATGTGGTAATGCAATTTTGTTGATTTCCCAGTTCTGTAGCTCTACTTGTTGAAAGAATAGCTCCTATTATTGGAATTGGCAATCTTTTTCTTTTTTCTTGCCAAAATACACACACATATTAAGGAGGGAAAATCTTGAGTAACATACGCCTTAGCATGTAAGACTCGTTCAGTTTTCATTTTCATTTTCTGAGTCCTTTTCGAAGTAATAGTTATCTCCTGTGCCTAGTTATTCTACATTATTTCATTAGCAGGTCTCATTATAGTCTAAAATTTTAGGCCTTGTCCTGATAGTGATGGCTACTCCAAATAGCACCATTTGCTGAGGATGGCATCACTGTAAAGTGGTATGGGTTTTTCTTCTGACAACATTAAAAGCATTTCTCTATCTAGTCAGTGTATGCTATTCAAGAATTCTGAAGAGCTAACACCTATCCTTTTCAAACTCTTTCAAAATATAGCAGAGAGAGAAACACTCCCAAACTCATTCTGAGGTCACCATCATCCTGATATCAAAACCAGACAAAGATGTCACAAAGAAAGAAAACTACAGGCCAATATCACTGATGAACATAGATGCAAAAATCCTCAACAAAACACTAGCAAACAGAATCCAACAGAACATTAAAAGGATCATACACCATGATTAAGTGGGGTTTACCCCACGAATGAAAGGATTCTTCAACATACACAAATCAATCTATGTGATAATCCATATCAACAAACTGAAGGATAAAAACCATATGATCATCTCAATAGAGGCAAAAAAATCTTTTGACAAAATTCAACACCCATTTATGATAAAAGCCATCCAGAAAGTAGGCACAGAGGGAACATACCTCAACATAATAAAGGCCATATATGACAAACCCACAGACAACATCATTCTCAATGGTGAAAAACTGAAAGCATTTCCTCTAAGATAAGGAAAAAGACAAGGTTGTCTGCTCTCAGCACTATTATTCAAAATAGTTTTGGAGGGCTTCCCTGGTGGCGCAGTGGTTGAGAGTCCGCCTGCCGATGCAGGGGACATGGGTTCGTGCTCCGGCCTGGGAAGATCACACATGCCGCGGAGCAGCTAGGCCTGTGAACCATGGCTGCTGAGCCTGCACATCCAGAACCTGTGCTCTGCAATGGGAGGCCACAACAGTGAGAGGCCCGCGTACCAAAAAAAAAATAGTGTTGGAAGTTTTAGCCACAGCAATCAGAGAAGAAAAAGAAATAAAAGGGATCCAAATCGGAAAAAAATAAGTAAAACTGTCACTATTTGCAGATGACATGATACTATACATAGAGAATCCTAAAGATGCTACCAGAAAACTACTAGAGCTAATCAGTGAGTTTGGTAAAGTAGCAGGATACAAAATTAATGCGCAGAAATCCATTGCATTCCTATACAATAATGATGAAAAATCTGAAAGAGAAATTAAGGAAACACTCCCATTTACCACTGCAACAAAAAGAATAAAATACCTAAGAATAAACCTACCTAAGGAGACAAAAGACCTGTATGCAGAAAACTATAAGACACTGATGAGAGAAGTTAAACATGATACAAACAGATGGAGAGATATACCATGTTCTTGGATTGGAAGAATCAACATTGTGAAAATGACTATACTACCCAAAGCAATCTACAGATTCAATGCAATCCCTATCAAACTACCAATGGCATTCTGCACAGAACTAGAACAAAATATTTCACAATTTGTCTGGGAAAACGAAAGTCCCTGAATAGCCAAAACAATCTTGAGAAAGAAAAACGGAACTGGAAGAATCAGGCTCCTGGACTTCAGACTATACTATAAAGCTACAGTAATCAAGACAGTATGGTGCTGGAATGAAAACAGAAATATAGATCAATGGAACAGGATAGAAAGCCCGTAGATAACCCCATGCACCTATGGTCACCTTATTTTTGATAAAGGAAGCAAGAATATACAGTGGAGAAAAGACAGCCTCTTCAATAAGTAGTGCTGGGAAAACTGGATAGCTACATGTAAAGGAATGAAATTAGAATACTCCCTAACTAACACCATACCCAAAAAGAAACACAAGATGGATTAAAGACCTAACTGTAAGGCCAGACACTCTAAAACTCTTAGAGGAAATCATAGGCAGAACATTTTATGACATAAATCACAGCAAGATCCTTTTTAACCCACCTCTTAGAGTAATGGAAATAAAAACAAAAATCAACAAATGGGACCAAATGAAACTTAAAAGCTTTTGCACAGCAAAGGAAACCATAAACAAGACGAAAAGACAACCTTCAAAATGGGAGAAAATATTTGCTAACGAAGCAACTGACAAAGGATCAATCTCCAAAATTTACAAAAAGCTCCTGCAGCTCAATATCAAAAAAACAAACGACCCAATCCAAACATGGGCAGAAGAGCTACATAGACATTTCTCCAAAGAACATATACAGACTGCCAACAAACACATGAAAGGATGCTCAACATCATTAATCATTAGAGAAATGCAAATCAGAACTACAATGAGTGATCACCTCACACCAGTCAGAATGACCATCATCAAAAAATCTAGGAACAATAAATGCTGGAGAGGGTGTGGAGGAAAGGGAACCCTCCTGTACTGTTGGTGGGAATGTAAATTGATACAGCCACTGTGGAGAACAGTATGGAGGTTCCTTAAAAGCTAAAAATAGAATTACCATATGACCCAGCAATCCCACTACTGGGCATATACCCTGAAAGAACCATAATTCAAAAAGAGTCATGTACCACAATGTTCACTGCAGCTCTATTTACAATAGCCAGGACATGGAAGCAACCTAAGTGTCCATCAACAGATCAATGGATAAAGAAGATGTGGCACATATATACAATGGAATATTACTCAGCCATAAAAAGAAGCGAAATTGAGTTATTTGTAGTTAGGTGGATGGAACTAGTATTTGTCATACAGAGTGAAGTAAGTCAGAAAGAGAAAAACAAATACCATATGCTAACACATATATATGGAATCTAAAAAAAAATAAATAAAAGCTTCTGAAGAACCTAGGGGTAGGAAAGGAATAAAGATGCAGCCATAGAGAATGGACTTGACACAGGGAGGGGGAAGTGTAAACTGGGACGAAGTGAGAGAGTGGCATTGACATATATACACTACCAAATGTAAAATGGATAGCTAGTGGGAAGCAGCCGCATAGCACAGGGAGATCAGCTCGGTGCTTTGTGACCACCTAGAGGGGTGGGATAGGGAGAATTGGAGGGAGACGTAAGAGGGAAGAGATATGGGGATATATGTATATGTATAGCTGATTCACTTTGTTATAAAGCAGAAACTAACACACCATTGTGAAGCAATTATACTCCAATGAAGATGTTAAAAAAAAAAGAATTCTGGAACATAGATTCTATAAAATGATATTAATCAATATGTTCTCTCTATCCTCTGTATCAAGTTTAAGCAATCATGAATGTTTTAATATGTTTGCTTCTGATACCATGCATGCTTCAATGTCATTTCCAATAAACAAAGGAATCACTGTACTAGGCAGATTGGTTACACTTATTTAAAGAATGAATCAATTATTGACTGTTCTACAAAAGTATAAAACAAATTTTCTGCTAATAATTTAATGACTAGGTACACACACAGACACACCTGTCCACACATACACACACATCCCAAGACAAGCCACCTAAGTTTTTATCTGAACCCAGAAGGGATTAATCCAGAGTTTTGAAAGCGGAGAAGCTCATGGTGAACTCCATTATAAAAGTCACATTATTCTAACATAAAATAGAACTTGACATTTGGCCTAATTATACTTTCCAAGTCTTTAATATTCTGCTTATCATTATGGATATTTAAATAAGGAAAACTACTCTGATAACTTTTGCCCTTTTTATGTTTCATAGTCTTCTTTGAATTAAAAAGAAATTAAAGTTTTCTCAACTAGAAGTTTTAATAGATAAATTAATAATACATAAAAATAAATAATGCTAAAACTTTTCCCCTAATATTTTAGAGCAAGGAAATTTTCTATTTTAGGAAAAGCATCTAGTACTCTTTCCCAAATATATTTTAAGGAGGATAAAGTCCAAATGAGTTATGACTCTATGCAGCTTTGAACTTTGACTTATTCAATCCCAATCATCTTTAAAAATTCTAGGGTTTTCTTCAACCTTTTTCTGAATATGTTTTAGTATTACTTTAATGGATTTACACAAACCAGAGAGAGGGTTCCAACGATTCATCTCATTGTACTTCGTTATGTGCCCAGAGAACTACTAAATTTCAGATTGTCAGTTTGATTTATATGGCAGAATACTGAGTCACTTACTTAGGTGTTACATTAACTAGACAGCCAGCTGAGATCAATGATTTTGACTTTGCAGAATTACATAATGTTTTTAAATTTCTATAATTTATTTTAGAGTTATTGCAATGAGATTTTTTTTATCTTCTCTTTTCCAGGTTTTAGTTTTTAAAGTTTTACCATATGATTTTAAAACACATCAGGGCGCCATTCTATAATATTTTCAATTTGAATAAATTTTTAGAAAAATTTAATCATTTAGATATAGAGAGATTAATTAATGAACGGCTTAATTAATGGTGATGGAATCACAACACATTTTCTTTAAGCAAGATGAAATTATCAAGGTGAATAAAAAGTTGCTAAGTTGATGGGCTCAACCAAGGTAAGTATAAGGAGTGATTTTACTTCAGAGGCATAAACTAAATATAATTACTTTAATTCATGTATAATTGAGCATTTATTAGTTTTAATACATGGAAACAATAGATTAGGTCTGGTGTATTTTCTGCTTTGCTCTTTTTCAAGGTAAGAATGCAATTCTTGCCTTGGAGAACTCATCCTTTATCATGGTTTAATTATTTAGATCTCTATTATATGTGCCCATATCAATCATTAATTATTGGCTGTAATTTGAGGATTTCTAATTTAACTTTTCTTACGAAAACTGGAACTTAAACTCAACACATCCAAAATTATACCCACCATCCTCTCTTACATCTAAAGCAATACTTTCTATGGCTTTCATGATATGCTTGAAGCACTCTTTTGTTCCCACTCTCTATGGCTTAAAACCTTAGAATCAATACACTTCTCTCCCTCAGAACATCAAAAAAGTTGCTAAGACTTACAAAACATATCTCTAATTCATCCCTCAAGTATATTTCCTCCACCCAGTACTCTCCATTTTCACTTTCCTTTGACTGTGACAGTGGCTTTCTAAATGACTATTCCCAACATTGGTTTTTCTTCATTATATCCATCCTATATTCTGCTGTCAGATTAATATTTCTGGATCATAGTCCTGATGAGTAAATATTCAGTCCACTTGGGACTTTATGACTAGTCGTGAATTTACCTACCTTTGTGTCGTTTAGAAAACAGTTATCATAATCCTTGCACATAGTAAGCTGCTCGATAAACCTGCCTCAAATGAATAAATGAATGATGGAATGAAACCTCTCTCCACACTAACACATTCTATTATATTATAATAGTAAACATATTACAGATAAAATTTTGTAAATGCAAAATTATAGAACCCCTCAATGCCTTGTTGTTTTGTTATATGCTTCCACATCAAATACTGAATATGAAATTCTTCATATCCTTCAAAGCTCCTGTAACATCTCTTACCTTCTCCTTGATGGTTTCTGTGATTGCTGCAGGCAAAGTCAGGCTCCGCACCCTTGTATTTTCCTTGCAATATACATTTCCTCAGTTTTTTTTAGTAGTTTGTTAGGTGTATAATCTGAGTGGCCTGCTTCTACTCCTTTCCTGTTTAGTCATATTATCAGCAATTTCTGGATTCTACTGCAGAACACTCACCTCACCAGCACAAAAATGGGAACCTTCCTGCAAAATGACTCCTCCTCCAAAAGTATTTCTGGATGTCCTCAAAGGTATACATCTTACACTTACTGAATCTAGTTCAGTCCCGTCCCCAGATGATATTCACCACGATCTTCCTCTTCTGTTCCAGCTTACACTTAATACCATCTGAAGAAGCCCCGCTGTTCATACCCATTTTGAGAATGACACTGAGCATACCCTGCAGCTTCTCAAGGCTCTGAGTTCTTGATCCTCCCCTATCAAACTAGAAAAATATCTTGAGTCAAAAGTCGAAAGAATGACCTCTCCCTAACTCTGGGCCTTGCTTGTACCTGAGCTCTAACAATGCAGTACTGCTCAGGTGCAAAGCCTCTTGTAAAGCTAACCCATTTCCCTTCTAGTCTTAACCCACCCATGCCAATAGAACACTCGCCCCAAGAGACCCAGGGCCAGCTGAACTCTTCTTAGACCAGATTATTTTCCAGAACACACATCCATGGTCTGCAACCCGTCAGGGGCCCATGCGGCCTGCCAACTTAGCTGCCTCTTACATCTCCAGAAGACGAGGCTCTCATCTCTACCTTCTGCAGTGTCAGCTTGATCCAGGGTATTCCGCATGTTGGCTTCATTACTCAATTACATCTAGATAGAGCAATCCTTAACTTATTAGCTTGCTTCCCTTATCTCAATTCCCTTCCTTTCTCCTTATCTCAATCTATTTTTTCACTAAGACTGTGCATGAATGGATGACCTATATTTCTAAGTGGATTTATCGCTGCTTGGCTCCCTATTCCTTCGGTACTGTTCATTCTGTTCAGCCTCAGACCCTCCCAATTACCCCCTTCACCATTTTAGCAATAAACTTTTTTGCTTTGTCTCTCCTTATTCCCCAGTAGACAACACTTCAATAAGTAAAAGGAAAGCATCTCTCTCTTCTCCCTCCAACTCTCCTAAGCTTTCATGAATGTTCTTTCTCTTGCCCAAAGCACTCTTCCTATGCCTGCACCCAACTCAGAACCTATTCATGCTTGGCTGATCCAGTACCATCTTCTGTGTGTTGCCTCTACTAAAGTCCCTGAGTGATTTTGATTTTTTTACCTTCATGACTTTATTTTTATTCAAAATAAAAAAGGAAGCTCTGTGCCAGGGTTCACATTGTATGACTCTTCTATATTGACTGTGACTTACAACGTGATGATATTATGTGTTCATTAAACTGAATGAGGTCAACTTGAAGCAAGACAGGGCAACTACTGGTTCTCTTTCAATGCCTTTCCGCATGACCGTTATCCATCTTAAATACACTTTCCCCATACTCTACTGTAGCTAAATAAAGGCATTTTTGCCTTTTTCTCTCAAGTTACTGTGGAACTTTCTTTCTTCTATGCTTCTGTCCAAAGCACCCTTATGTCCATCTTATTGCAATTGCCAACCCTGCTTTGGAACACTTTGCTTGCTTAACTGTCTTTCCCAAAGGTCTCATCTCCTGACAGCAGGGACTGTGTTTTCCCCCTTGAAGTCCCTAGGAAATAGCAAAATATTTGGTACACATTTAACACACAGTATATATCTATTGTTTGTTAAATTCTGAATGAAAATAAGATATAGCTATTTTTATTGAATTATTGGATCACATTATATGTAGTCAATTATTGTATTATATATGTACTGTATTGCATTTTTTTATTGTGGAGATAAATTTTCTACCTTCTACATCTAAAATAGGGGTGATAACATGATATCGCTTATATGGGGAAATCTAAAAAATATAATACAAATGAAATTATACAAAATAGAAATAGACCCACAGACATAGAAAACAAATTTATGGTTACCAAAAGGGAAAGGAGGGGGGAGGGATAAATTAGGAGTTTGGGATTAACATATACACACTACCATATATAAAATAGATAACCAACACGGATCTACTGTATAGCACAGGGAACTATACTCAATATTTTGTAATAACCTATAAGGGAAAAGAATCTGAAAAAAAATATGTATGTGTAACTGAATCACTTTGCTGTACACCTGAAACTAAAACAACATTGTAAATCAATTATACTTCAATTTAAAAATAAATAAATAAATAAAATTTTTTTAAAACCCAAACAAGTGAATATAAAAAAAACAGAAATAGACTCACCAATATAGAGAACAAACCAGTGGGGAGAGAGAAGGGGAGAAGGCAAGATAGAGGTAAGAGACTAAGAGATACTAACTACTATGTATAAAATAAATAAGCAACAACAATGTATTGTACAACACAGGAAAATATCCTCATTATTTTCTCATAGAATTTATAAAGCTCTAAAGCTAATATCAGCAGAGTTCTAAGAATATTCAGTACTTTCAGCAGCAGCAGTAACCTTGCAAGGGGGCCACATTGATGGAAATAAGATTTTTCGGGATGAACAAACTTCCATATTATAAAAACTTTTTGAGAGCTGGGAGGTTTGTTCTACATTTTACCTATCTTAATACACATGCAGTGAATGATTATTCAATATTTCTTCAGATTCATGTTGACTATCTTTCTCATACATATTTCTTTCAGGGCTTAAGAAAGGAGAGATCATGCTTAAACTATGTCATCTTCTGCCAGAAATAACTTCATATAAAGTCTACAAGACACCAAATTGGAGGTTACCTTGGGAGAGACAGACCAAAATAATAAGATTCTCATGATAAGAATAAATGAATAATGTCTATGCTGCTTTCATTACTTTTGTTCCCTGTGACAAAGATAAAGTTAATTATTCAGAGATAGCAAAGAAGTCTGTTTATTGAATGTGACATACTAGATGCAATTCTGGATTACAGTATATTGTAATACTAAAGATCAAGCAACTTTTAATCAGAATCAAATGCAATTTTTAATTGAGCCCATTTATTGCACACGTGAGCTGTATTGAAAATTCTCCCAAATCAAACCTCAGTAAAGATTATTGCAATTAAAAAGTGACTCTCATAGGCTGACTTTTTCTTTTTGCTTAGATTCTCTTTTAAATCAACCCATTATAAATTATTTTTGTTAAAAGTTAGAATTGATTTAATGTGAACTGTATGCGTTTTCATAAATTTGTCCTGTTTCTTTTTGACCTCTAGCTTGTTTCACATTCTTTGTCTTCACTAAAAAGTGTTCATTGGTACACTGTGTCTAGATGATGCCATGACATCTGAATGAAAGATTTGGTATTTGTCATCCACATGCTTTGCCTTCTTGATGCCATCTGGATGTTTGGCCTGTACTTACAAACCATCTGGGTTTGTTACTGTACTTTCCACTTTGCATCCAGATGTTTTGGCACTGTGTGGACAAAGCATGTGGCATTGTCTATAAAATGTAATTACATAAAAATAAATAATACTATGTAAGCAATTAAGGGAGCAACATTTTCCCATCTACAAATCTCAACAAATTTTTCTTAGTAATGTAGTCATGGCAGAATAGATTTTCCTTGCTGTATTTTAAAAATTTTAATTTCATTTCTGAACAATAAGGGATAAGTATAAAACATTCTATCAAATTCAAAGGAAATAGTCAATATTTTTACAGTTTCTAACAGAAAAATCTGTGATTCAAGATATTTTTAACTTTTAGTTATATTTTATTAATTGCAAGTATGATATACTTATGGAAATCTGACTTTAAAAGTAATAACAGGGCTTCCCTGGTGGCGCAGTGATGGAGAGTCCACCTGCCGATGCAGGGGACATGGGTTTGTGCCCTGGTCTGGGAAAATCCCACATGCCACGGAGCGGCTGGGCCCGTGAGCCATGGCTGCTGAGCCTGCGCGTCTGGAGCCTGTGCCCCGCAATGGGAGAGGCCACAGCAGTGAGAGGCCCGCATACTGCAAAAAAAAAAAAAAAAGTAATAACAAAATATTTTACAATTCTTCCAAATTAAATTCAATGTATTAAGAAAATTTATCTTAAATCACATTTTACAAAAATCTGTTGTACAAATCTTTTATACAGCAACATATATTTCCCCAATCATCTGCTCAAATCTCTAATATAGATTTTTGCTCCCATAATTCTGGTACCTATGTACCTGTACATCTTGTACTATTGCTCTAGAAAAGAAAAAAATATATGTATATATAATTATATACTACTCCAGATCACTATGGCAACCAATATCTTTGATTAGACTTGTTTTCAAATCTTCATATTATTTAACACACGGAGACTGTATATTATATAATAAGCATGCATTTCCGAAAAAAGGATAAGATCAAAGGGAGCTAATCTAAAAGTGATAAATATATCCCAGAAGGTTCCTGGGACCACTTCCAAATTGTCTGTAGCAAGCGAGAGTATATAATTTTACGAGTCCATGGAAGATTTTGTCCAAAGCTTCCTAAACATGTGGTGTGAGAGTCTCACTCAGCTGGCTCAGTTTATCTCAGATGTAATAGCTTTAACTCTGGGCCCAGGATTTAAGAGTAGGGGGTGGTAAGAAAGTATAAGGGAGACATTGATCAAGATGGGAATAGACTAGAACCCTAATATATAAAATATTCCTGAAAGAAGATATTTAGCCTGAAAAAGACAAGACAGAAGAAGGGAGAAATAATGGGAAAAATTTCTTCAAATACTTAAGAGCTATAATAATTAAAATGTATTAGAAATTATTTATGCCCTCAAGGGCAGAACTAGAATTAGAATTCAAACAAATGTTTTGCTTCAATGCCATGGAAGAGCAGCATGACTTGTGGAAGTGAGTTCCCTACCACCAAACGATTCATGCAGGGAACTCAATTATAAGTTAGGAACTCAATTAGATGACTGCTAGTTTCTTCTCAAAAAATGTTTAATGTCTTCAGTGGCCAGAATACTGCCTGATACATAATAGATGGTTAACATATATGTAATGAATAAATTCTAAAGTTATATTTCAGGTACCATTGTTCAAACTGAGACAAGCAGGTTTATGATGTTTCTAGTATGGCCATTTGCACCCTCCAGGGCACTCTATTTGGTTGAATAAAATGTGACAGGTACCTTCTGGACTTGTACAAGTAGTGGGCCCTGTACGAGACTGATTACCTAAGAAATTTCAGGTAGCGTGATTTTATGTGGTTGTAAATTTTGAAGTCAGTGTGTAAGGCCAAATTAAGTAGATTCACATATAGCTAAGAAAATCTACCATATTAAAAACTAAAGTATTATCTCCCAGAAGTCCAATAAGGAGAGTTTTTCCCTTGGCCCTGAAACAATCTGGTCAGTCGAATAATAAATGAAGTAGCTGGCTTCCATTCTGGGGACATTCTGAAATAAAGGTATGAATTTTATACACTTTACAACAGTACTCAGTTCAGCAAGATGGTCCCAGTCTAAGAGGCCCTAGAGAATGGAAACTGATGGGATGTGGTTAAGTACCACGTGCCTTGTCATGCTCACTCAGGACAGATGCACAGTATATGGAATTGGCCATATTGTATGAATATGAATTGCTATTTCTTTCTCTGTATATCTCCTGAGTATATATACTTGATTTTGCATAAGTTGAATATATGCATAATAAAATTTCACTCTACTTGATCAACTTTCAAAAATGTAATTTGCCTCATAGCTACCTTCAGCAACAGTGCATGATGTTCCCAGTCTGAGACCCAAATAACTCCCATCCTCACGCAGTCATATTGCTTCCCTGGAGTCACCAGGCTACAATAATAAAGATAGAATAATCTCATTTGCAAGAGCTTTATAAATCTTATGATCCTTGATGCACAATAGAAACAAGGAGAAAGTTTTTCCAAGTCTCAAGCATAGAAATAAACTTTTTCCAAGGAATATATTTCCAAAGCCTCTCTCCCACTGAAATATCACTTATCATCCCTCCTACTTCATAAACCTCCGCTCATAATTATAAAAACTCACATATGAAAACAAGCAGTAAGGCCATTATGGAGGGATGTGCACATTTACCCATGGGGTCTCAGCCTCTTCGCTTATTTTCTTTTTTTCCATACGCTGAGATAGTCAGCAGGAGCCAATCAGCCACTATCTGGATCATCACCCTCCCTACATCTTGTCTCAGGATATATTTCTATAAGTGGTATGAGTCTTTTCCACATGCAGTGTCAAAACATCAAGAGAAAGGCAAGCACTAATCTTAAATAGATCTTATATCACATAGAGAAGTAAAGATTTCAATTTTAATTAACTATTTTCCAATTGCAAAAGAGAACTACAAAATGTTCTAAGATGAAAGGAAATGCACTGGGCAGTACTACAGATAAGAAAAGTTCTATCCAGATGGGAAAATTACGCTATTCAAAGAGAAGGAATGCAATCAATTCACTGAGGCAAGAGTGAGATTTCCACTGCACAACTTTGCCCTCCAAATAGGGAGGAAGACGGTAAAACACCAACTCTCTCTTAATTATTAAGATTGAACGTTAATTCATTTATTCAACTAATATTTATGAAGTCCCTACTACATGCTAGGCAACTGTGCAAGCATAGAAAACACAACAGTGAGTAAGGTAGATTTGGTCCTAATTTGCAACATGCTCAAATGGTTTTAAGATCTGATGGAGTTAAGTGCGTTGGACCAGCTAGTGGCTCATCCCAGAAGACAAAGTCCACATCCTGCTTAGGCACCAGGATTCAGTCCATAGAGAAGAATTGTTGCTTTGGATGAACATTCTGCACTGGAGAAATTCCAAGAGAGATGTGGATAATGGAAAGAAATACCCCAAGAAGAGGCTCAGGTTGACTTGCAAATATGGCTACCAGGGAGGATTTCATACAGATTCTGCGTGAACTTTTTAGGCGTATAGAAAGCCACTATTTAGCATTTTTGTCCAACCAACTTACACACATTCAGTTTACATATAATTTTCAAAATAACAGTTAACCACTGCATACTGAACAGAATATTCTCAAATAAAGTATTATTCTCACTGTATATCAAACTTTAGCAGAAACTTAATGTGCTTTTTGATTTAGGAGATAAAAATTGTGCTAACAAGTCCTCCATGTGATGTAAGGCATGGTGCCCTCAAAGGAGACACCAGAGGTGGCATTAGCAGGACCACAGATTGCGATTATTTGGAATATAAATTGTTAGGAAAATAAACTCCCCAAAATTGCATTGGCTGTTTCTAGATAAAGATGAGTTTTACTTCAAATGCACGCATCTTTCCTAGAAAAGCACTATATAACAGCAAATGAGCACTGAACTAGTTGGTTTCTTTCATTGAATCATTTTTTGCCTTTCTTGCAGACTAACTGAAGGCAACCAACATTTACTGAAAGGATATTCTAGAAGTAGAATTAAATAGGATGGATTAAAATTGTCTGGTATGGAAGGTATTGTCCACTTCCATTAATGTTTCAATCAACACATGCTTAGGGCTTGCAATAAACATGTCACCACACTACACTGCACCACACTAGGCACTGGGATACAAAGACTTCAGGGACGTGCTGTTAAAGGAGGTGTGATGTGTGACAGAATCGCAAACAGCAAATAACAGCAGTGTGTTCATTCATTCATCCATTCATGCATTTATGCCACAAATGCTCATTAACACCTTCTATGGGTCAGGCATTTGTGTCAAGCTTTGAGTGTACAGAGATGGAACGACGTGGTCCATGCCCTCATGGAATTTATAGATATGGAGCAAATCATTATACGTGTTCTGCACAAATAAGAAGAAATGCAGTATGTGCTAGAAATACTTAACATGTGAACCAGCCTCATCTTGGTGGCTGGGTAAAGTGTACCTGGGTGAAAGACTGGCTACACTGAGACAGAACGCTAAATAGGAGTGAAATTCTGGGGAATGATCCAGGCATAAATAATATTATGTAGAAAACCTGACTTAAAAGAGTATAAACTTATAAGCTGAAAGATATTCTATTTAACTGAAGCCTATATTTTTAAAAGGAGAATAGTGAGAAAGGGACTAAATAGGTGAGCAGGTGTCCAGTCACACACCTTGAGAACTTGTTAGGAATAAAGCTGTTAGTCCTTAAATCCTTAATTCTTAAAATCTTAATCCTTGTAAGCAATAGAAAGCCATTGAACGAATGGGGAGTAAAATGATCAGATGTGCATTTTAAAAATATCCCTAAAGGTGTAGTATAGAGTCTGAGTCATAGGAAATCAAGGCTGGGAGCTGGATGACTGGTCATGAAGGCATTGCAGAGCCTAAGAGAGAGATGATACCTTAGACAAGAATGGTGGTAGTGGGAAAGAGACTGATGGTGTCAAGAAACCTCACAAGTTAGAAGTTAGGAGATTGACGACCCATTCGATAAGGAGAATGAAAGAGGGAGACCTTTAGAATGACGCTCAAAGTCTGACATGAACAAGACGCATCTGTTGAGCCACTTACTAGAAAAGGGCATATTGAAGGAGAAAAGTCTATGGCATGTTGTGCCTGTGAAACATGAGAGTCACGATCTGAGCAGGCTTCCCTGGGCCAATTGAGGCAGCCTCAATCTAAGCTGCCTATAGGGACAGAAGTAAATCACAATTTTCTGCTTGTTGTAGAAATGGAGCCTTTTCACTGTTTAACTTCCATCCCTTTCTTATGAGAAAGCATCTTTCTTCAAGTT
Source organism: Aethalodelphis obliquidens (assembly GCF_003676395.1). NCBI lineage: Eukaryota > Metazoa > Chordata > Mammalia > Artiodactyla > Delphinidae > Aethalodelphis > Aethalodelphis obliquidens. The sequence goes on along the minus strand of NW_020837947.1, from coordinate 64,322,532 downwards.
AGAAAATGTTGCCTCATCGCTCCAAAAGCTGCAATGCTTTTACAGACCTCACCTCTCTGGTCTGATCAAAAACACCTCCTGGGATTTGTGAATGTAGAACTAGGAAATATCCAAGTGAATCTCTCTCCAGTGGAGGTGGACAACAATGTGAACCCTGGAGCAGTTCATTGCCATTTCCCTTGTGCAAGGATGGTTGACATAAGAGAGAGGGAGACAAGATGTGTAGATTACTGCTCTCGGTGCAGAGAAGTGGCATCTACTGGATAAACTTAAAGAATTTAAGTGAAGGGTACATATATATTAGGAAGAATATTAAAACACAGAAATTGCTTATGCTCTGAAGTGAAAGATACACCAAGGTTTCTTTAGCTATGTTTCCAAAAGAAGCAAAAGTGACACTGTTGAAATACCACACTGACGGGCACTAAGTGTTCTGTGCTCTCTGCTTCTTGATGTCTCCTTGATACAAGAAAATCTGAGCTCTACTCCTGTTCTCTGCTAGTCAAGGAAATTTTTCTCACCTTGAAAAGTTATTTCCTGATTTTGCCAGTAACCTGTGCCATGACTCTTCAATGTAGAAATATATCTGTACAGTGTAGTTTGGGGAGCAATCCTTTACTAGAAAGACCTCAAGTTCTAATCCCAAGTTAAAATGGATTAGAACTTGCGCCACCAGGGAAGCCACCAGGGAAGCCCTGAATATTATTATTAATAAAATATTAATGGATTAAATAGCCTATTAAAAGTTAAATTGCAGAAAATCTGAGTAGATTTGAAAAATCCAGCTAGCTGCTGTCTATAGGTGACACACTTAAAAAAAAAAAAAAAGTAAAAGGAGAGAATACGGAAATAGGAATTCTGAATAAATCTCTAACAAGTCAAAAGATTAAATTAGTCATTTACAAAACTTCTTATAAAGAAAACTTGACTGGTGAAATCTACAAATATTTAAGGATTTCACAACAATCCTTCACAAACTCTTCGAGAAAAATTAAAATTAAAAAAACCCCAAAAACCCGGGCTTCCCTGGTGGCGCAGTGGTTGAGAGTCCGCCTGCCGATGCAGGGGACATGGGTTCGTGCCCCGGTCCGGGAAGATCCCATATGTCGCGGAGCGGCTGGGCCGGTGAGCCACGGCCGCTGAGCCTGCGCGTCCGGAGCCTGTGCTCCGCAACGGGAGAGGCCACAACAGTGAGAGGACCGCGTACTACAAAAAACAAACAAACAAACAAACAAAAAAACCAACCCATTCTATGAGGCCAGTATTATCTTTTATCAAAACCAGATAAAGACATCATACGCAAAGAAAATTACACAACTACATACCTCATTGGTATTCTGATTTCTTATTTTTTGCATCCTGCATAGTATCTCACACCTCAGATTAGAATGTGGCATCTTTTGTCTTGGGTCTTTGATGTAATCAAGACGTTAAAAATTTCATTTTTAAATATTTTGCTTTGTAGCTGTTATGCTGACATAGGATTTATGGATTTTTCCAAAATAAATTTTTAGAAAAAGAATAAAATGAATGGGCTAAGCCCCTTCTCACTGCCGTACAATCATATGTCTAAGACAGATCGACAAAGAATACAATTAGCATAACTCGTAATTTAAAGTCAGGGAAAGATTATTGGTTAAAATGGAACAAAAGGACTCAAGAAGTCATATAATTCTTTAAGTTCTTTTAAAAAATTTCAAGAAAGTTGTAGATTGCCACAAGTTTGCTAACGAATCCAAAGATTTCAACTCTTGTCAGTCATTTAAGAAGTCAGCACCATGGAAGTAATTGGAAGCTTAGCTCATGAATAAAATGATGTTTTGATACTCCATCTCCCTTTGAGGTGATTTTAGAGGGTCCATTGCTCATATTTCAATGTCAGGTTAGCAATTTCCAGGACCAGTAACCAGTGGCGGAAATGGAAGAGGAGGGCATGGTCTTACCCACTTTTAGTTGTTGAAGCCTGTGTGTTTACACAGAGTAAATCCTGCAGTGAATGCACAGATGGTTAATCAATTGCAAGTGTTCTCCTTTATCTGGCAAAATGCCACTCAAACTCAAAATTACACTCAAAAATAATAAATGACAGTTCGGCATCTCAAGATATCTATCCTACACTGCTGTTACCAAAGAAAATGCAAGGGAAAAGGATGCATTCATTTACTCATTCACTCACTCGCTCAGTTCACACAAGAGCACCCACTCCATACAAGGCAGGTGTGAGATACTGCAGTGCTACTTACAAGCCGGTTTAGAGCTTGATGTTACAAGCTTTATAAAGTGGTGCGTAAGAGGCAGGTACCTTGCCAGTCATTTGTAATGGATTTCCTCTTTCCTCGTTCTTTGTATCTCCAGCTAGGTTACCTGGAGTTACTGATATATTGAATCTCTAGTTTTGGCATCACTCTAGTTCTGGACTAATTCTAACCAAGTAGCCCGTAATCAGGAGGTTGATGGTGGTGGTGGTGAAGAAAATCGTTGTCTGGAGTTATCCTTATTACTGTAAGGCTGGTCTTTAGAACATCAAGGGAAAAACTCTAGGTATCTCTGTGGTCACTGAGCCATAACATTCTCTTCATATTTGCAATGTTAACTTTCCTCCGATAACGGGGCCTGTTTTCATCTGCTGTTCATATTCCAGTCTCCTGTGTACATGAAGCCTATCCCTGAACCCCAGCTTACTTATCCTTATAATCTTCATTTGTAATCATCTAACCTACTCCTGGCTACCTTTGGGATGTCAGTGATGCTATAGAAAATCCCAACATCTTCAGATCTTTCTACATACTGGTCAAAATTTATCAGAGTCCATTTGAAAAAGAGAATTTATAAAAAGCTATGAAAATCAAACATCTGCCCCTTAATTTAAAAAAAGAGAGGGTTACCTTGATTACAAGCCCCGACAGAGTGCTTAATGGAAAAGAAGCAATGCTTCCCCCCCAAATAAGGCGGTCATTTGGAATGGTAGTGGAATGGATGTAGGGCACGTACCGTGGGTATTAGGCGGGAGAAGCACCATGTATCAATCTCAGTGAATGATCAGAATTGGATCCGATAATTTAGCTCCTGGCGGATAGTGAATAGATGGATGAGGCCCAGAATATCCTTTGTCTCTTTTTCTCGCCTTCAACCAAGCAGCCACGACCTTCCCATCTGCACTGGAAGCTATACTCTGTTCCCGATGGACAAATGTTTGAGAATGTTATTTTTCTGCCTAGTTTTGACTATTACCACTACTTATAACATCAGTTCTTAACCATTTTTGAATCCATGTGTAACTCTGAAAATCTGATAAATACTTAGGAACCATTTCCTTAGGAACAAATGCTCATAAACATGTGCATTTACATTATACTTGAAGGGATATACGAAACTCCTGAAACATATAAATACTGTAAAGATAATAAATAATATTTATTGAACATTTATCTGTGGTGGCCACTCTTTTAAATGTTTTACATGCATCATGTAATTAATCTTCATGACAAATCTAAAGGTGAGTACTCTTATCATCTAATTGACAGTTTAGAAAATGAAGATCTATAGGTGCTAAATTAAATAACCTGGGCAATATCTCACAAACAGTATATTCTGCCAATGGATTCAAGCCAGGCCAATGTGATTAGAGAAGCCACATTCTTACATAATACAATATACTCTTTAACTATGCTAATTACTCTGATGAATACCAAATGATCAAAATTTGGTCTATAACATCCAGAGGCTTGCTCACTATCTAGTGGCAACGATAGGATGTATCAAAAAGAACGATCGGGAAAAGGAGAGTGTGAAATGTGGTAAGAGTTCAGAAACGCTAAGGGAGAACAAAGCAGTAGTTTTTCGCCATTAGGGCAAGTTCAATGTGTCCACTACTGACTTAGAGATATCTACACAGCAGTCATGGACAAATGAACTGGGCTCGTAAAGGATGGTTTTCACAGGAAGACAGGGAGGAAGAGGTGAGCATTCTAGGATAAATACAGTGTAGCAATGAGAGCCAAGATGCAGAAATGGGCAAGACCTTGCGTGAGTGCTCTGGCCATCAGGAGAAGTTAGTTATCTCCCTACCATCAAGTAGTCAAGGGCACTGGAACTCAGTTTCCTACTCTCTGTAGTGGAAATTGTATGTACTTGATGACTCTGGGGACCTGAACTTGAGGATTTATTGAATCACTTTTAATGAATAATTTAATTAAAACAAGTTATATACATAATAATTTATGAAATATTGAGAGGAATAGAGGGAAGAATGATACATATTTATTATTTTTTAAGAGTTTACAGTCAGTTTGGAAAAAAGTCATACCGTTGAAAATAAATTGAAAAGCAATTAACATAGATAGATAGACACACAGAGATCTAACCATGAAATGATCTATCTGTTCTTTTTTGTTCCATTGAACGAGGAATAACTGTCTCAAATTCATGGATACAATACAACCTTTTATTGTGGCTGCCATTATTGCTTTCTAAGAAGGGGGAATTTTAAAGGAAATAAGACTACTGAAAAGGAGTGTGCTTTAGGCAACATGGAAAATATAAAGCTTTTTATGATTAAATTATTTAATATTTTCTACCTCATTTCAGAATTCTATTGAGGCCACAGAACATATATTTAAAAGGTGTGTGAGGGATGCCATTCATTAAAGACCAGGAAAAAGTAGTTGAAACTTTATTAAAAATTGACTAATAGACACTCTAGATAATTGAAATGACAGCTTGTTTTGACAGCTGCAAGCAAAAATGTACTTTTTCAAAACAGTGAGTGTAAATCTTTTTAATTTCCAGAAAGAAAAAAAATGATGTACAGGTTTAACTTAATTCGCTCAGCTCATAAAGTGTAATAAGAAAAGGTAACTCTTCACCTGACTAGTGAAACTCTGGTAATTGGAGGTCCTGCCAATCACTGCACTTTGGGGCTGGATGTGAAGACCTTTGAAGGCCCTCAAGTGGAAGAGGTAATTTCCTCCAAGATCCTAGAGGAAACAGAAATCAACACAGGAGCAACCAAATATCCCCAGGATAACCTTTATAAATACCACTCAGTGTTAAATTTGGAGATCATGAAACACTTCCAGGAATGTTTTTTCAGCCAAACCTCCTAACAAGTAGAATGAAGTAGAAACACATTCATCACCCAATGGAATGGCACCCATAGGTATTTTGTAATTATTCTATAAATGCTAAAAAGTGTGACCAAAAAAATAAGAGCTAGGTTTCCTAATCAACAAAACAAGTCAAGTCTCAGGTCAAGAATAATCCGTGTAACATTAAATTGTACTTATTGAGACATAGCTGCTTGATTTTATTACATTTATACCCATAAAGGAAACAAAAAGGACAAACAAATGCAGTTGATGAACTAAATCATGCCTTTTTAAACTCACATTATATCTGATTAGAAAAGGAAAAAGTCCAGCCTCAGGATCTGAGCTCCATGCTCTCTTAATTTATTTTATTATTTTGTTTTAGATCTAAGTAGTCATTTTACTTGAGACACAACCAGCTGAGAATTTAAATTTCACTTTTATGATAGTTTTAGTTATCCTTTGGCTAAGAGGGCACACAGTTGGACCAACCAAAAACTAAAAGCAGTTCATTAAAATATGATTATATACTTTTATATTTATCTACACTTTATGTGGGAGAGTTTGGTATAAAGTACATTTGATTAAAATGTTACAGAGCATAGAATTGCCAGGAACAATTTAAGCGCCATAAATGTGTCCTTTAAATTGAATCAAAGAAGGCTGAGAATTCTATAACACCCTGCGGAAATTCAATGCTTAGTTTTTAAATGAAACAATTTCAAAAATTGGAGCTCCGCCATCATTTTCAGCCATCAGAAACACCATCATAATACAGAGCTTTGATTTCTCCTCATTCCAAGCTCATCCACATTGAAACTTTCACTTGCAATCCACAAAGTGAGGCAGAAGGCTGAAAAAGTATGTGTTTTAGATCATCTGAGCAAATGGTCTCTTCTGTTCGCAGGTAAATCTATTCCTCTACTTAAGCCATAACTTTTTGACCTTAAAAGTGAAAATATTCCATTAATTAAATTTCTCAGGTCTGTTTAAATCACAAGGCATTCATTCTTTTTTCATAGTTAAAGATTTAAATTGCCTATGTTTAATATCTTACGTGTAAACAAGGGCTATAAATTATTGATTGGTTAATATGGTCCATGAATGAATGCATTGTTCTCAAAGTAGACTGATTTTACTTTTAAAAGAAAGAAACAAATCAAAATCCTTAATGTCTGTGAGGTGTTATACAGAAAAAAATGCTTTTAAAATTTAGTAGGAGCAAATGAAAATGTGCATTTAGTTAGATTGTCTCTGGTGAAAGTATATTTCATTCAAAACTTTTATTAACAAAGAATTGCCTTAATATATTAAATGCTATTAAAATGTATAGCAACATATATAGATGTTAAAACATATTTAGCCATTACTCTTTTTAAGGGTATAAATTAATTTTGCAAAATTCAAAAGCTAATATGTGTTTTAAAATACAAAAATATAAACTACAAACATTCAGGAAGCTAGGAGCAAAGATTAGATGTACATAAGCATGTCTATAATAAAGAGGAACTAAGGAATTTAGCTGATGCAGAAGCCAATCTGGAAATTCCAGAATGAAAAAGTTGACAGTAGCTTCAGATTCAAAATGACAGTAAAGATTTTCAGAGACGAATGAATCCAAATGAGGAAGCAATGGTATTACTTAACTGTATATTGAGTCTAATATGTTAAATAAAGAAAGGAGATGGATTTGCACTGATGGATTAAAGTACACTGTGGCCTAAGAATATAATCCAGGAAAGGAATGCAGCAAAAGTGAAAGATATTCTTCTACCTTAAGCTCAGGAAATACTCAAAGTTCAGAGTAGGAGAAGTCAAATTCTGAGCTCAAAGTTCAGAGAGAGTGGATGTGGGCCATCATGATCGTTGGAAACAGTGTTGACTATTAATAATTGTTATCATTATTGAAACATCTGGGCCAGTCAGCCCCTCATCCTTCTCTCCTCATCCCCACGCTTCACAACCAATATAAAGAGACAGGCAGCAGTACCATTAAATCTAAATCTGGAGAATAACTCTGAAAATAATAGCATATCTGCCTGGGGAAGTTTAGTGTGGGTGTGCCTTCAAGAGAAGCAATAAAGGGATTGCTGTAGTTCTAGACAGACAAAAACAAAACCAAAGAAAAACACGCAAAAATAGTTCTTCACAAGAGAAAAACATACAAATATTTTTATACTAATATAAAGATCTTTATTACGTTTTTACTTTTAAACTAACAAGTATTGAGTGTGAGGTATTGGTTTAAATGTTTTCTATGTAACTTACAACAACCCTATGTTAAAGATTCTATTATTTATATTTAGCAGGAAAAAGGTACAAAACAGATCAAGTAAATTATACCAAGTCATGGAATTTACCAGTGGCGGAGCCAAAATTTGAACCAGACAGACTTGGTTTTAGAACCAATGCGCTTAACTCCTGTTCTGGGCTGCTTCTCCTCTGTGATGCCGGGGGAGGGCTGAGTCCAAGTCTGCCTGTCTCCTTCCACTCTCCCTGACTTTACTTTCTAAAAATGAATTACATGCACAATAGCCCCTTAACAGACCGCCGAATCACTTTTAAGCTTCTTTTACAGGGAAGAAAATTTTAGGAATAAACTTAAAATTCTGCACGAACCCCCATTTCCAGCTAGCCCAGTCCATTTTTCAGATATGAATGACTCAGATAGTATCAACAACTGTTTAACAAAAAACAGCAACACAAAAAAAGAAGAATGAAAAGAAATAAATCCAATGAATGAGTCCACAGGAGAGTGATTATTTTTAATATAAGCAGAGAAAAAAATATATATATATGTAGTTATAAATGTTATATATATTATGCATATTCTTTTTCATATTCTTTTCACTTATAGATTATTACAAAATATTAAGTAGAGTTCCCTGTGCTATACAGTAGGTCCTTGTTGGTTATCTATTTTATATGTAATAGTGTGTATATGTTAATCCCAAACTCCTAATTTATTTCTCCCCCACCCCTTTCCCCTTTGGTAAGCATAAGTTTGTTTTTCATGTCTGTGTGTCTATTTTGCAAATTTAACTTTTAATTTTGCCAATGCAGAAGGGAATACTAAATATTTCTCTAATATAGGCATTTCATTCATTTTTTAAAATACTGTTCCTGCAATCTATCATACTTTAAACACTTGGATTGTTTCATTATCTCCTTAAAAAGTGCTCCACACCCGTTTTGTTTTGTTTTGTTTTGTTTTTTTGCGGTACGCGGGCCTCTCACTGTTGTGGCCTCTCCCGTTGCGGAGCATGGGCTCCAGACGCGCCATGGCTCACGGGCCCAGCCGCTCCGGGGCATGTGAGATCTTCCCGGACCGGGGCACGAACCCATGTCCCCTGCATCGGCAGGCGGACTCTCAACCACTGCGCCACCAGGGAAGCTCTCCACACCCATTTCTGATCCTTCTAAGCCCTTCTCTATATCTGCAGCGATCCTCAAATGGAAATGTGATCATCATCCCCCCTGCTTAAAAATCATTGTTTTAATAAAGAGCACTGTCATTAATATATATCTCCACATGATCTGATCTCTGCTCTTCTCTTTCCTCCTTCTTCATGTTCAGATAAATAAATTGTATTAAATGTTCTACTAATTATTTTGAATATTAATGACTCTGACACTAACGGCAATGTCTTAACATAGTGTTAGCCAGAACACTGAACCCAGGGAAACTTACCCAAGAAAATGTTACAAATTTTTTCCTTCACTTTGAGGGACATGGCACCATGTATCTTTCAGCCTGGAGGTTTTTGCACTCCAAATGGACATGCTTATTTCAGAGTCCAGATTTAGTTAGAACTTAATCATCACATTCCCATTGGATCATCTTCCCCAAGAAGTCACACACAACCTCTGAGGACCCTCAGATCATGTCTAGTTTCTTATTTATCTCCCTATGACCCTGACATTATTAGACAAACAAATTATTAGACAAACAAAAAAAAAGCACACAAAACAGAACTGGCAAGATTCAATCAACTAGATCAAGTGTTTAGTCTGACTCATATAATTATTCAATATTGAACTTTCTCCATTTTGAGATATAAAATTAAAATGTGAAAATTTCAGGAAAAAAAGCGCTTTCTTTTAGATACAATAGATTATTTTTTAAGTGCCTAATATAATTCCAACCTAGTGACTGGAAGTAGAAAATAAAATTCTAGTACTGGTATCATGAAGAAAAGTACAGAGCATAATAGAGCATCAATAAGTAAGATGGATGAAAGTGGGTGGCAATTTGACTATACATCTGGTGAAGGTAGAATTTTGAGAAAGTAGAGTTTACATAACGTTGCATCATTATATAGCTCAGGGTGTAATATATCGAATGCAAATTTTAAATAACTCGGATATATGGCCAAAACTGAAATAAGCATTTCTCTCTTTTGAAAGGCACAGCTGTAGCATTTAAAGATGAGTTATAGAACTTGTGTTCCAAAGTGTATGAGAATTACAGCCAACACAGCTTCAAAACATAAACCAGATATAAATAAAAGGAAGGAATCAAGCGCTTATCCTGCTTTTTCTATATGAACTACAGAATTGGGTAACCAAAGAGTAGATGAAGAAAAGTGTCTCTTCGTGAGAATATTTCAACAAACACACGAAGAAGGGTTGACGGAATTGCAATTTCAACATTTCACAAATCCTAATGAACGAAAGGATCCAGGGATTGGGTATTAAGGGCTTCTACTTTTATCAAAAGAGAAAATTGGTCATTAAACACCTCATGAAGAATACAACACTGGTTATAATGTAGTTTTCAAAAAGGAAGAAAAGAAAGGCTAACCTGAGTTAGATTAAGCCTCTAGATTCAACTACAAATTTGGAAGAAAAGCAGAGGATCATGTTAAACTACAGTGGAATGAAATCAACAAATTTCAGCCTGTAGAAAACTATAGGACAGATAAGGGTCTTTAAACAAATGGATTTCAGGAAAGAAAAGTGATAGAGGGGGATTTGATAGATTAAAACAAAAATATTTTCCAAAATAACAGGCAAAACTAAACCTCAGCATCTATGGAAGAACAATTAAATGATAAAGCAAGGGGGCAGTTAGTATAAAAGTCAGGAGAGGTAAATCTTAGAAGAGGCTATGACTGGGGTCCACATAGGGGACTTCTGGAGTGGTTGATGAGGTTTTATTTCCCAACATGAGTGGTGTTTACAAGAATGTTCCCCTTCAGATAATTTAGAAAACTAAACATTTGTTTTATGAGATTTTCTTATATTTCTTATTTAAGAAAAATAATAAGTTAAAAACATAGGAAGAGGAAATAAGTTACTTTAACATACTCTGGAATTTGGTATCATATCATAGTTAGTGTGAGTTAATGTCTGTAATTAGCAAAATCCTGAGTAAACTATCCCAAATAATCTATTTTGTTCAAAGAATCTAGGTTGGTGTTTAGAAAATGTGGCATAGCCCTAATACTTGCATTAATGTCAAATTATTTTACGCTTTCTATTGCCTTTGCTTCTCTAATTAAAATGCATATTCATTAGTTAAACTTTTAGAATTTGGAAAGCTCATTGGGATAGTTGCTGGTAACAGGATTAGAATGGAATTAATATATTGATTGGTGGGCTATTAAGATTTTTAATACATTCAACTTATCTCCACTGAGTGTTATAAAAATTAGCTGCAGATTTAATAAAGTACCTTAAAGTCTTTACAGGAAAGCACCATATAAATACATAGCAAGCCATAATAACAACAATCGTAATTTATCCTGTTGCCTAAATAAAACCATGGTCAGTTAACCTAGACTGATGAATTTGTACATTGGGAAGACTGAGATAAATAGAAACCTAAGGGAAACAGTAGAAGAAATAAAGGGTAGGAAATTTACCATCTTAAACATCACAGAAGTGCAAGAAAGCTGAGAATGATTAGTTATGTTAGATATTACTAATATTGACCTAAATGTTTTCCACCTAATACCTGCATCACTTAAGACACAAATGATCCCAAACGTAGCTCTCAAATTTCTGGATTTCTTGACATGTTTATATAACAATTTCAAACTTGATATTTTATAACAAAATTAAAAATAAAATATGACTGACTGCCTTTTAAGTCATTTTGGTTAATAAAAACTTCCTTCATAGGGAAAATATTACATATTTAAAATCATTCAATGGAACCTAATAAATCCTTATTTTTTCTGTGGCCTCTCTCCTGAAAACTGTCTCAGTTGGTGAACACTTTAAGATATGTGTATGACTCTACACAAACCAAATATTCCATAGACACCTTTTATTTGTTAAACACAAGCCCAATGCCTCTTAAGTCAGAACAAGCCCAGGGGAAGAGAGAAGGAAGTCGGTTTATAAGACCCCCTGAGTTGCAAGCCCAGGCAGTTGGATCTATCAGGAAATGGTCATTCATCTCCCACATCAGTGGCATCTTCATCAGTAGATCTCCTGGGCTAAGTTCTCCAGTCCAGCAAGTAGCCTTCAGTTTCTGAACAGAGGGCCTCCATGACCCTCAGTCTCACTGAGACCTGCAGAAGATGGCCTAGTTTTTCTTTTTAATCTGGTTCTGGAAGGCAGGATCTGCCTTAGGAAAAATTTCAGAGAAAGTGTTTATGGCTCTCCTGGCATCTCCCCGCCTTTTCCCAGCCTCTCCTCCATCTATGAAAACCCCCTTCTCCCTTAACTCCCCCTTCATCTGGGTTTTGACTAGTTCTATAATGGGAGCACTGGAGGAGAATTGGAGGGCAGAGGTAATTTCTCTTTCTTGCTCTGCCTCACAACCTACAAAAAAAAAGAACCCTCCAGCTGACATGCTTTAAGGTGAGAAAATTTCTTATAAGAGAGGGAAACATCGGTGAACCACTCCAACTGAATTACCCCATATCTTGAAGAAAAGACTCTTAAAACCACGATACTAAAGACCAGATTATAGCTAACAAATAAGAGAGAGTAAATATTAAAGAGAAAAATCAAGATACTGGTCATGAATAGCTTTGTAGTTTGACTTGATGACTTTACTTAAAAGTAATAAGTAATTATCCATTACTTATAATAATAAAGTAAAATTATTATTATCACTATTATCAATACTAAAGAAGAAAGCTTGTACCCTAGAAATCTTTTTGGAGATGTCAGAGTTGTAAAGTCCCCATTCATTAAAGCTATTCATTAACTGGATTTATTGCTGGCAAATGTGAAGGCATTTAATAGCTGTGGATGTCTGGGGACTAGTGTGCCTTTCACTTGCGTGTTGCTCCATTCTTTAACCTTCTGCTTTGTTTGGTATTGTAGGAAAATATTTTTTCAAGCTCCTTTGACAGCTGGGTTTTGACTAGTTCTATAATGGGAGCACTGGAGCAGAACTGGAAGGCAGAGGTAAATTCTCTTTTTTGTTCTCCCTCACAACCTACAGGAAAAGCTGCACCTCCCTGGTGGCCCAGATCCCATTGAGCTGCCTGGTCACATGGCCTGACTTCCAGATTCTGGGTGCCCCACTGCCTCCCACCTTTCATTTAGCCATTGGGTTTTTCCAGCTTCCTACTCTTGCTAGTCTGGGTTAACTAAGTGCTTTAAATTGCTCAGTTGGATTTTCAGTTCTTTCTTCATTTGCATATCCAATTTATCCAAATGTTGCCTGAATTAAATTCCCTTTACTTTGAAGAATCTATCATGTTTTCTGTTATCCTGACCAGAACCAAAGGGATGCGGCAAGTATGGAAGCACCGTGCACTGTTTGCACTCAGTGAGAGGGTGTCCAAGCTTGCACAGCTGTCAGACAACTTTGGATTCCTTCACCTGATTTCATGTTCCCATCCTCCCAGTCCTGCTGTGGATTTGTGTCACCAGGACCACAGCACTCTCCTGGGGGAGAAGAAAAATGACGGAGGGTGCAGGTCCCATGCATAATGCTTCTCCCCATGTCTCTGCACTTCACGGACTCACACATAAACCAGGGTGGAAGACAGAATCCAGGCAGCAATAAAGATTTGATGGGGAAGCACTGGGCTCTGTAAATAACCCTTTATGAAAAGAAGAAAAAAAGAAAATGCATATATTTAATTTACAAAGAATCCCATATCTGATGACATTGGATGATGGTAACACATTACCAAAAATAGAGAAACTCTATGGAATGTCAGACAGATGAATTAATATAGGCTTAGAAGACTTGGATTCAAGCCCTAGTTTTGATCTTTACTTTCTGTGTGAACACAGAAAGCCAGAAAATGGCACTGAAACTCACTATTCTCATCTGTGAAATAGGAATGGTAGTGGTAATTTTTAACAGTGAATAGTTAACACCTACCTTGTCAGCTATATAGCAGCTGCTTCTACCTCAAAAAGGAGATATATTTTCAGTGGGCAGGTAGTTACTTTCAATGCCTCTGCCAGCCTTTCTGTGAGGATAGAGCAGGCAGCAGAACAGGGTAATGAGGTACTGGGTATGCAAAATTAGCCTCAGAGTCAATGTGGGTATCAAATGTGTATCAATAGGGGTATCAAAGAAAGGTGACAGGAGTGCCTTGAAGGATACTGGGAGATAAGTAACATAGGTAGAAGAGAAGTGGCCGGGAGAATACCAGTGGTGGGTAGCAGGAGTCTTCACAGCAGGGAACTCAGTCTGATTTACGGTTCTTTGCTTTGCCCAAAACCTATATGCAAATTGCCAGTTTTGGAAAACGTTAAGGATGGGGAATTGGAACTTAAACAAAGAAGTGAAGATGAAAATGTAAGCTCTTCCCTTCTACCTGGAGATTTGTAAGGATCTTGGGGAGGACTCCAGGCTGCATTGAATGGGACTTGATTCCAATTCATTTAACTCTCAAAGGCAAAGGATCTCAGCGAATATATGGACCAAATAATATACGGGAGAGCACATGACAAACAGGTAGCACTAAACCAATCTCATTCATTGTTTTTAATGTTCCTCTCAAATAATTAGTAATGGTGATTCCGAGAGCTTTCCTTTATTTAAATTTTGTATTAGATAATTGTTCCAATTTTTAATTAGTAATCATCAGTCTCCTGTCCTATATAACTCCTTTCGCATATAGGAAATGACAGGACTAAACTCTTGCTACAAACTAGGTTCTTACAGCGTTATTCAAACAAAAGCACATGTAGGACATTGATGCCACCATAGTCCAAGCATCCAGACAGTTTCCTATCATTACAGTTAATTGTGATCTTAATTTGACTAAGGGTCACTCAAGTAAGTATCATTCAGATGTCATTTTCCGGTTTTCATCCCCTGGCCTTGTATATTGGCTAGAGGTTGTTCTAAATGCCTTGTGTTTGAGACTACATCCTAGTGAAAGCCTGCTCCAGTAATTGCTTCATTAATGGAAGACTGCTTGATATTGAATATCTTCATGTAGTTTTAAAAGCCTCCTAAAAGCCATAAGTTCCTTAGTGATATCAAATCACACCATCATTGCACCTGTAATAGAAAACACATGTAAAAAATAGTGCCCTGGGCTTCCCTGGTGGCGCAGTGGTTGAGAGTCCGCCTGCCGATGCAGGGGACATGGGTTCATGCCCCGGTCCGGGAAGATCCCACATGCCGCAGAGCGGCTGGGCCCATGAGCCATGGCCGCTGAGCCTGCACGTCCGGAGCCTGTGCTCGACAAAGGGAGAGGCCACAACAGTGAGAGGCCTGCGTACCGCAAAAAAAAAAAAAAAAAAAAAAAAATTGTGCCCTGCTATCTCTATATTGGAAATGCTTGTCGTAACTAATATGCATTATTTTGAAAGAAAGAATGCACTAGTTAATATATAGTTTGTTAAAATAAATGTGCATTTATAGCAATACAATCCTACCTTAAGAAACAGGAAACATCTCAAATAAACAACCTAACGTTTCACCTAAAGCAATTAGAGAAAGAAGAACAAAAAAACCCCAAAGTTAGTAGAAGGAAAGAAATCATAAAGATCAGACCAGAAATAAATGAAAAAGAAATGAAGGAAATGATAGCAAAGATCAATAAAACTAAAAGCTGGTTCTTTGAGAAAATAAACAAAATTGATAAACCATTAGCCAGACTCATCAAGAAAAAAAGGGAGAAGACTCAAATCAATAGAATTAGAAATGAAAAAGGAGAAGTAACAACTGACACTGCAGAAATACAAAGGATCATGAGAGATTACTACAAGCAACTCTATGCCAATTAAATGGACAACCTGGAAGAAATGGACAAGTTCTTAGAAATGCACAACTTGCCAAGACTGAACCAGGAAGAAATAGAAAATATGAACAGACCAATCACAAGCCCTGAAATTGAAACTGTGATAAAAAAATCTTCCAACAAACAAAAGCCCAGGACCAGATGGCTTCACAGGAGAATTCTACCAAACATTTAGAGAAGAGCTAACACCTATCCTTCTCAACTCTTCCAAAATATAGCAGAGGGAGGAACACTCCCAAACTCATTCTACGAGGCCACCATCAGCCTGATACCAAAACCAGACAAAGATGTCACAAAGAAAGAAAACTATAGGCCAATATCACTGATAAACATAGATGCAAAAATCCTCAACAAAATACTAGCAAACAGAATCCAACAGCACATTAAAAGGATCATACACCATGATCAAGTGGGGTTTATTCCAGGAATACAAGGATTCTTCAATATATGCAAATCAATCAATGTGATACATCATACTAAAAAATTGAAGGAGAAAAATCATATGATCATCTCATCGATGCAGAGAAAGCTTTTGACAAAATTCAACACCCATTTATGATAAAAACCCTCCAGAAAGTAGGCATAGGGGGAACTTTCCTCAACATAATAAAGGCCATATATGACAAACCCACAGCCAACATCATCCTCAATGGTGAAAAACTGAAACCATTGCCACTAAGATCAGGAATAAGACAAGCTTGCCCACTCTCACCACTCTTATTCAACATAGCTTTGGAAGTTTTAGCCACAGCAATCAGAGAAGAAGAAGAAATAAAAGGAATCCAAATTGGAAAAGAAGAAGTAAAGTTGTCACTGTTTGCAGATGACATTATACTATACATAGAGAATCCTAAAGATGCTACCACAAAACTACTAGAGCTAATCAATGAATTTGGTAAAGTAGCAGGATACAAAATTAATGCACAGAAATCTCTGGCATTCCTATACACTAATGATAAAAAATCTGAAATTGAAATCAAGAAAACACACCCATTTACTATTGCAACAAAAAGAATAAAATATCTAGGAATAAACCTACTTAAGGACACAAAAGACCTGTATGCAGAAAATTATAAGACACTGATGAAAGAAATCAAAGATGATACAAATAAATGGAGAGATATACCATGTTCTTCAATTGGAATAATCAACATTGTGAAAATGACTATACTACTCAAAGCAATCTACAGATTTAATGCAATCCCTACCAAACTACCACTGGCATTTTTCACAGAACTAGAACAAAAAATCTCACAATTTGTGTGGAAACACCAAAGACCCTGAATAGCCAAAGCAATCTTGAAAACAAAAAATGGAGCTGGAGGAATCAGGCTCCCTGACTTCAGACTATACTATAA
The DNA here is from genome assembly GCF_003676395.1 of Aethalodelphis obliquidens. NCBI lineage: Eukaryota > Metazoa > Chordata > Mammalia > Artiodactyla > Delphinidae > Aethalodelphis > Aethalodelphis obliquidens. The sequence goes on along the minus strand of NW_020837947.1, from coordinate 64,305,909 downwards.
AGCTACAGTAATCAAGACAGTATGGTACTGGCACAAAAACAGAAATATAGATCAATGGAACAGGAAAGAAAGCCCAGAGATAAACCCACGTACATATGGTCACCTTATCTTTGATAAAGGAGGCAAGAATATACAGTGGAGAAAAGACAGCCTCTTCAATAAGTAGTGCTGGGAAAACTGGTCAGCTACATGTAAAAGAATGAAACTAGAACACTCCCTAACACCATACACAAAAATAAACTCAAAATAGATTAAAGACCTAAATGTAAGGCAAGACGCTATCAAACTCTTAGAGGAAAACATAGGCAGAACACTCTATGAGATAAATCACAGCAAGATCCTTTCCGACCCACCTCCTAGAGAAATGGAAATAAAAACAAATGTGACCTAATGAAACTTAAAACCTTTGCACAGCAAAGGAAACCATAAACAAGACCAAAAGACAACCCTCAGAATGGGAGAAAATATTTGAAAATGAAGCAACTGACAAAGGATTAATCTCAAAATTTTACAAGCAGTTCATGGAGCTCAATATCAAAAAAACAAACAACCCAATCCAAAAGTGGGCAGAAGACCTAAATAGACATTTCTCCAAAGAAGATATACAGATTGCCAACAAACACATGAAAGAATGCTCAACATCACTAATCATTAGAGAAATGCAAATCAAAACTACAATGAGATATCATCTCACACTGGTCAGAATGGCCATCATCAAAAAATCTAGGAACAATAAATGCTGGAGAGGGTGTGGAGAAAAGGGAACCCTCTTGCACTGTTGGTGGGAATGTAAATTGATACAGCCACTATGGAGAACAGTATGGAGCTTCCTTAAAAAACTAAAAATAGAACTACCATATGACCCAGCAATCCCACTACTGAGCATATACCCTGAGAAAACCATAATTCAGAAAGAGTCATGTACCACAATGTTCATTGCAGCTCTATTTACAATAGCCAGGACATGGAAGCAACCTAAATGTCCATCAACAGGTGAATGGATAAAGAAGATGTGGCACATATATACAATAGAATATTACTCAGCCATAAAAGGAAACGAAATTGAGTTATTTGTAGTGAGGTAGATGGACTTAGAGTCTGTCATATAAAGTGAAGAAAGTCAGAAAAAGAAAAACAAATACTGTATATTAACACATATATATGGAATCTAAGAAAAAAAAATGACCATGAAGAACCTAGGGGTAAGACGGGAATAAAGACACAGACCTACTAGAGAATGGACTTGAGGATATGGGGAGGGGGAAGGGTAAGCTGTGACAAAGTGAGAGAGTGGCATGGACATATATACACTACCAAACATAAAATAGATAGCTAGTGGGAAGGAGCTGCATAGCACAGGGAGATCAGTTCAGTGCTTTGTGACCACCTAGAGGGGTGGGAAAGGGAGGGTGGGAGGGAGGGAGACGCAAGAGGGAAGAGATATGGGAACATATGTATAGGTATAACTGATTTACTTTGTTATAAAGCAGAAACTAACACACCATTGTAAAGCAATTATACTCCAATAAAGATGTTAAAAAAAAAAAGATGTGGCACATATATGCGATGGAATATTACTCAGCCATAAAAAGAAACAAAATTGAGTTATTTGTACTGAGGCGGATGGACCTAAAGTCTGTCATACAGAGTGAAGTAAGTCAGAAAGAGAAAAATACCATATGCTAACACATATATATGGAATCTAAAAATAATAATAATAAGGAATGGTTCTGAAGAACCTAGGGGCAGGGCAGGAATAAAGTCGCAGATGTAGAGAATGGATTTGAGGACAGAGGGAGGGGGAATGGTAAGCTGGGACAAAGTGAGAGAGTGGCATCGACTTATATACACTACCAAATATAAAATAGATAGCTAGTGGGAAGCAGCCTCATTGAATTTTTTTTCCTTAAATACAGGCAAATATACCATGCAATATCATATATTTCCCAAGTAACTTTCTCTGATAATATTTCTTTGAGGAAGATCGAGAAGCAAAACACTGATTGTCATTACTGCATTTTCTATATTTCATGCTTTCTTTTTAAAATCATGGCTAATGTATAACCATGGTGATTTTCCCTGCCTAGTTAAAAGATATATCTTCTAAGCATAGTGATATTTGGCATTTTCGTATTTCTTGCAATACCATACAACCAAGTAAGCCTGGTTAACTTTAAAACTGTTTCATGTTTAGAATCAGCAGATTGTGGGTATTATTTGTTCCTTTGTTCATGATATGGGATGACAGGTATCCTTTTCTGAAGGAGTAGTGTTTGCCCAGCAAGGTTAACAGTCAAGGGGGTTCTATAATCTGCCTGGCCTTTAAACTTCCATTTTAAAAACAGAAATAATTTCTAGAAGAGAAAACTCTCTTTAATAGAGTGAAATATATTCATATTTCATTCTGGAAGGGATTAAGCTAGAGGTATGATTGGGGCTGTAGCATACCAGAAACAATTAATTTAATGTACCTAATTATAATAACACTTCCTATCTTCTCAGCGATTTTCTCTCTCTCTTCTCCACCATCAGCATCCCCTTCTCATCCTTCATGCCAGATTTATTTTTCATCCCTTTATGAGGTTATACCATTTGAAATTAGTAAATATTTTCACTTGTCTCATAATTGTCAAAGTAATCAATGCATGTTGGTGGAGTCATAATTAGCAAGGTCCATGAAAGTGTGTTAAGAAATACCGCCATAATCTGAAAAATAAATCCAAGCAACATATCACATCTCTGCAATGGAAGTTACCTTCTAGGTGAATAACTCCCTAGGCTGAGACTATCGCAGAACTGGAATGCAATCCATTTTGCACTATGGTTCCATTACTAATATTTATTCAAATATGAGCTTTCATATGCTAAATACATATCTCCTCACACATTTGAAATGGATATCTTACACATATAATCAGCAAAAAGATTTGCATCAGAAAGAAAATTATAAATGATAATATATCAAGTTTCTTCTAGTACAAGAATTCAAATACTGTTCAGTAAGGCTATGTGTTTGTTCAGAGAGCTTATATTCCAAGCTTGTGTGTCTGTCTTCTAGTTACCAGAATGACTTATTCTGCAAGTATACAAGTGTGGGCCTTGTAGTTAATTACAAAATTCATATCAAATTAAAGGGGCAAAAACATCTCAATTCCTTATGACATATTTAAAAAGTCATTTTTTTCCCTGAAGTATGTACCTCACTCCAGTTACTCTATACTAGAAGAATTTCACTTCATGTATTGAATATAGGATTCATTGAATTTCACATTTCTCCTGTCACATATTTGTTTAACCTACATTTGAGAGCTGAAATGGTCAATGGTACATTTTGGAGGGTTTTTTTCCTTCATTTATTTCTTAAAATTCATTTATTTTACACAAAAACAGAGTCTCCAAAATTCTTGCAGATAAAGGAATACGGCTACCGAGTGAAAAACAGATAGCAAGAGGAAAAACGTTCTAAGAAGCACAGGGAATGAAAAGAAGAATGCATTTGGTTGACATCTGAAATGGGAAAGAGAGTCAATTAGGCAAAGAGATTCCGAAAGGTACTTCCGGAAGTTGGGAAAGTTTTCTCACTGACGCTAGTAGGATTATGTCAAGGGACCAAGAGAAAGCTAATGTTATGTGTCAAAGGGTGAGTGGCTGCATGGTCTATAGAAACGAATGAAGCTCCTGCACATGTTCAGGGAAGTTTCTGGAATATGTTAAAACAAATCATGGCAACTTTAAACAGAGCCTCACATCATGCACAACCCTATGGAAAGAAGGGTCCTTTATTGGAAGACTAGGTTTACACTACTTGAGATGGATGCAAGGGAGTTCATAAAGAGAATCAAAAACAATCCATCGGATTGTTTCCAGTTTGGGGCTGCTATGAATAATATTGTTATGGACATTTACAAAATCATCTTCATGTGTTCATATATCTTAACTTCTCTTGGGTAGATTCCTAAGACTGGAATTGCTAAGTTGAATACTAAGTTTATGTTTAGCTTTTAAAGAAAGTGTCAATTGTTTTTCAAAATAGCTATATAATTTTGTATCTCCATCAACAATATATGTTTTTGTTTGTTTGTTTGTTTGTTTTTTTGCTGTATGCGGGCCTCTCACTGTTGTGGCCTCTCCCGTTGTGGAGCATAGGCTCTGGATGCGCAGGCTCAGCGGCCATGGCTCACGGGCCCAGCTGCTCCGCAGCATGTGGGATCTTCCTGGACTGGGGCACGAACCCGCGTCCTCTGCATCGGCAGGCGGACTCTCAACCACTGCGCCACCAGGGAAGCCCCATCAGCCTTATATGTGTTCCCCTATCTTCTCTTTTACGTGAGACTAGAAGCATAGAAGACTTATTGGCTCAAGATTTTTTTAACAAAGTCTAAGACCTATCACTGGCTGAGCACTAAGCTATGCAGATGTAGAGGTGCCCTCTAGGAAGCTGCGCTTAAAACTAAAATCAAGAAGGGGGGAAACTTCCAGAGCAGAAACATCGGTGACCATACATTATAGAGGAGAAAATACTTTACAAATTTAACCCAGGTAAATAAATAAATGAGCAAATGAAACAAAACCAAACCAAAACGACAGGTTGAGAAGTGAATTCAAAGGTCAGGGCATATTTAGAGTGTGTCTTGCTTTTATTTGCTGCTAAGCCCCTGTGAATAAATGTGCAGGCACCTTCAGCCAAGGATGTGTGTGTAGCTTTGGCTTACTCTGACCTCTGCAGTATTTTAGGCTAGGATCAACCTGAGGTAGAGAAAAAATGTATCAAGCCTGCTGGTTGTCACACCTTCTGGAACTTGCTGTTAAATCACTCACTCGTTTGCAGATCTGTTGTTTGCCCCACATAGTGCTGTAACCTCTGGCTAGCTGAGCTGCTAGATTTTCTTATCTGCTTTCCATTTTAAATGACAAGAATCCAAATCCTCTTGCAGTGGAGTTGAACCTGAGGGTTTTTAAGACCTGTCCTGCTTTGGCTGAATCTCCACAGCAACAGTACTGGGGGCAGGGGTGGGCAGAGGACTGGGAATAGCCTCAGGGAAGAATTCCAAGCATTCCTGCTCCCCTTTGCCAAGTTGAGTCAGTTTCATTTGTAAACTCTCCTTGGTTTACTGTAGGCCTTTAATTGATTTTAACGGTGCCGAAATGATTGTCTTTTGACAGTTTGGGCCAGTTTTATAGCTGCTCTTTGAGGAGAGAATTTGTTGATCTCCTCCCTCCAGAAGTGAATCCTAGGATTATTTTTTCTCTTCCCTAAAATACATCCCTTGAAATCATCTAGGAAGACTAGACCCAAGTAAATTACAGTACATGTGGTGGAAAAAAAAAAATCTGTGTTTACTCCTGTATATTCTTCCCTCAAAAACAGCGTTAAAGAACTAAAATTTTCTAAAAGATTAAGAAGAAAGAGAATGAAGAGGAGGTTAACAGCAGATAAGTGATATGGAGGGAACATTGGAAGATGGTGGGTACAGGAACTCAGCAGATGACAAGAGATTGCATGTCAGACTCTAAGGGGTGGGGTGGTGAAGGGGAGGGGTAAACAGGCAGCAGCTAATTCATACTACAGAACCCAGAAGAGGGTCAGGAATTTGAGGTGCCAGGTACCCGGAAACCAAATGCCCCAAAACAGAAGAGTGGATGAAAGATACAACCTCATAAATGAAAAAGGCAGCAAACAAAGTAACTACAACAACAGATAAATATGGATATATTTCAGCAATATATAAATGGAAGTACAAGAAGATATGTAGAGCTTGGCATTCCTTATAATATTAAAATAAAATAGTATACATATGATTATATGTGTATCATGGGTTATTAAACTATGGCCCGAGGACCAAATCTACCTGCTTTTGGTGGTTGTTTCTTGAGCTAATGTGTTTTCTATACGTGTAAATGGCTGAAAAACACATTTCGATGCCCATAATACAGATTTATTGGATTATAGCCAAGCTCGTTAGTTTATACATCATCTATAGCTGCTTTTATACTACAATAGCAGAGTGAGTAGTTGAGACAGAAACCATATGGCCCTCAAAACTGTATCCAGCCTTTTACAGGAGAAGTTTGCCAAACATATAGTCACACATACATACACATGCATACACCCTCATATATATACACACATAAGCATATTAAACTTCAAAAGACTAAAATAAACATATAAACCTACATATAGTTATATTTGCACACATATATATTTAAATGTGAAATGTAAATGTTTTTATTTATAAACATATATAGTCATATATTTTTAAACACATGTATCATAAATGCATATATCTGTAATACCCATAGATAAGATAATCATAAACTCAGGAATCAGAGAAGCAGTTGCCTCAGATGAGGGGATACCAGGGAATGGGTTGAAGGAGACCATATAGTTAGATGTAAGTTATTGTCAAATGTTTAGTCTTTATGTTTAAGTGTGCTTATTAAAAACAAATAAATGACGGGCAAGATAGCGATGGGGATTAAGAGGTACAAACTACTGTGTATAAAATAAATAAGCTATAATTGTTGTAATATATATATTACAACACAGGGGATATAGTTAATATTTTGTAATAACTATAAATAGAATATAACCTTTGAAAATTGTGAATCACTATGTTGAAACTTACATAAAATTGTACATCAACTATACCTCAGTAAAAATAAATATAAAAAATAGAAGATGATAGATAGATAGATAGATAAGAGGTCCATGCATGGACCAAAGATTAGAGTGTTTTGTAAATGAGGGAATATGATTAATTGTGTGCAAAGGACATCCATTAAATTTTAAAAAATTATCTTCCTAATTAGCAATTAACCCTGGATATCCTTGCCCATCTCATGCAACCTGAAAGTTACTTTTACCATCCAAGAAAAAGACTGAGGTTTTATTCTTCAGAGGGTTGGAGTAAGGAGCAGTACCAGGCATGGCTGAAAGTAGGAGAGTGGAACCAAATTGAAAGTAGGAGAAATAAAGGAACTCGTCTCTTTTTATGTATATTTATATATATAATTTTTTTCCCACCAAGACTTCTTTAAATATTCATAGACCAGCATTCTTAGATATGTATATGTATATCTAAGTTAGATGTGTATAGATCTATTTGATATGTATATGTAGGTTCTTAGATATGCGTATATATATATATATATATATGAATTCTTTGTTGGTCTATGAATGTCGCTTTTTATGGCATCATGTTCTTATTTCATGGATGTAATAGAATAGTAATTTTTATTTTTTTAATTAATTTATTTATTTTTGGCTGCATTGGGTCTTTGTTGCTGCGCATGGGTTTTCTCTAGTTGTGGCCAGAGGGGGCTACTCTTCGTTGCGGTGCACGGGCTTCTCATTGCGGTGGCTTCCCTTGCTGTGGAGCACAGCCTCTAGGCACGTGGGCTTCAGTAGTTGTGGCACACGGGCTCAGTAGTTGTGGCTTGTGGGCTCTAGAGCGCAGACTCAGTAGTTGTGGCACGCAGGCTTATTTGTTCTGTGGCATGTGGGATCTTCCCAGACCATGTATCGAACCCCTGTCCCCTGCATTGGCAGGTGGATGCTTAACCCCTGCACCACCAGGGAAGTCCCTAGAATAGTAATTTTTAAAGTAACCAAATTTATTGAACACTTAATGTTCCAAATGGAACAAACTTTAATAGGACTTCAGGAAATAGACAATAGAGAAAAACAAGGGGGAGAAATTATTAAAGAAATAATATATAAATATTATCTATATTGGTAGAGCATGCATTTTCACACTGAAAAGGAATACCACATTATAACCAACATAATGAAACTTTAAAAGACCTACTAAAATACACTACCTTATTAAACTTCAAAATTCCAGGAATACAGAGAAGATGCCAAAATCTTCCAGAGGAGAAAAAGTAGGCAGGTAAAGATTTGGTAATCAAATTATCAATTTATATCCAATTTTAAATGCTATATCATGCCAAAATATGAAACAGGAGTGATAGCAGAACATTTTCATGCATGAAAATTCTTAAAATTTTAGTATTTCATACTTCCTTTTCTAGGAGATTACCAAAGTTTTATTTCCTCAACATGAGGGCAACAATGAAAACAAAGAGGAAGATGTGGAATCAAGGGAGTTCATCCAGCTCAGGAGAGAAACAAAGGCAATTCCCATCCTAAGGCCGTTTTAGGATGACCACTGTGCCAGTGTGCATAGCAGACTGCTACAAGCTTTATGGGGGCCAGAGGGTAGTGGCTCAAGTAGGAGGAGTTCCACGCCCCCGCCTGCCTTAAATATTGGAACTGAGATGTGTGATGTGACGATATAAAGTGGAGTTTAAAAAAATTCTGTGAGTATAGTATTTAATATAACGACAGATTAAACTAAGAAAAAATGTATCTACTCATCATTCTATTTTAACCAAAAAAACCCATCTTTGTTTAATGTGATATATCCCCTGGGAAAACTCATCTCATCTATACCTACTGACTATGGACCATATCCTCCATTGATACCATGAGTACTGTGGTGGTTGATATATCAGTATTAATTAAAAATAAGGTATCACAAGTACAGACAAAACTTCAGTTAGCAATTTATGAAAACAACATTCAGCAAATGAAAACTTTTTAAAACTCTCTAAGAAAAAACTTAATCAATATAATTTCAATTAGTAAGAAAATTCAACTTAACTTACTTAATCAAAGATTTCAGCATTATTTAGAATAATTTTTATTGGCCTGTCTGAGCAATATTCTCTTTGTGAACTCTGCATGTTTTTTGGATATTTTAATAATGATTCTTCTCTTAGCTATTATAAATAATTATACATATACACATATGGACATAACCTGCCCACCTCTGAATAACACATGTTTATCAAAATTCAAGGGCAAGGAGTTGGCACTTGGGAAACTTAGGGTGAATGTCCAGTTGACAATCTGGAAATCTCATCAGGTACTCCCAAAGAATATTCTCCAAACAGTCAAATCTGCTTTCCACTTCTATCCAAGTTACTGGCACTTGTCATCTCCTGCCAATAAAACTAAACCCTTTTTCCATTCTCTTGGCTCAGCGTTGCCTCACCATGTTTTTTGTCCAGCTGCAAGAAATGTTGTCTTCTCTCTGTTGCCAATTATTTCCTCAGCCAATAAATTTTTCTTCATTGCCTCTTCAAAATACTTCACACTTATGTAATCCTTTCTTAAGTAGGCTCTCAAAGTTCTTCCAAATATATGATTTCATTAGTCTTCTTGATGATCCTCTGGTGAATGCAGGTATAAACAGCCCCGAATTTGTCAATAAGTTGGATTCTCAAAAGTCATTTGGACGTTGGTTGTTTGGAACCCAGAGGCAAATTATGGAGTTTGGATCTCAGGGTAGCTCAAATATACTTACATGCATCTATAACTAAAGAATAATTCTGTATAAATGACACTACATGGATCATCTAGTATGTATCATGATGTTTCTGCAAGATTATGAATCAAAAAGTTCAACTGAGGATTCTGGGAAAGTATTTTTCCTTGGTTGACATCCCAGCAACAGTTTGGGAATGCCTACGGAGTCCTCAACTTTACTTCACATAATGGGGGAAATTGGAGGACTGATCCAGCCCTTATCCACAAGTGGAGTGGTAGCTCCATCTGGAAGGTGTCTGGCAGAATGTAGGAAAGGAACATGGAAGCAGAAAGGTAGTAGTGAGCTGCAGAAGCTATGGTGTTATGTTTCTATTTTATGAGTTCACCTTTGCTATTTTTTAACTTCTAGTCTCCCAGGGTTTGGCCCATAGGTACTATTTTCACCATCAATTGCTTGATACTTTCCATCAAGGTTTCTCACTTCCTTGGTGCATTGTGAACTAGAAAACAGTTAGGCAGACTCTATCTTCCTATTCCTCCAAGTTAAAAAAAAAAAAAAACACTTGGGGAACAGTGTAAATATTCATAGAAATATTTAGAACTTTGAAGAGAGAAAATCAAATTTCATGGAGGAGAATGTATTCCTGTATATTGGTAATTATGCTGGTCATGATATACACAAACGATTGGGATTATATCAATACATTCTTTAAAGAACTGCTCAGTCTAAATACTTCTCTAATGTTTTAGAGGAAAAAACTCAGCTTTTTTGACACTGTAGCACAAAAGAAGTACAGTTTCTGAAAGTATGAGAAAGAGAGAGATTAGTATTTATGGTGAGGGCAGGATGGGATCATTCATTCATAGATGTAAGTTAAGAAGAGTTGGACACTGCCAACGAATCACCCACAAGTGGTTAGGAAGAGAGGTGCTACGAGGAGAGAAAGAGAGCAGGAGGGAGAGAGAGAGATGGAGATGAGTTTGTGTACGCAGATCACTCGGTAAACGTGTATGGAGAAGGGGCTCAATGTGAGAGGAAAAGGGAAAGGACTGAAAACGGGGGCATGAAAAATATTTCAGGGTACACAGTGATATAGAAAGAGGGTAATTGCTAGAGATGATGCTCACAGCTTCCTTATGCTCCCATCTTGTTGATAATTTTCTGATTTTTCCCCATTGTCACAGAAAAAATAGAATTCGTGTTTTATGCTAGAATAAATTTTTTTAAAATTGAGGTACAGTTGATTTACAATATTATAAAAGTTTCAGGTGTACAACATAGTGATTCACAGTCTTTAAAGATTATACTCCACTTGTGGTTATTGTAAAACATTGGCTATATTCCCTGTGCTGTACAATATATCCTTGTAGCTTATTTATTTTTTACATAATAGTTTATACCTCTTGATCCCCTCCCTCTGTCTTGCACCTCCTCTCTTTCCTCCCCCAAGTGGTAACCACTAGTTTGTTCTCTATATCTGTGAGTCTTTTTCTTTTTTGATCTATTCACTAGTTTGTTTTATTTTTTACATTCCACATATAAATGATAACATCCAGCGTTTATCTCTCACTCTGACTTATTTCACTAAGCATAATAAATACCCTCCAAGTCCATTCATGTTGTTGCAAATGGCAAAATTCCATTCTTTTTTATGGCTGAATAATATTCCATTTTGTGTGTGTGCGTGTGTGTGTGTGTGCATGCGTGTATGCCCCATCTCCTTTATCCAGTCATCTCTTGATGGACACTCAGGTTACTTTCATATCCTGACAACTGTAAATAACGCTGCTATGAACATCGGGTTCATGTATCTTTTCAAAGTAATGTTTTTGATTTCTTCAAATATATACCTAGGGGTGGAATTGCTGGGGCATATAGTAGCTCTATTTTTAGTTTTTTGAGGAACATCTATAGTGTTTTCCACAGAGGCTGTACCAATTTACATTCTCACCAGTGTACGAGGTTACCGTTTTCTCAATAACAAATAACATTTTTTATTTGTGGTCTCTTTGGTGATAGCTATTCTGACAGGTGTGAGATGATATCTCATTGTGGTTTTGCTTTGCATTTCTCTGATGATTGCCGTTGTTAAACATATAACGCTTTTTTTACAATCTGCATAGTTGATTTCACATGCAATCAGTTTTCAAGTTCTGAAAGTTCTAATTATTTTTGTTTGTGTTTACTTTTCCTTTGTGAAAAGTTTTATGAGGCAGAGAATTTGAGACATTATGTGCAGACATCAGGGAAGCAAAGTAAAATACAAGAAGGGAGGAATACCATGGTATTGATGGTGGCATGCACTTACCATTTCTTTCTTCCTCTGATGCCACACCATTTAGGGAGAAGTAGACCAACTACTTAACATCTTCTCTTTTTCTCTCAGAGCCATTTATCTTACCTGATGTTTTACTCTATCACCTGGGATACCAAATGATAAACTATCTCTGGGGATGTGGTGATTCCAAACCTTTGCTAGCATTTGGAATAACAAGAGTTGGAGAAGAGGAGAGAGATGAAGTAGATGCCCAAGTCTTTAGGGTTTGGGGAGGAGTTTCTGTGCCACTGATAATTTGTGGTTGTTGCCAGGCTGAGTGTCTAATGTTTTGAACTGAGTAGGTCTTGGAGGTCATTGATCCTGATCCCTCATCTAAAGGATAGTTTTAGATCAATTGCATAACACACGGGAACAGATAGGGTTCCCAGAAACAGTTACCGAAGGAAATTATTTATCTAATAGCTTAATAGTCTTACTGAAAAAAATAAGTAAATTTGAAATGCAAAATCATCCACAGAGAAAGTTCTTTTTCTAAATTCCGTTAACTTACCATTAAAGGTGACTTGAACCTTCAGAAGGTGCCAGAGCTAAAGCAACAGTAAGCAGAGGTATCATTAATAATTATATACTAATGCTCCAGTTTGTACATAAACACGATTCCTGGTCAGTAGGTATAAATGAGGCATAAACAAGCACATCTGGAAGGTTCTGGATATACAGTAAGTTGATTGATTGATAATAAATAATGGATCACATTTGGCCATTTGAATTCATTTGGAAACAAAGTCAGCTGTAAATAGATAAGACTAATGTTGCAATATTAAAAGGAATTAATGAATTAAGTTTCAACATGGTCTCAACAGTAGAACTGCAGACTTTGCAGGCACTCAGGAAAACAGATTCTGCATGTGGATTCTGAATTAATTTATTATACACACACAGCTAAATTCATTTTAGGAGAATGTCAGGTAAACTCTAAAAATAATGATGTTACACACATCCGCTTTTTCTTTTTTTTAATATATTTATTTATTTATTTTTGGCTGCCTTGGGTCTTCGTTGCTGTGCCCAGGCTTTCTCTAGTTGCAGCCAGAGGGGGCTACTCTTCAACGCGGTAAGCGGACTTCTCATTGAGGTGGCTTCTCTTTGTTGCGGAGCACGGGCTCTAGGCGCACGGGCTTCAGTAGTTGTGACACACAGGCTCAGTAATTGTGGTGCACGGGCTTAGTTGCTCCATGGCGTGTGAAATCTTCCCCGACCAGGGCTCGAACCCGTGTCCCCTGCATTGGCAGGCAGATTCTTAACCATTGAGCCACCAGGGATGTCCACATCCACTTTTTTAAAGACCACGTTCATTTTGCAGTATAGCTTAAAATATTTTTTAGTCTAATCATACGAAAGTGAAACAATGAAAATCTTCTCTCCTATAGTAATTGTTATGCTCTTAGATAAAAAATATTTGTGTATCACATTTTTTAAGTTGAAAAAAACACACTGTTTTAAAGAAAGAAACTAAATGAATGACCTAATCCACTCTCCTTTTCATATAAATCATGTGGTTGAAGAGTATTAGTATGTATGTCTCCTGTTCAGTGTTTTAGAAAGTCATTTAGAGAACACTATAATCTGTGAGTATAATACTCGCCGTAAACTGATGATATGTTGACTGGCACAGAAGGGCTACACTTTTGTTTTTTTGTGGCAAGGTCACTGTCTATATTTCAGCATTGAATTTCAATGCGTATATAGTCCACTTAAAAGTCTTTAGAGCATGGTGATTAAGTGCTGGGAGCAGAGAATGTCTAAAATTATAAAAGTAGAGAAGCAAAAGATGTGATACTTTCCCTGATCCATTTAACTGCCGGTTCAATAATGTCTCTCCTAATTTGTTTTTATTTAAGATATGTAACAGTTTGAGGTTTCTGAAGGATGGGTGCCATTCTTTCTTTTTTTTTTCTGAATGGTACCATGAGTCATTAAATGGCTACTTTGTAGTTCTTGATACCTACCTGGAATGGGTTGCAATATACTCGTGAGGCTCTGTTGCTCAGTGATCTCCTTCATTGTGTCAGAGAATTTGCTTTTTAGCCTTAACTTCTAATCTACGCCAGTGTAACACATAGTCTTATTAATACAGTCCTAAATTATTGGTCTTACACAACTTAACATTTTCTTTTCACAATAATCATGTAAGGTAAATATTAGTCCAAACTGACAGCTGCAGAAACCACAGCTCAGGGAGATTACCCAAGATGCTTCTATCAATTACTTGAACCTAGATCTTCTGACTCAAAAGAACATCTTAGTTTCAAAATGTCATAGAGATGAATATGTTTTGATATGAATGTGAAGATGTGTTATTAATTATATTTTGAGTTATTCCTAGAGTTCTTTTCTTTGCTACTTTTCTGCCAAGATGAGTGAAAATTTTAAATGCTTTGAAAGGAGGAATTAATGGGGCAGCCTGAGATTGTAACAATAATGCTCTCATGCAAAATCAAAGCAGAGTAGAGACAAGACACTGCTATTTTTATTTTCTATTGCTATTTCTATGATGCATGATTTTTATCGAAGATACTGTCCCTGAGTCTATGTGATTATAAAGTGTATATTTTATATAATATTAGTTTGCTTTAAGTAAATGGCCGGTTGTTTTAAACTAGCATAGTACTAATCAGATGCATATATTCTCTTGTAAGGAATATGAAATGTGATTTCTAGATGGGGAGGTTGTATTTGGAATTCTCTGCATCTTCTATTCTCCCATTGTCAAATGGATCATCGCGTTTTCAACACTTAATTATCTTTTCACCTAATTGTGTCTTATTTAACTTGATCATTTAAACTGCGCATGTGACTTCTTAATTTTCTTCTTGTCTTTATATAAATGAACTGCTAGTTTCTAACTTGACTTTTGCTTAACATATGAAATCTGAAATTTATAAAAGGAAAAGAGAAAAGTGGGAATTAAAAAAATAGTATTTGCAAATGAGAACAGTTTTCAGTAACTTAGCCACTAGACCTTGACACGTTCCTTGAACTAGGCATGGGGTCACTCCCATTCTTCACAGCTTGTTACATAATTAACTAAATCATAAAAATGGAACCAGTCCATTGTGACAAACTGAAATGTCTAAAAGCCTGCCTAAGGCACTGCACTGTGCAACTGTTTTAAGAAAATTCCATCTCTTCTGAGTTGGTGATGGATAATGTGACAAAAATATTCCGATTAAATTCTAACTTTGGAATACTTAATAAATTAGTAACAGCATTAGAAGTGCCGCTTTTATTCACCTGTCAAGGAGGAGGGCTGTGGTGCTGATCTTTTTGCCCTTTTTGTCTGCTTTCATGGGAGCTGCTTGCAGCTGAGGGGGTCGCATCTTATGAAGGTACAAGATGACAGCAAGGTAAGAAATGTGGTTCCTTTGATGCCTTTGTACTTACTCATTTCTTCTCTTCAGACTTGGAGTTACTGAAGAACACAGTGTTTTTCTTTGACAGATTGAGGCCTTAACTCTCTTTTCCTCATCATCATTTTCCAATCTTTTTTTGTATTACGGAAAAATTATTTACTTTTATTGCTTTAGGGCATTGCTCAGTGAGGTGTTTCTCTGCATAAAAGAGATACATAGTTTGAAGTGATATTGAAGATGGAATTAAGTAAAGTTATAATTTGTGGACAGGTCATTGAATGAAGGTTTAGATGTTAGCATATACATTTCCCACGAGGATTTTGTGGCATATACAAGGATGAAATGAGTTATATGTTTTTACACAAATTAATTAAAAATCATTTAATCATTATTATAATTACTTTAGCAGAGTTATTCATAAGTTATTGTAGGTATTGTTTTTGCGTTCTTGCATACTTGCAGCCATGTGTAGAGTGATATACTAGAAAAACACACCATAATAGAAGCTAGAGCATGGAAGATTTAATCCTTCCATGAAGTAATGTGACTAGCAAAATTTTTCTATTTGGTTTCAGGACAAGATTTGTTGAGACCTAATGGGCAAATGGCTTTTCCACAATGGTGAACTTCCATTTTAAAGTTAGGAAACAAATCACTGAGGCACTTCCTCTATTTTTTTTTTTTTTTAAATGTTGAGCCTTCTTTTAATTTATTTATTTTTATTTTTGGCTGTGTTGGGTCTTCGTTTCTGTGCGAGGGCTTTCTCTAGTTGTGGCAAGCAGGGGCTACTCTTCATCGCGGTGCGCAGGCCTCTCACTGTCGTGGCCTCTCTTGTTGAGAAGCACAGGCTCCAGACACGCAGGCTCAGTAGTTGTGGCTCATGGGCCTAGTTGCTCCACGGCATGTGGGATCTTCCCAGACCAGGGCTTGAACCCGTGTCCCCTGCGTTAGCAGGCAGATTCTCAACCACTGCGCCAGCAGGGAAGCCCCACTTCCTCTATTTTGAGGAACAATTTGTGATCTTCCTTTGAATCTATGGCTCTGTTCTTGAGTGATTTCCCTGTCCCTCTCAACACTAGTCTTGGTTATTCTAACTTTGGCTTGGACAACCTGTATCCATTCTCACGTGGGCCCAACATCAGCTGGCTTGATATCCAGACCTATTTACATTGGTTCCTGCTTTTCCTTTTTAGTTTGCTTCCTTGGTATCTTTTCCCCATCTCAACATGACTACCATATTTCTGACCACTTCGATAACTTGACAACTATTGATACTTGCCTGATTTCAAAGGATTCTTGTATAGTGGTTTAGGAGGAAGGGACTTAATTCTAACTTGGAAAATTCCAATTCTGGATGATAATAATGATATTATTACTATTGCTACTACTAGTAATAGTAATGGTCATAGAAAAAGTTCACAGCAGGTTAAATTTGATATCTATTTCCTGACCCATCATATCACTTGCTGTAACCAGGTGAGGAGCTTTCTTTTCACTGACTAACCAGGTAATGCAAGAGAGGCTTCTAAGAATACTGTATACCTACCTAAGTGACTAGGTTAAGCACAGGAAGCTCAGTTGTGAAAAGGAGAATACTCTGATATTACTTCAGAGAGAGAAAAATCTCCTGATTAACCACACAAGTCATGAGCAAAAAAAAAAAAAAATTCCTAACCAGGAAGTGTTTCCAGACACTCTCTTTCCAGGGAATTTACAACTATTTGCATTGTACATTCTACCACAGTATAGTTGAAGTCCTAGTTTCTTTATATTTTTAATTTTTTATTTACTCACACTCTAATATGAGTTGTGTTGTATTCATCTTTGTATTCTAGTTCCAACACAGGTTTGGTCACATAATGGTTATTATTATAACAATTATTGAATGAATAATTGTTGTTGAATGAAAGAATGCATAACATAGTCTGGAAGTCAGTCCAAACACAATTCTTGGGCATCTCCATGGAACATCTAAAAATAGGACAGGATGAGTGTGCACATTCGTCTTTTCTTAAAGTCAGTTCAACCATCATTTTAAAATAGAGCCTCAAAGAGTTGCTGAAAATTATGATTTAGGATTATTGTAATTTTTATTGAGATATGAATCCCCCAGCATAGTGCCATCTACAAAGTAGGTGCATAACAAATACCTGTTGAATGAATGTGTAAGTTAATGGGTGAATCCATTAAAAATCCACCAAAAAATGTAACTACTAAAAAATTACAGCCACCTCAAAGGTTAAAAAAAGAAGAAAGAAAAGAAGAGAGGAAGGAAGGAAAATGGAGGAAAAGAAGGAGGGAAGGAGGAAGGGAGAGATGGAGACAGAGAGAGGGATTAAGGATGAAGTAGGCTTGGCAGTGAACATTGGAACTATTGACATAGAATTTTCCTAATGTTTATTTACATATATCCAAAACAAAATGCAAAATCATTAATAGCTTTTGAAGTAAAAGACGCACATAGTTATAACACCTTAAAATAATAGCAAAGGGAAGAAGGATGTCAAAGATGACTCCAGGTTTCTGGCCTCTTAAACTAGGTAAATGGTTGCGCCGTTCATGGAAATAGGAGCCCCTAGACAAGAGCCAGTTCATGCAGAAAGATCATGTGTTTGATATTAGGTGAAGTTGGAAGTACCTTTGAGACAGGCAAATGCTAGCGTTAAATAACTATAGGAGAGGTGGAGGATGTAGCATGTGAGTTTGAAAGTGGGTTTGTGGCAATTAGATGGTAATTAGAGCCATAGGTGGGGATGAGCTGGAGTAAATAAAAGGCACATGTTGAGAAGTCGTTATCTATCCATTTCACTGTACACCACCTTTATTATATATAAAAGACTGTAAGTCAATTATGTCAGTTAAAAAGTTTCTGCTTAATAAATGAGGTTTTGTTTGTTTGTTTTGGCCGTGTGGGGAGGCATGCAGGATCTTAGTTCCTTGACCAGGGATAGAACGTGTGCCCCCTGCAGTGGAAGCTCGGAGTCTTAACCACTGGACCGCCAGTGAAATCCCCTAAATGAGATTTTATATACAACCTTTTTTCCTCTCTGCCTTTTACTTCCTATCATTTATACTTGATATTGTACAAATAACTGCCCACCCTCATTTCTCTTCATACAGTCCAAAAAGTAAGTTTTTTTTTTTTTTGCAGTACGCGGGCCTCTCACTGTTGTGGCCTCTCCCGTTGCGGAGCACAGGCTCCGGACGCGCCCAGCCACTCTGCGGCATGTGGGATCTTCCCGGACCGGGGCACGAACCCGTGTCCCCTGCATCAGCAGGCGGACTCTCCACCACTGCGCCACCGGGGAAGCCCCAAAAAGTAAGTTTTTTTCGTAAAATTCATTTATTTCTTCATTCACAAAATGTGTCTCATATAAATTCATGTTTTATATACATTAGTACAAGCTTCTGGTGGGGAATTATGGCATCGTTTCCTATTTGTTCTTAAAAATGCTACTTTTTAAGGATGTTAAAATTCACTGCTTCTACACTAATAATTCCGTATGTTGTAAAATAAGCTAAATTGGAAAAACAATTAAAGCCTCTGGAAAAATATTACTTAAGGTAACAAAATAATATTTTTTTCAAATTTCACATTCAGAATCAAAGGAAAAAAATCTTTATGCTTGTCCAGAGCTGCATTCACTATATTACACTCAGAGCTAAACTTTCTATGCATGTTCTGCTCTGTCCTTATAGTCACTTTTTAAAATAGTCCCCTTGGAAAGATAATTCTTCTGATACAGAAAAAACAACAAAGAGGAACTTCCTCTTCCAGAATTTTATATTTGAATGGAGTTCTCATATAAGTTGTAATGTGTGAGTGCTGTCTACCCACCCTTCAGAAAAGCAAAGCATGGAGAAATACCAAAGAACATGGAAATGTGTCAATATGTCACAATTTTCATGGCCGATTATTAGTGTGAGTTTTCTCCAATTCTCTGATTCTGTCTGGCTTCATCAGAAGATATTCATTCTTCCTACAAGAAATCTTGTTACTTGTAACTGTTCACGGTTCACTAAAAGTAGGCAAAATTAGTGGATAAAATCAACTATTCTATTTACTGTCCGTATCTTCTTCACTAGATTGTTAAATTTCTGATGACTTCATTTTGTTTCATTTAGTCCAGTTTTTTTTGTTCGTTTGTTTCCCCCCATCAGGTTGGCCTGAATTCTCTAGTCTTCAGTTCCTGGTAATGGAAGTGTATAGCTGCTTTTTGGTCCCTAACATTGCTGCATAGCTCTGCTGCAATGGATACTGCCGATTTTCTTCTGAAAACTGTCCATTCATTTGACTTCCATGTATTCTCTCCAGGTTTTCCATGTGTCTCTGCGATACTGATTGTTCTATTTTTCTCTCCTCCCTCCCACTGTGAACACTGATACTCTCCCAGCCACTTGCTCCTTAAATATTCTTACTTTGGGTTCCTACTTTGGCTTATAGCATTTGCTTCTGTGTATTTTCTTCAGATGGTCTCATGTATCTTCACAGTTTTAACTATCATCTGCATGTAGATAACTTTCAAATGCTTCCTGAACGACGATTTGTCTGAGATTTAGATCATAAGGATATTAGAATTATTTCACACCGTCTTTCACTTCAGTATGCCTAAAACTGCCCTTCCATCTGCATTCCTCACCACCACACATCTAATCCACTAAGTCAGAGGCCTGGGAGCCACTCCAGAGCGCTTCCTCACACCTCCACATCCTGCCATATATAGTAAGTTCTGCCACCTTTACCTAGAAACTCACATAATGATTTCAAGCAAGCTCCACATATGTATTTACCGTTCTAGGTTAGAGCTTATCCTTGATCTCACTTTAATTATTCTAGTAGCCCCTTACAGGAATCCCTGCCAGAAGTACCCATTTTGATATCACAATAGTCCATAAAGTACCATATCTATTTATCCATAAAAATATATTTCATCATTAAAAACAGTTTATTTTATACATCATTGAAAATAGTTCTAGACATTAATCCTAAAGTTATTGTATTCAAGAAAGAGTAAATTATCTTAAAGAATTATGCCTAATAAATTGTTAAAATTTTAAAAGCTGGGAAACTTCATTCTAGCTTAGAAAGTTTTAATTTTCTGGGTTCAAGAATACCTTAGATATATTTTGTGTGATATTTGGCAAATAATATAAAATCATCTCTTTCATTAAACTTACTTTGAAGTTTCAGATTTAGTTAAGCAGCCCTCCTCTGTGGCTACCCAACCCTCCCTACACGTATTTTAACACAACACATTATATGGAAATTTTTAATTTATGATTTATGCATTTTTCTTTCCCATTATACCATAAAAAACCTATCCTTTTTTATTTGTTTTCCATCTATTTAGTACTTTGTCTAGCATGCGTTAAGTACTTAGTAAATATTTATGAGCTCATATATTAGGATTAAGTGCATATTATTAAGTAAAGACACTAGTTCTCAATTCTTAGAGTATGAAACATACTTGATAAAATTTGGTGACTTAGCCTGTGTAAAGAGCTGACTTTCTGTGATGTGACGTGGTGTGCAAAACCTCTAGTTTACATTTTTCATATAAACGGGGAAAATGTTATATTAAGCCCTGTTAGGCCAAGGGTTAAAGTGAGAATTCAGTGTTCTAGCACATATTTGTTTATATCACATAAGGGCACAGCACTAATGTGCTTTGAAGTGATTACTGCTGTGGTAAAATACTGGGAAAAAAAAAAAAAACAATCCAATGTGACACGGGAGAATGAAAATCTAAATGAAAGCAGAGCATGCATATTGTTTTTACATTGTACCTGTCAGTCAAGCTAAAATTTTATGAAGAACTGAAAAGCAATTTTCACTCATGTACATTATATCATGTAGGTCATATTCTTTTATGTAAATCTCTTTCACTTGGGTGTTTAAATATCAATATAAATGTAGTTCTAAAAAATATGGCTTTTATTTCTTTCTCTCTTTAATTCATTCTGAGTTTTGGAGAGCAAATGTTTTATGGAACATGACACCTACAAGGGGCATTGTCTGAAGAGGTGTTAAAACATGAGCTGCATGTGTTTTGGATAACAGTGGTATTGCAGGAGAATGCTTCTTCCGCCCTGTACTTTGTCTCACAAACAAGGAACAGGGAGATGAGGGCTTGGAAGATGTGTATTAATTCACAGGTGAAATGAAACAGAAAAGATAAAGGCTCAAGTTTATCCCTTGGGGGAGACTAGACATCCATTAGCTTTAAGATCGTTTTGTTTCACATTTCCGTAGAGCTAATTGACAAATTCCACATTTTTGCATCAATTTTCCCCAAATATCCAATGCTTCATGTTATGAAAATCTCTCTTTGCCAGTTAATTATAATGTTGGGCATTGTCTTGTGTATATTAGCTTTCTCTTTCTTTATAGGAATGTGATCAATAGCGTTCCTAGATTCTGCCAGGACACGTCATTTTTGACTTTCTGCCTGGGAAAGAAACAAAACAAAGCAAGGCAAAACAAAAAATCCCCAATACACACAAATACACGTGTTGCTTGTCCATAATTATTCCTACAGTAGTAGACAATGACTTGTGAACTAAACATGTGGAACTCCAGGACATCTTTTTAATGTTTCCTTATTTACTATTTATGAAAATATCATTAAAGTGACATATATTATTTTCATTATTTGGAATTTGATTAAGATAAATACATGTAGCGTACTACTAATTATTTCTAGTGATTCTTTTTTAGTTCTGAAAATCCATTTACGACAAAATATACACTTTAAAAGATTCTGGAATTAAGGACCCAAGCAGGTGAAATAGTTCATATTACCTTAGTCAATTATTCATTTAATAATTGTATCATTCATAGTTGTAACAGAAAACAGAAATCTCAGACAAGATAATTGAAAAGAATTTAACGAAAGGACTAATTACAAAGGTGAGGGCAGGGTTAAGTGATAACGGAAAAAGGTGGTGAAGGATCTCAGTCCTAGCAAACTCATTCTGCATGTGAACTTTCTTACCAAACATAACATGTTTAAAACCTAAGTAGTATTTCCTCCCCAAAATGGGATTCAGTTGCAGCCTTTGCATCACAGTTGAAGTCAGTTTCATACTTCAAGCTTCTCAAGCCCAAAATCATGGAATCATCCCTGATTCCTCTCTTTTGGCTACACTGTATATCTAATCAACCAATAAATCCCTTTGACTCCACCATCAAAGTAGTCCCAGAAACGGAACACATTTTACGACTTCTACTGTTGCAATAGCAAAGTCCAAGCCTGAATTACTGTGACAGCCTCTTAGCTGGTCTCCGTAATTGTACCCATGCTCCCTAACAGACTGTCTTCAAGACTCTCACTGTAATCATTTTAAAGTGTGAATTAGATCCTGTCACTTCTCTGCTCAAAACACTGCCATGGTTCACACTTCAGCCACTTATAGCCCATAGGGCACCACATAGCCTCACTGTGTTTCTTTTGTTTTCTTCTGCTTCCTCTATTCTCTTTTCTCAGTATACTCTAGCCATTCTGACCTTTTTCTTTGAACAAACAAGCCATGTCCTTGTCTAAGGGACTTTGTAGCCCCATTGCCTTGGCCCAGAATGTTCTCCCACGCCTTCCCTCTGAAGTTCACATGGCCATCTTGCACATCTGTTTTATGTCTTTGCTCAAATGCCATTTAAATATATTATTCTATGTCTCTGACTTCCGTTGGTTCTGCTAAAAATTTTGCTATCCATCTAGATCTTGTAGCTAATCCATATTTTTTTCTTGCTTGTTGCATTTACAATTTTTTTTCTTTTTTTTTGTGTCCTCTAGTATCACTGTAAAGTAACTGAGTGTTTCTACCCTGATTGGGACTCAGTCATTCTGAATTCATCTTTCATCAATTCTAAAACATAACTCTATGAATATTTTCTTCAGTGTTTACTTAATCTTTATTTGTGTCTAATCTGCAGTTTAGTTTATCTATTGAGTGTTTCATTTCAAAGACTATATTTTAACTATTAAAAGATTCATTGGATTTTCTACAAAGCTGACTGATCTTATTTCACAGTCTTATTTTATAGTATTTACCTGAAAGTTCTATTAAACGAAAATTCCATTATATAATGGTGGTTGTTTCCATTGATCTGTTCAAGGTAAAGTGTTTACTCATGTATTTTCTAATTTCATAAACTCAAACCTGAAAAAATACGTAATAATAGCAGTCTAGAGTTGATGAATAAATGAATTTGGACACGGGACAGAAACAAATGCAGAACTTCTCCAAAGAGAAACACTCTTGATCTAACCACAAAGGTATTTCACCAATAAAATTCTGAATCAGGACAAATCTCAGGGCAAATCAGGACCAACCCAAGAGAGACAAATTTCCTTCTGCTGCAGGTCATCTTGACTTATTTTTTTCTGCTCCACCAGCTTCTGAAGAAGTAACCCTCATTTGCTCTTAGCTTTTTTGTGGAACTTACATTTAACTCACTCTGCTTTCCCAAGGCCTCATCACTTCTGTCTGCTCCTGTGATAACAACTCTAATCCTAGTTTACTGACCCTAACAATCCTTTCCCCAACTCTGCTAGGGTTTTATCTCAGTTTCTGGTCCCTGTGGATTTGCAAACCCAACTGCACATTTAAAAGATATCTGGGACTTCCCTAGTGGCACAGTAGTTAAGAATCCACCTGCTAACGCAGGGGACACGGGTTCGAGCCCTGGTCTGGGAAGATCCCACATGCGTAGAGCAACTAAGCCTGTATGCCACAACTACTGAGCCCGCGTGCCACAACTACTGACACTAGAGCCCGCGCTCCACGGCAAGAAAAGCCACCGCAATGAGAAGCCCGTGCACCGTGACGAAGAGTAGCCCCCGCTCACCTCAACTAGAGAAAGCCCGCGTGCAGCAATGAAGACCCAACACAGCCAAAAATAAATAAATAAAATTTTTTTTAAAAAGGATATTTGTTATCTATTTCAGTAGTTGCAGACTGTATGATCATCCATAATAAGGTATTACAAAGTGCTAGACATTCTATATGCTATGTCCTCTGATTACAGAAGTGAATAATAATTCATAGTCCAGTTTACCTCCATATTTTAAAATTTTCTATCCATGAGTCTTATTAGCTTTGTTCTAAGATTAAATGGTGCTTATTCAATAAAATCAGGTCTAAAAATTGTAGACCATTATTTTCCTGTGTTCTATTGCTACGATAGTGAGTTCAAATATACCTGAATACTTGTTCTTCAATAAAATAGGTAAATTCGATGAGCTCCTAATTTTATAATTTTAGATTATGTGCATAATTAAAATGTAAAATATTATGTTTCAAAGTATGGCATATAAATATGCCTCATAATCAATTAAAATTTCTCACTGCATTCTCATACAAGAGTATTTTTCCCACATGCCTCAATGTCAGCAAACAACATTGGTGCAAATTGAAATTATTTCAGACTAGGCATAAAGAAGCAACCCAGAGTTTTCGTCCCTGCATGTGACAGTGTACAAGTCGGGGAGGGAGCATGTCAATATAACATCTAGTTTTAAACCAAACTAAATGTCTATAAAGGATGTTAGTAGCAAACTTTGTAATTCTTTCTGGCTCTGAGAAACTGATCTTAGCAGTACTCGTATAAGCCTTCCTGGCTGCCTGTAGAGTACCACTTAAGAACATTACCTTTTGACCTTGTCCACAGATGCTGGAGCTCATCCAAGTCCAGGACCAGGTGTGATTACATACCTGCTAAGGAGGTTCTCAATGTCCTCTACCTGGGAAGCAGGTGTGTTATGATGGATTCTCAAGTTGCTGTTCAAATTGTAGGTTGACACAGGCTACTCCTAAGTCTTTTCAGCAAAGACAAACAAAGCTCCAAACAACTTGACTAGTGGGAAAACAATGTGGCCTTCCCACAGGAAGAAATCCCTAAAATGACCCTCTTATCATAGCAGGTTCTCTGAATAGTTTCCAGATGGTGATGGAGTGCCCTCACAGCTCCACTATCCCTAAGAGGCAGGAGCTAGGACAGCCTCCGGCCCTGCGGGGGAGAGGTTTTCTGTATAAAGGCAAATGGCCTGATTAAACCACTCCCCCAGTGCCTTTAGATTATAGAGCACTTTGTTCTAACCAGCTAAACTGACACCGTAATGATGCCTTAGGTAGCAACATCTTCTAACATTGCCAAGGAATAGTGCTAGCGTGTATATGAAAGGTGGCAGCCAGCAGGTAAAATGCGGGCTGAATCAGGTAACAAACAAGACATAGCTGAGCCAGAAACACAAAGAGCACTTATTCACAAACCAAAGCTATTCTTCTATGAAGGCATTGTGGACAAGACTGCTGTTCTCATGCTGATTTTCCCTGTTATCCCTTTACATTCTGACAACAACACTGCCAGCAGAAACTCTATGCAACAGGAGCACGTCTGTGTATCTCTCCCTTGCCTTGTTTTTGTAACCCTAAACTTTAACTGCTTCCCATTTCTTTTTCCCACTTCTTTCTCTTAAACAAATACATGCAGAGGAAAATCACCAGGCAAATGTCTGGGTTTGTAAAAGGGCTAATATTCCATAAAGGAGTTTTAATATTCTTCTAAGGCTTACACTCTTTTGTTCTTTTTTTTTCCAGGCATGTCATTTGGTATCTATGACAAGAAGCTAAATATTCAGTAAGATCACATTCCTTGATATTTTACATTTCCTGACCTACAATGACAGGGATATTCTCATCCACACACTTCAGAATGTTAACATATTTGTGTGTTGTTCTCATTTTTGGTACATGATGAAATAGCCGTTATTTTATAACAGGGTTCAGCTAATTCCAGAGAACTGAAGAAATGATTTCATAGGCCTTAGTTCTCTTTTCCAAAAAAGGTTACAAGCTACTTCAGGGCAGAGGTCGTAATCCTGCTATATCCTTTCCTTATAGTACTAGTTATTTGTGTCCTGATATATCCGCCTACGCACTCTCCCTTCATGCCCAATCTCTCCTGCACTCCACTGAAAATTTATCTTTCCCAGATACCACTTTTATCATGAACTCATCTGCTTTAAAGCCTTTAATAGAATCTTGAACCCTACAGAATAAAGTGTGCAATTCATGATCACATTGGTCATTTCGATCTTGTTTCCACACTGCTACTCACCCAAATACCAAAAAGACTGTGTGTGCAATTGGTGGTCCCCAAGCCTGGGAATGGGTGGCAGGGGAGGGCTGGCATCAGGGATAGGAGCAGTAAAGTGCAAAACAGTGTTCAGTGACTGTCCAGCCAGGCCTGTAGTGGTGCAGGAGTGGAGGTTGAGGCAGTGGCTGCCAGGCTAGAAGTTTACCCTTGTAATCAAGAGCATGCGCGAGACTGTGAATACTCTGAGAGTAGGCTGCTTCCTTCCCAAAAGCCAGAAGTGGAATTTGAAAAGAAGGAGGAAACAGAATAAGAAACAAGGTTTGGATTATTCAAAATAGTGTAAGGAAAACGATTATGTATCTTATTTTATAAATTTCACAATAGCCCTGAAGCTCTGCTCATTACTGCTCATTTAGGAGATCCTACTATGTGCTTTTAGCAAATGTGTGTGCATGTGTGTGTTCTTCTGAACAACAACAGCAAAATTAAATCACTACTTAATATATAGATTTTTGGGTGTTCAAGTCATGCGTTTTTTTCCCCAATTTTAAGGATACGATGGATGTGAAAAAAATGTTAACCAAAATACTTTTGTAGAGAACTGAATATTTCCAACCCCAAATCAAAGGAATGAAAGAAACTATCTTATTATAGTATTTTAAATACGTACATATGTTATTCCTTGAATTTTAAAATGATAGAGTCAACAGCACAATCATGTAAATTAACCAAATGAAATTGAAATTAAACATGCACAAAATAGTGAAAAGATACTAAATTATAAGGCAAGAGATACATAAAAACTTCAGAGGCTAACAAATGTTTTCTTCATTTAGAATCTAAAAATTTAGTGTCCCCTCTGCTTGTTAAAAAGAAACAAAAGTTTTTTCTGATATAATTTGTTAAGAAACACACAAATCGCCTACACCATTTTTGTTATTTGATTCCTGCTTTCAACTCTCTGGATTTTGTGGGATATATTGAACCAGCACGTCTTACATTCAGTTAATTGGTTTGCGTCCCTGGCTTCTGCTCTTTAATTGCCTATGCCTCGGTGATTAGCGCTCCCTCTCTATTAGTCTGTCATTCGGGAACTCAAGACTTGTGTATCACGAAGTGATGATGATAAAAAGATGGTTTCATACACAGCCGGAATCTACAGAAATTAGAATGCTAAGTTTATGTCCCATTTTCTTCAACCTCATGAGGAAGGGTACTTTGCAATAAACATTTTTGTATTTGGTGTTTTGTTCCATACAGACAAAAACAGATCACATAAGCTACTTTCTCTTGAGTGTGTGATTTACGAATTATCGCCTATCCTCTAACTGCTATATCAGAAGTGGAGTTGCTTGTGGAAGCTTAATTTAAAATCCTTGAATGAACAGTTAGTATTGCCTGTCTAATATTTTGTATGAGTTCATTTTCAAACACACCAGCCATGGAACATTATACCAAAGGACTAAGAAAAGAAGATACACTCAGGAGGCATTTTTCCTTATCTGTCATGCAAATGAGTGTTTTTGGATGGGTAATAACAATTTGATGTTCTTTGAAGGTGTGCCTTTTTTATGCAACTCAAATCAGAACACAATTAATGCAAACGCATATATAACAAGCAAGCAGATAAATGAATATCTTCTTCGTGTCCTAAAAAAAAATTACAACTGTTGATGACAAGAGAAAATAATGAAGAGAATGTTGGACCAGGAGTCAGAATACGTAGGCCCCTTAACTGATCTTCCACTAAGGACATTAAGGATAGAATCTTCCAAGTTGAAATGTCACTTAAAGGTCATTTAGCCCAACTTTCATTCAATATAAGAATTCCTTTAAATATCTCTGAAAAGGGCCTTTTAACTTGACTTACATCTTGGAAACCTACCATCCTACAAGGCAGCTCATTTCATTGAGACAAATAAAATCTATTCCCCCTTTACCATTCATGACTCTAGGTTCTGCCCATTTAGATTCACGTAAAACAAATCAAAACCCTTTAGCAATTAATGACTCCTCAAATATTTACAAATAGCTATCACAGTAGCTCTAATTCATTTTTAAATGTTACACCAGTAACCTTAGGATTGCATGGAAGTCTCCAGACGTGGTCTTTCCTATGACTGTTATTTATTTTTCTTTCGATACTATCTTTAATTACTTCAGAACTCACTAATTAATTTTTCGTTACTGACTAATTTGGTAGAGTTTTTCAGATGAATTCAATTGAATCTAAATCTGCTACATTGCTGTTGAAAATGTGTGTACCGAGACTGGCATGTTTGCTAAGAAAGGAGACCCAAATTACATTACCCCAGGTAGTGAGGCTTTCAGGAGAATTTGCCTTGAAATCTTTGGTTTTCAACTTGGCATATCAAGAAAGGCAATATTTTCAGCACCACAGAGTTAGTTGCACTCACATATTTATTAAATGCCCAAGATTGATATGCCATTCAAAAGTCAGTTTCTTCACGCATAGTGAACAACATGCACCTTGGCAGAAGGAATTTAGAAGAATAGACTATGTCTTCCTTCTAATGAAGTCACCCACTCTACTAGTGTGTTGATATCAAGAACACTGAATTAGATACCAGAGAGTAAGTTCATGAACTTAGACTCAGAGGACAGGTTGGAGGAAAATCCTGACAGCTATTTCATTCAACTCAAGGAGAAGTCTAATGAGCAATCCCTGCTCAGAAACAGAGTGTATCTCCCAGGGGAATGAGATGATCAGAAGATGCCCCAGATTCAGGGTTTCTCTACTCCAGGAAGTAGTGAGACATACCACCAAGTTTTGCTTTTCTGAACCCGTTTATTCTATCGATGCTATTTCCATACTTTAGGTTTCTTTATTAAATACAGTAGGTCATTTTTTGTTTTGGAAATATTTTAGTTTTTACTGTATTATTGATTTCATTGGTCAAACTCTCAGAGTTCTTGGAGTGATATGCTCTTCCCTGGACTCCCATCTGTGCTAGTTATCTGTTTCAATTAAAATTCAAGGTTTAACATTTGTTGATATTTATTTCTATCTTCTTATTTCATCCTCAAGTCCCTTATTGAGATTTTTATTATCCAGTACAGTAGTGAATAGATTTGAGTACTATTCGTAATTTATAAGGATATCCTCTAAACTTTAGATCAGTGTGATCCATGAATGACACTAGCTGTACCTTTTCTATTTCTATCTTTTATTGTGATGATGAGCCAACCACTTAACACCTGAGGGACTCAATTTCCAAATCTATTCAGGGAGCATAGTAATTTGAGCAACTTTAACTGTATTTCTCTATGGCGGAGACTTTTCCTGTTTAGATACATGTGGAGTCCTGTCGGGAACAGTGAGAGAAGACAGAGCATCCCACTCACCAGCCAGATTTGCTCTAACTGAAGAAGCTATATGAGCAGAGCAACAGAACCACAACCTGGGCAGACTTTCCAAACAAGTCATAAAGCACAAAAGAATGTGAAGAGAAGGAAAAATTCTTCAGGTAAGGAGGCACAGTCACAAAGACTGAAGAAGTCAGAGCAGACAGAAAGACGTTCACAATGGAGACAGAGATGTGAATCCTGGTGTCATTTTCTAAGTGGCCCTTTAAGTGGTTTTTAGCTACAGATGGGACTATACCCTAAGGGCTTTAAGTGACCATCTTAGACTAGACACTAAATTCTCTTTTGGGGGTCTTTCACCTCTCAAAGTTAATTTTTTCCCTTTGATTCTCTTAAAGCTGGAACGTCCCTACCTATTCCTTCATTGGAATATGAAGAAAGATGGATTCTTAAAGGTCTGTTGTAATCAGCAGGCACCAGAGATCTCTACCTGGCATTGCTTCACTCAACAACTTAACTTACTATACTTTGTATTTTCTAATCTTGAATTGGATTTACACGACTTTAGTGGCTCAGACATGGCAGAGAACAGTGTATGATGAAGGGAAGTTGAAGTCATAAGGTCATAGGGTTAGTATCCTCTACAATTGAGAAAAGTTGAGGTCCTCTACCCTTCATTATGCCTGGATGATTTACATGAATGCAGAGAAGAATCAGAAAATGTTTCCCATTTGTTTTCCCTCACCTGAGATATTGATCAATACACTCTATGGGCTGGCCCTTGGCAATCTGGAATGTGGCTTAAAGTTCTCTCTGTGTAGTTAGTAGTTTTCTCAGGTACTGTCTCTCTGCTGGGTATCATTTTGAGAGAGAAGCAGCAAAGATAGAAACCATAGTTGTAGTGAAAGTGAAGAATGTAGTGAGTTGTAAAGTTTTCTTGGGGATTGGGTTGACTGTGGAAATCACCACAGAAGTATTTTCATATAACTGGTTGTTATATCCCGTGATTGCCAATTCATCTCGGAGAGAAGTTTATAGACAAGGATAGGCAAATTGGCAGAGATTTGAAAAACACACCAACCAATTCTGATAAATAAAAGGGAGACTATGATGGGACATTGTATCAATTGAGATTTGAGGAGGTCATAGAGTTCAAAAACTGGGATGGTGGTGGTGACTTACGAGGAGCTGGAAAGAGAGCTGGTACCAAATGTAATGCCCATGGCCATGTGGAAGAAATATGCTGGAGATATAAATCTAAGTGGAGAAAAAAGTCAAGTGTTCTATGGATTTTGAGTAATACACTTCCAGTATGTCAGTAATAGCAAGAGACCATACTATCTATTTGGATCTTGCTAAATGCTATCATATTAATATTATATCAACAAAGGACTCACCTATTCTGTTTTACAGTCTGAATGGATGGAAGTGGCACCTAGGGCAACTAACTTGTTGGCAGAGATAAACTTTCCTGGGTTGGTTGTAGAGTTCCCGATTTCAATAGCAGAACACTCATGAATTCTTTGCCTTCTCCCCCTTGGAGATATCCCTTACTGCTCCTTGTGCTAGATTTTTTTCTTGGTTGCAGTTGTGTCTTGGATTGGAACATTTCCTAGGGTTTAGTTACTTATGTGGACAAAGAAATTGCCTGGGGTGTTGTTAAGAGTTGGGGGTAAGGTGAACACTGCCATCCAGGTGCTCATATTGTTTAGTGATGACAAGGATCTGGAAGTTGGTAGATTGTCACCACTCAGCAGGGAAAAGGGGGAAATAGCAATTGCATATCTAGAGAGATGAGGGGTTAGGATCTTGTTGCTGTTGTGACAGGAAATTACTTTTGAAATATTATCTGATTTTCTCCCTCCTGTTATTCCCATTTCTTCAATTCTAGTAGATAGTCAGGTCCGTATTCACTTACCAGAGAAGAAGTGTGAAGGAGAGTGGAAGGAAGCTCAAATTTTGTCTAGTTTTGGTTTCATACCTTAACGAGGAGAGAAGGAAATGGAGATAAGTGTGTTTAGTAGTCCCTAGAGAGAGGGCTAGATGTGATGGGTCATTAGACAGCATTTTGGTAAATGGTCTCTTTGAAGGGCCTTGTTTCAGTTGTCAGAGTTGTTTGGAAATTGAAACATCACTTGTGACTGCTCACTCTGTGCCCAGACCTATATTAGCTGCTCATGTCATAGGTACCGATGAAATCTTCCCCTGGTCGGGAGTTAGCGCTCAGATTAATGTTCACCCAGCAGGAGTGAGGCCCATCTATATCTCTTCATTAAATGAAGTTGTTTCTTGTCCCTGTCTAGTTTATCACTTGTGGAATTTTTCCACAATCTTAACATTACAAGACATCCATAAGCCTCAGAAGAGGGTTGTATCCCTGGCCAACTGGCAGGATTGATGGAAGGAGAAGGTGACACACCTGTATTTAGAGAAGGCTGAAAGCAGCCTGTATTCCGACAATGGTTAAATACAACTCCACTTTCTCTGTAGTTTGGGTGAGCACAAGTGATAATGTAATTTACTGAGAGAGGAGAAAGAATACATTGAGGGAATGATGATGCTATTTAAAATATTGAGTTTAAGATGTATCTGGAACAGCTAAGTGGAGATCTGCCGTAAGCAACTGGGTAAATGGAATGAAACCTTAGTAGAGTCTCTGGTTTAGAGGTGTATATTTGGGATCTAACAAATTTTAAGTTGTTTCTTGAAGAAAGAAGAAAGAAATTTCAAAATGGGTATCTGCCAGGATACACAGTGAATAGAAAAATGAGTCAGAGTGTTGGGAATACAGATATATAAGGAATACAGAATATTTCATAAGACAGACTTTAAAAAAGCTATTAATGGTAGAAGGAAATAGTGATGTCAAATGAGTCATAGTGTCAAATGCTAGGGTGGTGGGACAAAAGAAAGACCACCACTTGTTCAGTGAATTTTGAAACCTATCACTGACCTTCATGTGCAATGCCTTTGGAGCAATGTAGTATGGA
The DNA here is from genome assembly GCF_003676395.1 of Aethalodelphis obliquidens. Taxonomy (NCBI): domain Eukaryota; kingdom Metazoa; phylum Chordata; class Mammalia; order Artiodactyla; family Delphinidae; genus Aethalodelphis; species Aethalodelphis obliquidens. The sequence continues at coordinate 64,273,468 of NW_020837947.1, read as the reverse complement.
TGTTTGACTGCTCTAAGCTGAAGAATAAGAAAAGAAGTGAACATGATCTTGTCTTGAGAAAAGAAAAAACATATAGTCAGCGTCTATAAAGAGATACAAAATCAATCGAAAGTTATATTTTTATAATTAAAATTTTCAAGATGAGCAAGTCTTAGAGGTGTTCACATGTTGAGCTGGAAAAACCAGCAAAGAGGGAGAGTTTGAAAATACATGTGAAACGGCACAAGCATGCTACCCAAGCCATGTTACCTTGCAAAATAAATGTATATGTGTATCTACGAGCTTGAGAGGGACCAAACCTGTGACCTCTGCATCTCTGGCAGGTGAACTAATTGCTCTGATGACTTGTGCTTTAAAAGGGGCATTAACCATTGATGTCACCAGATTGCTACGTGTCCTGCAGTGGACTGTGTGGCGCTAGAGTGATTCCTAAATACTCTCTCTGTGTCCTCAAATGCCAAACCTTAGGAGAATCTTATTCACCAGCAAGTTATTGACCATTTTTTCAGTGATCTTTCAAAACAGGCTTTGCAATAACTACTCTGTTTTAAAATCATGTCCCCCGAAGACCTCAGGTGAGGGAGTAGAAGTGTGTAACCACAGATATCCTAAACTATTTTCTATTTTATTTTGTCAGTTTACAGTTACCCGTAATATTATATACAAGTAAAGATATGATGCCCTATCTTTGCTGCCAAGTCAGGACTATAATTTAGCCTGACAAATGGGCAAAGCTTTCCAAGCACCACATGGCTGGTACCTATGTCTTGGAATATGGTGAACCCACATTGTTTTTACATCCATGGAAGTGCTAGTCAAAGGTGCCCCTGTGAATTTCGAAATGAAAGCCTGGGAATCATAGGCAGTATTATTCAGTTCCTTTATGAATGAACGTGGGATAGCAGACTGCAGATTCTAGAGAAGGTATTAATGAATCATCCCCAGATGATCTTCCCACGACTCACAGGACTTCAAAATGAATCATATGACCTATTTTTTAATTAAAAAATGCATTTTAAATGAATTATTTATGAACAAGTACAGCTGTAACCTTGATACTATTAAACTGTTCTGGGCTGTTGAAAGGTGTCTTAGAGCAGCGACTGTTCATAGTCAAACATGCAGAATCTATTAATATAGTCGGTGAAAAATAGGAAATGGTCTCTGAAGAGGTGGAGATAAATGAGCCCATCAATTCCTATTGCCTTCTTACCATAGCCAGTCACCAAAGATTTGTGCAGAAATATTTTATTTTGGAGTTATTTGTAATCTGCAAATATCTATGGTTCTGTCTTTCAAGCTTTATAATGTGACTATTTAACACACTATAAGTAATCAATAAAAGGAATATTGCATATGCATCATATTTTCCTTAGGGATAGAATGAATGAACACGGCATTTTATTTAAGACCATTTTGACTATCTCTCACATCTGAGATAAATTGAAAATTACTTTGACATTGGAAAAACAGAGGGAGTCTTTCCCAAGCGCTAGCCAAAGAAGCTACATTATTTTTCAGACATAAGTGTTCAAAACACAAAGTGATATTTCAGTCAGGATTCAGACTACTTAACCCTCTGGATACATTTTCCTAAATCTATTTTCTATTGTCTAACTTAACCATTTTATTTTTAAATATATAAGCCAAAAATATTAAATTCTTGTCTAATTAAAAAAATATTTTAAGCAAAAGTTATATTGTGAGAAAGAAGACTTTAAAGTGGAAAAAATTTAGTGATGAGAAAAATGAAAGGAATGGGAATAATTAGGTAAATTAACATTGGAGGAGCCCAGAGTACTTTTCTCATTTTCTCCTTCCAGTAAGAACTTAGAAATCTCAGGAGCTAGAAAGGAGCTAAAATAAATCACAATGTAGAAAACTTAATTAGAATCTGATCTATATTGATTTCTGGTACACAAATGTTTGCAAAGGTCATAGAAACTAATAAACTAATTATATTCATAAAGCATATAAGTTAATATAGTGAAAGGTTCTGTATATCTATCTCCTTTATCCTTTATAACAGACATGTCAGATAGGATTATTATCCCATTTTACATACTAGTAAGCTAGGCCTCTGAGAACTTGCTTAACAATAACAAAGGTCTAGACTCGTGTTAAGAAAGTCAGGACAGGGCTTCCCCGGTGGCGCCGTGGTTGAGAGTCTGCCTGCCGATGCTAGGGGACACGGGTTCGTGTCCCGGACCAGGAGGATCCCACATGCCGCGGAGCGGCTGGGTCCGTGAGCCATGACCGCTGAGCCTGCGCGTCCGGAGCCTGTACTCCGCAACGGGAGAGGCCACAACAGTGAGAGGCCCGTGTACCGCAAAAAAAAAAAGTCAGGACAAAAATTAAATGTCAGGTGTGTGACCCCAGGGGCTATCCTATACCTACTGCACTGCACTACTTCTCATTAAGATTTTGAAGCAAAGATGCTATAAGAACTTGTTTCTCTTCTAGAAAAACATTTACACTTCTATAAGTAAATGCATCCCTTATTAAAATGGCATTTGTGCATATGTATTATATTTGGAGGATGGCAGGCATACATAGACTCATTATTCTGTGGTGTTAAATTTACGGGCTAAAAAGATAGAAAGTTTCCTATAGCTGCTTTTTAATTTTTAATTTTCTGGTGATATCTGTCTAACGTCTTTTTTGAAATCTTCATTTGCACAGGACATGGTCACATATGTTTAGCATGATAAAGATTTAACAAAGTTGTTCTTTTGGGGTCTCCAAATCATCCAGGAAGAATTTTTAGGCAATACATTTAGATGTTCCAAATCTTTTAAAACTTATACAGGTTATCTTAATTTGAGTTAGCTCGTGATATTAACCTGAGACATATATTAATTCAATTTACATAAGCATAAAATGGTTAAATTATCCACAATTTTATAGAGTTCATCTATGTAATATTTTATGTAATTATTAGCTGCTTATAGGTAAACTCTATATCAGTTATAATAATAATGATGAACAATTATGACAATATTTCACATAATTGACACTAAAAGTCCAAATAGAAGCATTCAGATTAACAAAAAATTAAGTCATCATTATAGGTATTTTACCTCATATAACTATAGCTAGATCATTAAATATAGAAATTATAAAAAACAATTTACAATATTTCAAAATATGTATGTATATATATATATATAAGCTAATGTTTTATCGGTGTTGATTATTTTAGTGTTTTAAATATAATATAAAACCCCATTTGAAACACAGATATCTCTTAAAGGCTATGAAAAGTTCAGACATATTCATATATGAGTGCATAAAGCATGATAAAATGAAAGCAAAATATTAAGGAAAACCTACCAGGTTTGCTGTCGTGCTGAATACTCTTTGACCATCTTATTCCCTTCTAACTTGTGCCTTGAGCTTGTCTGCTACTGCTGCTGCTGCTTTGTTATTGTCAATTCCATTTTTTCTTCTTTTTCTTAAATAACTACTATTGCAACGGCAGGTTGCAAAAATGAGCACAAATTCTTCTCTATTCATCAAGAGATGGAGTACAATTTTTTACCCCTTGCAATGACCTAGGCCATGTGAGTTTCTTTGGCTAATGGGACATTAACAAATGTGCTCCAAATCGATCAGGGTTTCTCAACCTCAGCACCGTTGACATTTTGGACTGGATACTTCTTTGTTGAAGGGGATTGTCCTGTGCATCGTAGGGTAGGATATTTTGCAATATCTCTGGCCTCTACCCACTACATGCCAGCAGCAACCCTCTGACTATGTCAATCAAAAATGTCTCTCCAGACATTGTTAAATATCTCCTGGGGTAGGGAGAATTGCCCCTAGCTTGCAAACCACTGACGTAGAGTCTTGAAAGAGCTTTCATCTGGGGGCTTGCCCTCTCATGCTGCAATCCTAGATTCAGGCTGGAATCCTGAAACTACCATGTGAGTAGAGCCTCAGCTAACCTTTTGGAGGATGAGGCCATGTGGAAGAGAATGCAGGCATTCTGGCCAAGAACCTGTCCGCTTCCAGACAGGTAAGTAGGCTGTTCTAGACCATTCAGCTGAGTGTACCCTACAGAGATCAGCAGAGCTAATCCAGACCAGAGGAACCACTCGGCTGATCCACAGAATCATGAACTAAATCCACAATTGCTGATTGAGGTCTCTAAGCTTTGAAATGGTTTATTATACAGCAAAATGAAATTATATGCATTTGGCGTTATTTTTATTTAGCTTTCAGTGGTATTTGGTTTTCTTCTGATGGACACTATTTAATTATTAATTCGCTTATAATTAGCCAATATAGCATAGTGATCAAAAATACAGAGACTTAAAGCCAAACTTACTGAGTTTAAATCCTGACTGTATCACTTTCTATCCGTATGACCTGAAGTAAATTATTTACACTTTCTTTACTCAGCTTCCGTACATGTAAAATGGAGTTAATAAAAGTGACAGGAGCACAATAAGATTTTTGTTAAACAAATTTGATTTAAATCTTAATTGGGGGTTTCATCTTTATTTCCACCACTGACCTCAACTTTAGAAGCTTAGATATACATTTATCTTCTTCCCTATCATAGACCATTTCTTTTCAGGGTCCTATCTGAGAATACACATGACTTTTTGACTCTACTCAGAATATATTTTTACTGTGGAAATTTCTTTTACAGATGAAAAGAATATTTATAAACCTCATAACATTAACAAACCTTAGAGTGGCCAATTCAAATTTAATAAGAAAACTACATAGGAGTCTAGATTGGATCCTTATCTCTGCTGTAGTCCAAACATCGCTCCCAAGGTGATATTATTCATTCCAGATGTCATTAGCCTGTAGTTTCTACCATCTTTAGGCTCTGAAGCTGATCTAGCTTCTAAGTAGGGAAAATCAAAAGATGCCCATATTCATATAGTAGGGCCTCGGGATCAGCTGAATTTTATTGCTGGTTTTCATGTTCTGTCTTATCCTCATGGTACTTGAGTTCTGCCCTAGCAACTCCATTTGCTGAGACTGGGTACTACCTATCTGCTATATGAAACTTCTGATCTCAATTAATTTCTTCTCTCGTTCATTTCTTCCTGCTAATGGACTCCCTAAACCTCTTTCTTACAAGGATATCCACCTGTTAACAATCCCTTGACTTTCTTATTTTCTTCCTATTACCTGCTGTCAATCTCTCCTGATGCCCTGCTTACCTCCTAGATGCCTTCTCCTTGTATACCTCTGGGTCTCCTTGTCTTTTCCAGAAGATTTGTCTGATATTCTTATTTTTGTGCTGCCAGAACTTGCCAGCTTAGCCAGATCCAGTTCAGTTCATTTCTACAAATATTGCAGCATCTATTACATTATAGTGATAATATAGCAACCCTTTATGGCAACTTTTAAAATTAACTTGATAAGTTAGTTGTAGAAACCAAGACTGGAAAATGTTAGGTAGCTCCTAAAGTCATACAACACCCCAATGTTCATTGCGTCACTATTTACAATAGCCAGGTCATGGAAGCAACCTAAATGCCCATCGACAGATGAATGGATAAAGAAGATGAGGTACATATATTCAATAGAATATTGCTCAGCCGTAAAAAGGAACGAAACTGGGTCATTGGTAGAGACGGAGATGGACCTAGAGACTGTCATACAGAGTAAGTCAGAAAGAGAAAAACAAATATCGTATATTAATGCATATATGTGGAATCTAGAAAAATGGTACAGATGAACAGGTTTGCAAGGCAGAAATAGAGACACAGATGTAGAGAACAAACATATGGACAACAAGGTGAGGGAAAGTGGGGGTGGGGTGGGATGAATTGGGAGATTGGGATTGACATACATACACTAATACATATAAAATAGGTAACTAGTAAGAACCTGCTGTATAAAAAATAAATTTTAAAAAGAAGAAAGAAAAAAAAATAGTCATACAAAAGTGACTGTTGAACTATGATTTAAATCCAGGAGTGCTAATGACTCTGAGTCAGCACTCTTCTTATTCTGTTTCCCTTATGTCTTATTCACACTTATTCCGGTTCATCTGCCAACACAAACTCATAAGGACAGTTCGAACCACAATGAATAATCAGCATTTATTTTGTAATTATCTGTATTATTTGGTAGGCAATGGACTATCACTAAAAGTTGGTGAATAGAGAAGTAATAGGATCAAAAATGTGTTCTAGAAGAATTAATTCAGAGTAGATTAAGGGAGAGGAGAGGCTGAAGGTAGTGGACTATTATAACAGTCCAGATCAGGGGTAATGGGGTCCTGACACAAAGCAGTAAACCTTTAGGGAGTTTAAAACAACTAACAAAACAATAAAACAACTAACATTGAATACTGGTGCCCTCTGGCATGAGTGAGAAGATAAGGAATGTCAATGGTAATTACAGGCTATCCTCAAATGATTCTCCCCAAATTATTATATGGTTGAAACCTATTAAAATATGCTGAGCTTAAGTTTTTAAATTTAATTTATTAATACATAACGTAATGAAACATCCATTCAAATTACTTTAGGTGTGGGAAATAAATCTTTGGTAAAGGCATTAGGAATTTAAAGTATTGCTGAATAATTAAAGATTCCAGGTAAGCATTTACCTCATTTGCTTGTGGCCCTGCAGAATGCATTCTATGATTGTCTAATTAGTTGAATAAAAGATTCTAAGGTTGGTGAATCATTGCCACATATATTCGTTTCCTTATAATTTTGTATTAATCGTTCCTGTCATTTTGAATGCCCTTGGCTTCCTTTTATTTTTCATCAGCTACCTTATTTTACTGCAGGACCCCACTGAAATGCCAGCTCATCTATGAAACCCTCCCTAATGACTCCAAGTAAACTCTTCTTTGGTGATTGCATTGTATATAGGAGATTGGCTTATATTTTGTAGGGGAGGAAATATAATTTTTCCTCTACCCTTCTGAGTTCTTAGCTGAGACTCCTGTAATAAAAGATTGATAAACAAGAGAAAAACAAACAAGTTTATTAACATGTATACCTCATGAACACCTGAGAGAAACTTGAAGAAGTGGCTTTAGAATTTAGGGATAAATATCATCTTAATAGGGAAAGGGGAAGGGGAATATGGGCCTTTTAGGGGAGAGTTGGTGATTTTTAGGAAAGATGAATGGGTCATGAGATGTAGGTCTGGTGTGGTGTTGTACTCCAGTACCCTCTCCTGGGATAAGTGCATCAGTCTTCCCTGGTTGATGAAATTCCCAGGGAGAAGATTTATGACAAATCAGCTAGCTCCCTTTGGAAGATCTGTCCTTAGACAGATAAGAGCTCAGAGAAAAATTCTCCCTGTATCTGCTGTTTTCCAAGTGTCTACAGCTCAAAACAATCAACATACCAAAATGGCATATTTGGGAACGGCATGTCCTTAAGTCCTACAGTCATAATTTGGGGTGACATATTCTGCTACTCTTCGATTTCCATTATGGCTCTTGCCTGGTTATATTGCATTTGCTATGTGTCTCCCCAGGCAGATTAGTGATCTTTAAGAACACAGAAAATGTTTTAGCCGTCTTTATTTTTCACTTTAATTACCACTCATAGACCTGGGGTCACCTATATATCAAGGCAGGAGGTAGAAGGAAAATGCAAGTGAAAGAGAAAACATTTTTGAAGCTACATATTTTTATAAATAACAGGTCATTTTTGGCCAGATTTTCTTCCTTAATATTTTGTGTGGGCAAGACAAATTTTGTGTTTGAATACCTTTTTCTGTTGCATGTGTCTAACAGCCCTGCAAATTTTTATCTTCTAATACTCATGCAGATTTGCTTATTTATGTGACAAACCTGGGGACTTTTGTGTTAGTGACCTTTGCGTTACATATATGCTTTGATTTCACATATACAGTTGTCCTTAGAAACCTGCTTTATTATACCAATTTTATAGATGAAGAAACTGAGACTTCCAGAGACTAAGTAATTTTCCCAGTATCACTCTACTAACCTACCCAATGGAACTGAATCTTCTAAACAAAATCATTAGTTTCAGGAAGTTTTAACTAAAAGTTGAAGATTAACTGGAGAAATGGAAGCTATCATCATAATAAAATTTATTCCAGGTGGTTGACATACAGAGTTACATTTGAGCTATTAGTCCCAATACTTAATAGCTGGGTGTCAGGGAACCATAACTAGTATCTAGATGCAGAGATAGGACTTAGTTACGCGCTCAAGCGTTATGGACAAAATGTATAAGAGTGGTTGCATAAAAGTACTCTCCACTCCATTGGTGGTTTATCAGTAGTTATCACATCATAACACACTGTTTAAAATGTAAATACTATCAGTTGCAGTAGCAACTGTCAGGTGTTCTTGGAAAACACACAATATTCTGGGAAACAGCAGCACAATTAAAACATGGGTGGGAGGGGGTGAAGGGGGAATCAGGTACCATTTAAAGGCAGATCATCTCTGCTGATTGCCTTTGTCTCAAGAAGACAGGTTTGCTTCCAGAATCCTCAGCCTTTCTCACAACATTTATTTGAACTTAAAAATACCTGAAAGGTTCCAAGTCCTCCCAAAGGTAAGAGGACAGTTTTGCTGTGCTCCCAGGGAGGATTGATACTGATGCTGGTAGTTATACTGTCACTACACCTGACTGTGAGCTCAGAGACATTGCTGGAAATGAAGGCTGTAGCTGACCTTCGGGCTGAAAGTCAAAGGAAAGATATAAGGAGAAATACAAACTACTCCTTTTTTGTTTAGTTTCAACCTCTATTTTAGCTAACCTAAATATGACGTCTGTAGTGAAAGGTAAACATAGCTACACCCACGTTAATATTGGTAATTGGGGTCTTTGACCATATGTAAGGAAGTTAAAATGTTCTTTAAAATCTCTTCATAGTTAACATTCGTTTCCTAACATGTGTTTTAAAGACGAAGTACACTTGTTTAAGAAAATAAGCCTAAAAAAATTTTTTAAAGGAAAATAAGCCATTGTTCATGAATGGTAATAAGCCATTTGGGATAGGAGTTGAGGCTCCCATGGAGATGGGTAGGCCAGAGATAAATAAAAAAGATCCATGAGTGTTTCTATATTAAAAAAATGAATAGTAGTGTGGAGACAGGTCAGAGCCTGTCTCTGAGAAGGGTGAGGGAATTCGTTTCAGAGAAGTACAACATTATGTATATAGTAGATTTAAACACCGTGTTCAATACTGTGATACTGTTAGCATATTTGTAGTATAAATATCCCCAACTCTTCAAACCTTCAGTAAATGTAGCTACCTCACACAAATGTCATGTGAGGGCGAAGTATTTGTTGGAGGAGGATTGACTATTCCATTTCTATCGATAGCCTGAAAAATGGAATTAACTTGCACTGGACAGCAATAAGATTCAAGAACTAAAAGGATTAAGCAGGAAAAGCAGCTCAAAGATGGAGAGGACCGTAAGCCGCAACCCTTTCTTGCCTTGAAAATTTGCAGAAATTTTCAGAAGGTCACTGGAATTCTATAATGTGCAATAGCATTTCAATCAATACCCTCTAGAACCTTGGTGGCACGAAGTGAATCTGAGTAGGGCAGGAAAAAAGAAAAAGAATTTCATCTCTTAAAGGAAACTGTTTTTGAGAGACATTAGAGGATAAACTGTGCTTGGAGAGGAAGATGATACAGATTTCTTACTAACTTACTTTGGAAAGGATATAAAACTAGATTAATTTATTTCAGTACGTTTTCTGAGATTTTTTTATGTGACATTCTTAATTAAATTGGAGGGTAAAATGAAGGATGATGATAAGTCAATTGAAATAAAACAAAGTCTCTTTCAAATTGGAAAGAGTTAACTGTAATCAATTAAAGGATATATCAGCGAATTAACTGATAGTCTAGTCAGAAGTGAATGAGAACTTTGAAATCAGGGCAGAGGGCAAAACAGATGAACAGACTAAAATACTGACCCCCCAACACATCAATCGATAAAAATAGAAGGTGTTTTATCTCCTCTACTTCTTTTAATAACAAGGATCAGATCAAGCATAAGGATTCCTTTGCTTTTCGGTTCCTTAAATCAGGGACTTCAAAGAATTAAGTCTCTGCTCATATCAAGTGATACAGGAGAAATCTAAGTGGGCTTCAGCTTCAGAAACCCAGTGTCCCTTTGTCCTTGATCAGTTCATGAGTCCTGATACTATTTGACTCTGTCCAGCCCGTGCATCTCAGCACCTGTAGTCCGGAATCCCTGCTTGGTCCATGTTTCTGGGCTTCAAGGATGATCTTCAGAGTACTGACCACTGTGAGCTTGACAAATTTGCCCTTTTGACAAGGTGAAAGAGGTCATTATATCCACCAGTGGGATCCACAAAGCAATTCTTAAGGAGGTTTGAGCCAATATTTTTACAGTTGCATATCAGGGATACTGTGAGCACAGGGAAATCTTGTAAACAGTGCAGAATTAAAAAAAAAAGCTTTCAAAATTTAGCTATCAATAACGTTTGTCTTTTTAATTGCCCACAGCACCATGTTGGTAACACTAAATTTGTATTTTACTGATTCATATGAAAATGACAAAAATAATTACTGCATCTTAAGTGCAATTCTCAAGAGATATTCTGCTGAGAAATAGCATCTTGTAACAAAATGACTATTCACTAAGTAACTCCTAAAAAAGTTAAGAAATGTAAGAAGAACAAGGTAAAAAGATATTTCTTTCAGAACCATTCTCCGTATAAAATTAATTTTTCTCAGTGATTATTGGAACATGTTTACTCCTTGACGCAAAGAACTGAATCACTGGCCCGGTCTTGACCCTGACTAAAAGACTCATAGCGTAATGCGAGAAAGCGACAGAGGTAGGGCAAAATTAAAATTATTTCATCACTTATCTTTAAATTATTAAAGATATTTTGTTCTCTCTGCTGTCCCACCAGTCAAGAGAATGCTTTAATTATCTTCCTGTGGAGAACACAGAACTGTGTCACTGAAATGAATTTAACCAATTTGACTTATTAAGATGTTTTACCATGATTCCAGGTGACTTGTAAAATGCCAACAACTGTTTTTTAATATACACATTTTAATAATATACCAACAACAATATTTTCCAAAAAACCACTGAGGTCTTCGTAAATTCCAGTGTTTCCTAAACGAATTTTACCTGGTATTGCTGCATGGGAACTTTACATTTTTCAAAGCACAGGTATAGTTCCATTAGTATTTCCTAAAACTCATGAAAAGTAATCAAGATACCCTCACTTTTTTTTTTCTTTTTTTTTACAGCAGGTTTGTAAATCTCCAGGGGACTTGCATTTGCCACAAAAGAATATAACAAGGAGTTCCTGACGTAAAGTGAATATCTAAGAGAAATATTCTTCCCTGCGGTATTTTGGGAAGACCTGGAAGATTGTAATTTTGCGACATTTATTTGGTGGGAAAAGGAAGAACTTTCAGCATGTTTGTTGAATGTATCTTCAACAGTAGAAACACCCTAGGATAGCTCTTAGATAAGTAAATCTGATAAGCCTTTCTGAGGTTTTGTTAAGAAAATGACACTATTTCTTCTTTCCTTCTCTACCTCTGTCCCCTGCTTGTTTTCTTCTTTCCTTTCCTCTTGCTCTTTTTCCCTTTCCTCTTGCTCTTTTTCCCAATATCTCTTCTTCCTCCTTCTGTCTCTAACACCATCACCCTGGAAGCTGTCAGTGTATTGACTGCAAATATCACGTATTCACATGGAAATTAAAATTGTCCCACACTCTAGAGGACAGATCACAACGAATCTAGAAACTTTTAAACTCATGTCCATGATCTCTTATCTTTTGCAGTGATCATAACTGAGGCTCCTTCACAAAATTCTTGTGGGTAACATTTCATTAAAAAGAAATTGTAATTCTGGAGTATATCCTTTTTTAAAAATGACTTAATTTTTCCTTACAAAAATGGTGAAATCTTGAAAGACAAAGAAAGACACAGGAACAATTCCACATTAAAGGTGATGAAAGTGATATGACACTAAACGCAATGAGTAACCCTGGACTGGATCCTGGACCAAAAAATAAAATAAAATAAATACTCTAAAGGACATTATCAGGACAATTGGATATATATATATATATATATATATATATATATATGTGTGTGTGTGTGTGTGTGTGTGTGTGTGTGTGTGTGTGTACTTTTATTAGCTGTGACTGTTGGAATGTAGGTAGAAAGGATGCCTGAGTCCACCTTTTTGATTCATTAAGAATATATGGTTGGTGTTCATTGAGTAACTCAATTTATTATCTGAAGTTTAGGATCAACATTTCCATTATTGAATGTGGCAGGAAATTGGGGGTCCATTGTACAGGTTTCCCAGAATTAGAATATAGGTATAAATAATGATATATGGATATATCTATATAGATATATAGGATAGATATATAGACTAGAATATATATAATAGATCAGTGATAATTTTGCATCAGTGCTAATTTTCTAATTTTTATATTTGCATTGTTATGTAAGAGATGTAAGAGAATGCTCTTATTTTAAAAAATACACATTGAAGTATTTAAAGGAAAAGGGGAACTATCTTCAACTTACTCTCAAATGGTCCAGGGTGGGGCATAAAAGGTAACTAGCTAGCTACCTAGTTAGCAAGATAGATAGAATGATTTTATTCCTCCAAAATAACCTTCTATTTCTAAAAGGCCATGCCATTGGAAAGTCTGTAAGGAAAATCTCCTCTGTATCTAAACAGTACCTACTTCCACATCCTGGAAGGAGACCACTAGTTTCCATGATGGAATCCTTAATCAGTGGACAGTATTTGTAGAAAAACTGATTGTACGGAGAGTCCAGGGTACCTTTGAGCTCACACAAGGAAACTTTTAACTGAGGTATAGAATGATTCAGCTGGAGGGCCTCACAGGCAATGTTCTAGAACAAGGGGTTGAAGAAGATGATTAATCTGTTTGCGCCTCCACCTCAGAAAGGAGAACTTTCCTTCTGCCAGGGGAGAGTACTGTGTTGGTTTACTGGAAAATATAATTAATTCTCTATGACATTTAAGTGTAAGTCAGTGCAAGAAGTTATGGGATATCTGGCAAAATACTTTGTTGAAATAGATGCAGATAGAAAACAACCACACACATACACACAAATACACTAAATTAAAAATACACATCCTTAGCATTAAGTATTTACTCTCTGACCCACAATGCTAGACAGAGTTTGGAGCTTAAGAAAAGACATACAGGTCAAAATCGAAGATCTCTTGCTCCAAGCTTTGCTCTAGTCTGAACCTCAGCAGCCTACAACTGAGCAGCGGTGACAAGCTGCCCATATTTGACCAAGTGAGGTAACCAGGCTACCTGTATATGGTTCAATGCCAGACTGAGTGAAACAGACAAGGTATACCTTGGGAACTTAGAGAAAGAGAAGGTAAATATGGGCTTCACTTGTGTAAAGTCACCAGAAAAATCTGGGAATTGAGCTGAGATTTGGTAAACCTATGTCAAATAATTTCCTTAAAACAAGCAACCATGGAAATATGTTTCAGATGTAGAGTCCATAGTCCCAAAAACCACAGGTTATACCAGATTTTGTTTTCACAAAAGAAAATACATCTCTTTGATAATATTACATGTTTTAATTTGAAAAATGTGATTATATAGTACATCTGTTTTTCCCTTCCAGTTTCATTGAGCTATAATTGACATATAACACTGTTTAAGATGTACATAATGACTTGACTTACATTCATCATGAAATGATGACCACAGTGAGTTTAGTGAACATCCATCATCTCATAGAGATATGAAATAAAAGAAATAGAAAAAAAAATCTGTTTCATTGTGATGAGAACTTTTAGGATTTACTCTCTTAACTTTCATATATAACATAAAATGTTACTTATATTACTAATGTCCTACACTATTCCTAGCACTTATTTATCTTATAACTGAAAGTTTGTACCTTTTGACCTTCATCCAATTCTTCTCACCCCATCCTCCACCTCTGGTAACCACAAATCTGATCTATTTTTTCTATGACTTTTTTGATTTATTTATTTTTTGAAGTATAATTGACTACAACACTATGTTAGTTCCTGGTACGCAACATAGTGATTCATTATTTCTGTACATTACCAAATGATATCCACAATAAGTCTAGTTACCATGCCTCCATGCAAAGATATTACTTTATAATTGACTCTATTCCCCAAGCTGTATATTTCACCACTGTGACTCATTTATTTTGTAACTGGAAGTTTGTAGCTCTTAATCTCCCTCATGAATTTCACTTATCCCCCCTCACTCTCCTCCCCTCTGGCAGCCAACTTTTGTTCTCTGTATCTATAACTTTGCTTGTATGTTGTTATCTTTGTTCATTTGTTTTGTTTTTTAGATTCCTCATATAAGTGAAATCATGTAGTATTTGTCTTTCTCTGACTTATTTCACTTAACATAATACCAGCTAGGTCCATCCATGTTGTCATGTGGATTTAATTCTCTTTTATGGCTGAATAATATTCCATTATGTGTGTGTGTGTGTGTGTGTGTGTGTGTGTGTGTGTGTGTGTGTAAAACAATCCTCTTTATCCATTCATCTATTGATGGGCAGTTAGGTTCCTTCCATATCTTGACAATGGTAAATAACACTGCAATGAACACAGGGGTGTATATATCTTTTTGAATTGGTGTTTTGATTTTCTTCAGATAAATACCCAGAATTGGAATTGCTGTGTTGTATGGTAGTTCTATTTTTAATTTTTGAGCAATCTCCATTCTGTTTTTCATAGTGGCTGCACCAATTTACATTCCTGCCAACTGTGCACAGGAGTTCCTTTTTATCTACAACCCTGCCGATACTTGTTATTTGTTGTGTTTTATAATAGTCATTCTGACAGGTATAAGATTATATCTCATAGTGGGTTTGATTTGCACTTTCTTGATGATTAGCGATGTTGAGCATCTTTTCAGTCGTCTGTTGGCCATCTGTATGTCTTCTTTGGAAAAATGTCTATTCAGGTCCTCTGCCCATTTTTTAATCTGATTGCTTGGTTTTTGATGTTGAGTTGTATGAGTTAGTTGTATATTTTGGACAATAACCCCTTATCAGATATAGCTTTTGTAGATGGTCTCTCCCATTCAGTAGACTTCCTTTTCATTTTATTGATAATTTCCTTTGCTGTGCAAAAGCTTTTTAGTTTGATGTAGTCTCATTTATTTATTTATTTTTTGCTTTTGTTTCTCTTACCTGAGGGTACAGAGCCAAAAAAATATTGCTAAAACTGATGTCAAAGAGGGTACTGCCTATGTTTTCTTCCAGGAGTTTTATGTGATCATATAGTAAGTTTATTGTTTTTAATATTGAATATTTTAAATATTTCAAACATACTAAAAGTATAAAAAATAACAGTTTCCTCCAACCACCTTTTTGGTATTCTGTTTACATAGTGAATATTGTATTGTTAGCAGTTTTATTCCATTAAATATTTTCACAAAACATAATTTCTAGTAACTGCATTAAAACATTACTTCTTCCTCAATCATAGACATTTAAGTTGTGCATCATTTCCCTCCATTATAGTTAATAGCGTAATGAACATTCTTGTATGTAAGTCCCCAAAACTGTATTCTTAAGATTACAAGGAGCAAAATTCCTAAGTTTTAAGACGTTTTATATACCATCACAGTGCCTCACAAAACTGCTGCTTAGTGAGTATGACTTTAAAAGCTATTAGGCTCATAAATCTCAGGCTTATAAATTTTGAACTAAACAGAGCAAAGGTTTAACTTACTTTTTCTATAACTGAAATCAATGCAACTCACCAACCTCTTTTTATACTGATAGACATTTTTTTAAAATAATACAATTCAAGGCTTCCCTGGTGGCGCAGTGGTTGAGAGTCCGCCTGCCGATGCCAGGGGACACGGGTTCGTGCCCCGGTCCTGGAAGATCCCACATGCCGTGGAGCGGCTGGGCCAGTGAGCCATGGCTGCTGAGACTGCACGTCCGGAGCCTGTGCTCCGCAACGGGAGAGGCCACAACAGTGAGAGGCCCGCGTACCGAAAAAATAAAAAAAAATCATACAATTCAAGGTCATCATTCATTTCTACTTTAGAAATAATGTCTGTTTTTAAAAATAAATATTGAGTTAGATTTAGGCCCGATGCTTATCTTCTTCCTTGGGGGTAATTCTTTGGGAGACACTCAAGTCTCCCTGATATCAGCAAGTGGGTGTTTGAACCAATGGCTCTTCTTCCCATTGGTCTCTGCTGAGGTGTAGATTGTTTTGGGGGAGCTCTTGCTATGTCTGGGCTCTCTAGTCTCCCTCTGGTCACATGATCCATGAATCTGGGCACCTTGTCTGCATTCTCTCCAGTCTCTTGAACCCTAGTTCCTCTCTGAGTATGGATTTAAGCTTACCCACCATCCCCCTGACTCTCTGGGGGTTTAGAAATTCCAGGAACCACATTCAGATCAGACCTCTCTGGACTGCCCTCAGTCCCATCTGCAGAGACCCCTTCCAACCTCTGCCACTCCCACCCAATCTCTCTACCACCCTAGCTACCTTGCCTTGGACAGGACCCACCGTCATGCAGATTGCAAGTCTACTCTTAGAGGCTGGGAGCCCTTTGCAGGCCACATTTTGAGTAATAAAGTACAAGATAGAACTGCTCTCAAATATCCCAAAAATTATTAGAGGGTTACTGTTAGGAAATCTTTTTTTTTTAACTTTTTATTTTGTATTGGAGTAGAGTTGATTAACAATGTTGTGATAGTTTCAGGTGTACAGCAAAGTGATTCAGTTATACATATTTTTCAAATTCTTTTCCCATTTAGGTAGCTACATAATATTGAGCAGAATTCCCTGTGCTATACAGTAGGTCCTGTTGGTTATCCATTTTAAATATAGCTGTGTGTACATGTCAGTTCCAAACTCCCTAACTATCCCTTCCCCCCACCCTTCCCCCCAGTAACTGTAAGTTCGTTCTTTAAGTCTGTGAGTCTGTTTCTGTTTTGTAAATAAGTTCATTTGTATCATTTCTTCTTAGATTCCGCACGGAAGCAACATCATACAATATTTCTCTTTCTCTGTCTGACTTACTTCACTCAGTATGACAACCTCTAGGTCCATCCAAGTTGCTGTAAATGACATTATTTCATTCTTTTTAATGGCTGAGTAATATTCCATTGCATATATGTGCCACACCTTCTTTATCTATTCCTCTGTCGATGGACATTTAGGTTGCTTCCACATCTTGGCTATTATAAATAGTGCTGCAATGAACATTGGGGTGCATGTATCCTTTTGGACCCTGTTTTTCTCTGGATATATGCCCAGGAGTGGGATTGTGGGATCATATGGTAGTTCTATTTTTAGTTTTTTAAGGAACCTCCATACTATTCTCCATAGTGGCTGCACCAATTTACATTCCCAGCAACAGTGTAGGAGGGTTCCCTTCTCTCCACACCCTCTCGTCTTTTATATTGCCATATCACCCTCTAAGGCCAAGACCGCTGAAGATAGGCATGGACCAATAACTCAGAGGCTCAGAGAGTGTCTAAAACCTGGGCACAGCACCACCCTCTCACCATCTGACTGAACATGTAGCATATTTCCCAGTGAAGAGGAGACTCTGCTTATGTCCTACCTTGCCTTTTTCTGCTGCTTTATACTTAATTTTAAATCCTTTATGTTTTGTTCCTTCTGGCTTTGGCTCATGATCTTCCAATAAGTGGTGGGAAAGAAAATGACACTTATAATAAGACTTTTGGGGTGCGGAAGAGTAAGTTTAAAACCTTCTCTCAGCATTTCAGTTGACTTCTGTCTTCCAGGATGAGGCATTGTGCACCAAAAAGGAAGGCTGATACCCAGATGGTGGAAGAAAGGTAAAGAATTCAAAGAAGGAAGGAGGAAAGTAATCGCACTTTGTATTTAAAATTATCCCTTCTACATATTTGTGTAAGTGTATTGGTGACAAATGTATCAACTTACCACTAGTAGTAAGTAGCCTCACTAGGACTTTGCTGGCAATGGAACATTGAGCTCTTTTATTTTCTTGCTACTTCTAGGAACATGTAGCAACTGATTGTCATTTTAATTCCTGTTTATCTCTGTGTGGTTTCTAATAAGGTTTAACATGATTTCAAATGAATAAGCTATTTTATTTCTTCCTTATGTATATTTATTATTTATATCATTAATTCTTAGAAATTACTTAGTAATTATGGGGATCATTCAATTTAATCCTTTATATTTTCTATTTATATTAATCTCACAGTGCAATTAAAGAAAAACTTATTTCCTTCTATACAATAACTAAATCTCCTCTTCTTTCTAGTTTATGTGCTATTTTACTTAGCAGATTTCACTTAAAAAGTATTGAAGAGTAATAACCATGTAGCTTGTTTCTAGACTCTAAAAGAAATGAGTCTAGTGATTCACAGTTAAGTATAACATAGATTTTTCATTAAAGATAGGTATTATGCATTATTTAAATATTCTATTCCTTTTTTTTAAGTTTTCAATTTTAAACAAAGTCAGGAATGAGTATTAAATTTGGGTTTTCTTAAATGATGGTCAGATATGCATTTTTAATCTCTTAATGACATATATATATTCATAGTTTAGACAAATGAGCCATATTTGAATTTTCCTGGAATAAATCCTGCTTGGTTGAGATAGTGGATTACGTTTAGGAATTATTTACTTTACTTTGCTTATATATTATTTAAAATTTTATCACTTATATTCAATGCAAAAGAAGACACATAATGTGCGTGTGTGTCTGTTTGCCAGATTTGTGTTAGAAATATGTTCTTTTTTTAAAAAATAATGAAGACATATTTCAATGTTTGCCAATTGAAAAAATGGATGTGTTCTCACAGATCTCCCCATGTCACCATTTTCCTGGGTACTTCAAGTCTTCTTTCAAATATTAAATGAGAAGATATTTGATAGTCATAGCTCAAAGTCACAAAGTCTAACAAGCATTTAACTAGTGTGTGTCTTCAGGATTTAACCCCCTTTTCTTCATTCCCTGATCATGAGGCATCAAATGTTTTCCAGGAGGGAGGATAATTTGGGGAGGGAGGGAGGAATGTCTAAAGTCATTATAAAAGTCTGCAGTACTCAACAGGCCCTACTCTCATTTCAGAGTTCAGGACAGAAGGCTACAGTTCTCTGGCTTTGCCACCCCTGGGCCATTTCTTTCCTGAGAGCAGTAGTAGCTCAGGTTGAACCAGAAAGGCAACAGCAAGTACACATTGCGGGGAGCAGAACCACCTGAGGCTTCACATGTAGGTCTGAGAGTGAGAATGTTATGTAATTTACTGTTCAAACAATGCAATTATATGAATGGCAGACTATGTTGAAAATAATTAAAACTTCGAAATATTTACTAAATATCATCCTATAACATAGTTTTAAATCAGAAACTATTTTCAAAACAAAAATTCTTTCTGAAAATATATGTTCATGTATTGTACAATAAAGCAATTTTTTAAAAGTATGCTGACTATCTGAATATTAATAATTAAAATAAACAAAAAGATTTTCAGTAAATATTTTACATACTCTATCCAGTTTTCTTAATCATATCTGTCTCTCATAGCATGTCATTGATATATTTCAATAAAAAAGAATTTTTTTCCCCAATGGAGTCTTTTCTACATAAAATTTTCTGTCTTTTTCAAAATTGCCTTTTATTTTCATAATTTAAAGTTCTTGATACCTCCAATTGACTTTTCTCTGTGGATCATATTTTAAAATAAGAAATACTTTATAGAGTTTGAGGCACTTCATAAACTCAAGAAAATACTACTAAATAGAGGGCATCTTAACGTTCTTTTTTTTCTATACTGAAACGTGTGACTACTTTAGCCCAAATATTTTCATGTTCTGTCTTTTTTACTTCATTCAAAATACCTTTTTTGACAAATATTTTTGCATTACAGAGCTCATCAAATGAATTGTCCTTATTTTGTGATTTGTTTGACTTATTCACCAAATCCAGTTACTGTAAAATTGTAGACCTTGTCAATTTCATTCTATTCCAATGTTGAGTATAAATTCATTCAAGTAAACATAGGGCCATATCACAAAAGTTTTTCTAAAAGTTAGGATTTCCAAAGTGCAATTATAAAATTTGAAAATTAAAACATTCCTTACAAAATATATTTACTATTTGTGAGTCTATATTTTTTCCAGCTTTATTGAGATATAATTGATATAAACACTGTGTAAGTTTAAGCTGTACAATGTGTTGATGTGATATATTTTTAATTGCAAAATGATTAATGTCATAGCTTTAGCTAACACATCTATCATGTCACATAATTAGCATTTCTTTTTTTTTTTGTGGTGAGAACATTTAAAATCTAATCTACTCTTTCAGCAACTTTCAAGATTATAATACAGCACTATTAACAGTACTATCTGTATGTTAGATCCCCAGAACTCACTCATCTTATAACTAGAAGTTTGTACTCTTTGACCAACATCTTCAATTTCCCCCACTTCCAGACGCTGGTAACCACCATTCTAGCCTCTCTTTCTATGGGTTTAGCTTCTTTAGATTCCACATATAAGTGATATGTTACAATTTCAAGTAGCCTAATGTACATGTAATTGGAATTCTTTAAGGAGATAAGGGTGACAGAAAAATATGTAAAGAATTAGTGACCAAACACTTTCCACATTTGATGAAAGGAGCATTTTGTGCATCACCATGTTTCTCTGAAAATGGAGATTCAAAATCCAAGATGACTTACTGTGAAATTTTAAAATACAATTATAATCAAAAATAAAATAAATAAATGAATGTAGATTTTAAAATATACAATATGTGACAAGAAACTGCTCTGTATAAGAGTTAGAACTTCTCAGCCTCTATTTTCTCCCCATACATATCAGATATACTTGAATCTATCATTTTCTGCTTTGCCCTCTGACCTGGCTCCTGGCAGCTTTGTGCTCTCATTGGCAGTGGCATCAGCCAAGGCACAACTGGCTGGTGCATCACATGGCCAGCGGGGTCAGCGGCAGCATCACATATTTCTCTTACTTTCACCAGAGACCAGAAGTAGTGAAGTGTCCCTAGCCACTCTTGGATGCACTTAATTTTATCAGCAAGCACCTGGCATGACCACATTGTATCAGACTAGGGTTAAAAAAAGATGTATTAAAATGAGACATTTCTTTGCTATGGATATGTCTCCCACATTACTGGGTGAGATTTAACATTAACTGGAGATCTACTAAACTCATCCTGACCTATTTTAGGACAACAGTTAATAACAACAGCAGTAAGAACAACTACAACAAAAAATAAGTGAAAAATGAAAAGTCTAGAACAAATGTTAAAGAATCTTAACCAGGATTGCCAAAGGCATTCCGGGTTGTATGATCATCCCATATTAAAGAACTAAGTTTGCATTTAAAAAACATTATGTTTTAGATGCTCCTGTGTCTCTATATATTTAAAAGATTGAATCAATACTTTTTTTGGTTTATTATCTTTTTTTTTTAGAGGTCTAGGCAGATGTAATGCAAGATGTCCTAGATGAAATTGTTACTCTTTTCTCCCAGGCATTGATAGATTTTTGAATAAAATTCATAATTTCTTGCAACTTTGAAGCTATATTTGTTCATGTGAATTGGTTCCTTTGTGACACAGTACCATGTGCATTTATTTGATGGGGGAAATCCAGAAAAGTATAAGTTCCTGTATAATAAATATCTAATCACAATTTTATAATCAAAAATTCAATTGTTAATAATAAAATTTATAATATCAAATGAAAAAAATAATTGTATAAAAATGTAGATACTACTCTTTTTTGATAAAATTATATTTATTCTTACATCCACGTTTTTATGGCTACAGATAAAGATGATATATTCAGATTATTTCAGAAGGATGATCTATAGGTTGAGAAATTTTGTGTGATGTCTTCCTCAGGCTCTTTTTGTTTAGGCAATTGGAAGAAAACAATATTATGATAATTTATAGAACTGAGCGTATCTGAGAATCACAAGCAAGACTATTTCTCTATTTTTATTTAGCATATACTCAAAATTAAAGTAGATGTGGTACTCTAGAAAGAGCTGAGAAAGGACACAAAAAGATAAGGCAGAAATCTCATCTTTAATCAGCTGACAGTCTAAATGAGGAGACAGAACACACACATACAGACACACAAACACACACATGAATGAAGACTACATTAACAGAGCAACATATTAAACAATATTAAACAATAACAATTAAAATATTAAACATAAGTAAATACAAGTTGAGGTTGCCAAGTAAGGGATGGCAGATGAGGTTAATCAAAAAAACTTCCTTGATAAAGAGAGATTTAATTGTATCTGAATACAATGCTTCTTAAACGTAGAGAGTATATCTATGGGGTTTTTTTGCGTGTCTGTTTTTGTAACAGTTCCTGATGTCCTAACTCAGTCTTTGGGTGTCAGACTGTAGAAAATTATATTGATGGTCCCAACTCCTGACGTTCAGCAATGCTAATACAGGAGGCATATTCCCATCCAAGTGACTGACAATAAACGGGCCATGGGCCATGGCTCATACTTATTTAGCTAACACCAGCTGACAGCTACTCTTTGGAGGTCAGCCAAAGAAATTAAGAGAAAGGGGCATTACATGGACTTTCTTTTTCCTAAAATAATCAAATAGAAGGGAGACATTGAGGAGAGGCTGTTTTTACAACTTTTAGTTGAATACCTCTCACATCAAGTTGGGAAGTATTTCTAGGATTACAGAGTGATGATAGAAAAAGGAGAACCCTTTTATGGTAACAGAAGATGCATTCATTTATAGGGATTGGTTGACTTATCTTCTTTTAATGAAGTGTCCTAGAATAGGTTTGAATAGGTTTTGTGCTTCTTCTCCTTGGATTTTAAAGTCTGTAAGCTGGGTATGAGCAAAAGTAGCATAAGAATTTTATATAATAGCATGCTCTGTTTGTTTTAAATATCCACATGATTCATCCCATTGGGTTAGAGTATGCTATTCAACATGCCATCTTTAGGAAATATTACACGCTAACAGTGTAAACAGCAGGAATGTGTGGCCAGAGATCTTCAAGAGATTCAAGGCTTAGTATTCATTGAGAATCTCTTTTACAAAGCCAAGGGTGTTTATTGATGAGCATAATGAACAGGATTAGTTTTTATAGGAATTAATTAGAATAAATATCTTTCCACATCTTCTGATGTCTTTATAATTGTGAGCATCTTGGCCACTATAGCTGAGCCAGTGCCTCTCTTTCCTCTCTCTGCCTTTATTCCAGCCATTATTCTTTCCTGCTATCTACTCTTTTCCCTTCTACTCTGTGAGATAGTATATACTTCTTCCAAAAAACGATTCTAACTTCGTGATTTAGTGAGGCCAATCCCTTAATCAGTGCACTTTCTATATCTTTGCATGGCTTGTACCTGTTCAGATGTCACTGGGTAATTTCTTTAGCACATTCATTCTTTCATTCATTACACAGATATTTGTTGAGCCCAGCTCTATGCCAAACACTCTGCTCAATGCTGACGATACAAAGAACCACAGCATGGATGTCCTACCCTTGAGCTTGCAGGTCAGAGGCGGAAGCAGGAAGAGATGATTCCAATATCAAATGATGAGTGCTGAGAGGGAAGAGGCTTGGGGCACAGCAGAGCACCTTTTGTCCTGGTTCTGGAGAGAAGAGTCGGAAAAACCCTCAGGGAAGAAGGAACAGAATGACCCTGATAAACTCTGAAGTTGAAGTGAGCTCAGCCCGTGAAGGAGGTTAGGTAAGGAGCAGACACTGTTGGTTAAAAGAGCAGCCTAGATCCCCAGAGAGGACCTATGCCAAGTGAGCACAAATAATTCATGTAACAACAAGTCATCCTGGGTGACAGGACGGAGGAGCAGAAAATGTGTTAAGGAGTGGCAAAAATGTCATTTAAGGAGGTAGACAAGAATGAGATTTTAAGTTAAAATTAAAACAAAGCATTCCAATAGGTTAGCAATTCATTTTAAAGGGTATGTAAGCCACTTAGTTTATGCAAAATTGTGATTATGTCAAACTTGTGTTTTAGAAGATCACCATGGCTACAAAGTAGAGAATGGATTGAGAAGTCAAAGCTGGGGCCAGGAAGGAGAGTTGCCTGAAGAGACTTACAAGACAAAAAGATGGGGCTTGAACAAAGAAATCAGAAAAAAATGCTTGGATTTAAGAGTTACTAAGGATGTAGACTAGATGGTACCTTTTTGATTTGGTTGTAGATTCTGAAGGAGAAATTCAAGGATGCTTCTTGATTTTCCTGTTTAATCGGCAGGATTGACAACCAGGTGTTCACTAAGATTAGGACATCAAGAAAGAATCTTGGCATTAAAAAAAAGTAGAAAGAGAAAACCGTGCTTTCTGATTGAAACTTACTGAGTTAGAAATGTGTAGAGTAATAACGAATAAAGAATTAGTAGTGGTCAAATACGATGTCTCTGGAGGGGAGAAGACTGATCTGGGACAAAGAAAATGATTTTGGAATATAAATGGTAGGGCAACTGAAATGGATAATATCATCTAGGGAGAACTTGTAGCGATACAAGGTGAAGTTCACCATTGGTGGGAATGTAAATTGGTGCAGCCACTATGGAGAATAGTATGGAGGTTCCTTAAAAATAAAAACTAAAAATAGAACTACCATATGATCCTGCAATCTCACTCCTGGGCATATATCTGGAGGAAACTGTAACTGGAAAACAAATATGCACCCCAATGTTCATAGCAGCGCTATTTACAATAGCCAAGACATGGAAGCAACCTAAATGTCCATTGACAGGTAAACAAATAAAGAAGATGTGCCGTATATATATATATACATATATATATATATACATACATATATATACGTATATATACATACATATATATATATATATATATATATAGTGGAATGTTACTCAGCCATAAAAAAGAATGAAATAATGCCATTTGCAGCAACATGGATGGACCTAGAGATTATCATTTAAGTGAAGTAAGTCAAACAGAGAAAGACAAATATCATATGATATCACTTATATGTGGAATCTAAAAAAATGATAGAAATGAATTTATTTACAAAACATAAAAAGACTCACATAAGTAGGAAACAAACTTGCCGTTACCAAAGGGGATAGTGGGGGGGGAGAGATAAATTAGGAGTTAGGGATTACATATATATACTATTACATATAAAATAGGTAAACAACAGGACTTACTGTATTGTACAGGGAACTATATTCAATATCTTGTAATAACCTATAATGGAAAAGAATATGAAAAAGAACACAAATATATGTATAACTGAATCACTTTGCTGTACACCTGAAACTAACACAACATTGTAAATTAACTATAATTCAGTAAAAATGGTTATATAAAAAAAAGAAAAGGTTCGAGAAAAGAACCCTATCCTTATAAGGACAAACCAATAGGAACAGTCTATAAAGAGGCAACGGACAAGAACACTGGAGAAAGAACAGCAGAATATGGCATTCGGGAAGAAGAGAGGATTCAGAATGAAGAGTGATGAAGAGAGTCAAACGTCAAGAGAGTACAAGAAATATAAAAAGTGAAAAGAATCCAGTGGTTTCAGAATCAATGAGATTCCCCTTGACAAAAGCAATTTTAGTGAAGATGTGGAATGGAAAAGAGGTTTTGCATTGAGTCACAAATAAGAAGTTGGGAATAAAGAAACTGCTTATTGCGGACTCTTAGCAATCTTGATTTAAAGGAAAAGAGTGTGAAAAAAATGGCAGTGATCTTGTTTCTCCCAATCTTGAGTATCCTGCTCTTCTATTATGTTTGTGGGTGCTTGTGACCCCAGTAGATGCACAGACTACTTGTCTCTGACCCCAACGTTGGAAAAAACACTGTTCTTCTCCAATTCTTAGTTAATAATAGCAGCTATATTAAAGAGTAGTGATAAATCATATATCTAAACACTCAATGTTAGTTTTTAACCTTATTATAGTCATTCTTATTTAATACCTCTAAAAACTGTCATGATTATAGAGATGTTGGGTACAGAGTTGATTGATGTTTCTTATTGACTCCCTAAGGGAATATAAGAGACTTTAAAAATTTATTCAATAAGTGTTTATACTGCTCCTCCCATGTGCCAAAGTTGGTAGTGGGTAATTTTTGCACCATGATATTATGAGGGTCAGAAAACTTAATTTCATGATAGAATCACACAGATAGTAGATGACAGATCTAGGGGTTAAATATGGGTCTTTCTGACAGCAAAGCTCATGGCATGCACTCTATATGTCACTTCTAAAAGAAGAGGCAACTATTACTCTATTCTCAATATTATCTGAATAATTCAGCTTGTAACATGATAGAATATTATTACTATGCTGTATTAGTTGGGCAGGGGCTCTGCCATCGGGGAGGCCTTCATAATCTTGATTCCAAACCATCCTCAGCTTTGGATTTTCATAATTAAAAGGTAGGATAATAGTAGTAACTATTAAATGTGTTTAGTATAAGGGTTTTTAAAAGCTAATCTATATAAAATTCTTTACAAGTCCTGTCACAAAGTAAAAACTCTAGACATGTCAGTGATAGTGCCAAAAGTAACAGTCATACTAGTAGTCATTATAGCTTGTGATATTCTTATTTTACCAAAGAAATAACTATCAATATGAGGAAACTACAGCTACAGTTGCCGAATTTGGGTAATAAAGTCAGTCAACCAGTAAATTCAGCCACAGATAAAATTTGACAAGTAACTTTCTCTGCTAGTTGAGTTAAATTACTTGAAAAAGTTGACATTATTTTCTCACAAATACTCAGAGCATCACTGAGCTAAACTTTTCTTTATCTGCAACATTTTGTCCCCTCAAATCACATTTTAAACAGTTTATAGCAGAAGTTGAATTGAAAAGAATTTTTGAAATGCCTCTCTTTTTTTGCCGTTTTTAATATATTGACTCTGTGCTCTCAAGTGACGAAGCTATTTATTTTTACCCTAAGTGTTTAATATTCATTTCATTTCTCATGTCTTTAATCCTCTTCAGTCAGTTCTATTAAAAAGGGATTAAATTTTACTAAACACAACAACAAATATTTAAATTTTTTCATTTTTATTTAAAGTATAAGCTTCCTTGAATAACTTAGAGTATAAGAAATGAAAAGGTGGACGGAATAGTGGAAAATTAACTAAATTATGACATTGAAATCATATTTATAATGATGGCCAACCCCAGTCACATATACAAGTGACACTGGAAAGAAAATAAAAGCTTAGATGGTTTATTAAAGTAATGAAGTAGGGAATATATCTACATATTTTCCATATAAATGCTTTAGCTTGGGTTATTTTTCAGTATTTAATGCAAGTTGAAGGGGTGGGACATACAACACAAAAAAGAACACATTATCACTTCCTTCTATCCAGGGTCTGAGCTGGTACCAGCACCTCCGTTCTTTACTTGTTTACTCCACAAACTAAGATCCCTGGCTGTGTGAGTGAGAAATACTTAAACTTTGCAGGGTTTGTTTCTTAATCTTTAAAATTGGTATGCTATCTATCTCAAGTAACTGTGTTGATTAAATACATTAAGATATTATTTGACAGTTCAATGCCTCCTCCATAAAGTGAGGCTTCCTCCCCACCCCGATTTAATCTTTTGAAATTATTTGTCTAATAGATTCTGAAAAATAAATGATGATATTGGATGCTCTGAGACATTGATATCTATGTAGAGATACTCTTGGGCACCCCTGATATCTTTAAATGCCACCAATTGAACTTGAACCTGAAGCAAAGTGACCAGTTATGATTAGGGTTTAGATCTAGACCACTGGAGGTGATGTTTGAGGCTTCTTCTCATTAGGTTGCATTAAGCTCTACATTAAAAATTTTCAAATATATATATTAGATTTGTCATAAGCCAAATTTCTTTTTGGTGTCCATTTTTACAGTTGGTCACTCTCCCCAGCCACAGAGGTAAGCAGTAAATTTTCTACAAACAGTTAACTTCAGAAAGTCACATGGAGACCAACAATCCCACTCAACATGCTTGGTTTCTAAGAAACAGGAAAAGAAAACACTTTCAGTTTTTCATTTTTATGTTCCTTAATTGTCAGAAGTACTTAAAACTGAACGAGAGTGAAAAATACACTGTGGTACTTTCCCATGTGAATCCACGTGTCAGCTATTCCCTGGCTGAGGTTTTGGCTATCACCCTTCAGGGCCTATTGCTTTTTTCCGGGTCTGTTTCCACAGCTTTACAGATTTCATAGTGATTCACAGAAAATTTCCCTGATGCGTCTTTTGAAGACTGCCTAAAATGGACATCTTTTTTTCCTTTCAAATACTCCTTTTATTTTCATGGGCCATTATGCTTACTTATTTAGAAATAATATGTCCTAAGCGTATTTACTATTGGATAAAAAGATACCTCCATGCATCGCTAATATAAACACTTCACAATTGGTTAATTACAGAGGAACACCTGGAGGTCCTGCTGCTTCTAATTGTCACTGTCCCATGGTAGCTAATAGTCATATACAAAAATAGGAAGCAGCCAGCCCTTTGAATGATACTAGCCATGGAGTCCTAAAGTAAAGGCATTCATTAGCCATCTGTCCATGGTGGGCTATGACCAACTCCTTTCTACTATGAATAAAGCTCATATTGGTACCTTAATGTATTATTCTTAAAAATTCGTTATTACAAAAGATATGGAAATATGAGCTGGGTGGATTTCATTTCAGAAGTGTCTAATTGTATCCAAAATTATTTTAAGTACTATTATCAGTTTGAAAATTCAAGAGAAATCAAACTTTAAACAGTAAAAGAAATAAAGAAAATTAACTTTTTAGGTAGGAGGATTTTTATTTTCTATTTTTCCCATTGAAAAGACAGCTGTGACATTAAGGACTTAAAAATGTACTTGTTAAAATCCAAACTAGAAGATAAAATTGTTGGTCAAATAAAGGATTTCAAAATGATGTCAAAGCATAATCTACCTACCAGAAAAAAGTCAAATTAGCTCATGTGATAATTTTTTGTGCTATAAGACAATACTAATTTTAAAATCCCACACCACACAGTGAGCTCCTTGGTATACAGACTTATATGTCCTTCAAGATCAGAGAAAGTCTCCAGTCTATTATCTGCTATGATAAATAGCTATTTCTTGAGTGGGAAGTATTTTTTTTAATTTTATTAAAATTGAAATTGAATAAAAATGAAAATCACAACTTACATAGTAATGAATGGCATTTTAAAAAATAGATATTTATTATAGAGGTAATTTATTTTTAAGGTTCACATTAGTTTAAAATAAATTCTAAGAAATTGAATATCCCCAAACTATTAAATGTTAGGTGCAAGATTTTGGTCAATAAAAGTTAGAAACTGCCACTTTTTCTTTAATCTTAGACACAGTTGTAAATAAGACACAATTATTTTATCTACCCTTAAGAAATTTAAAAATATGCTTCCAATTAAACTTTATACAATGTTTTCATATCACTTAAATTTTTTTCTTTCATATTTAATGAAGATTATTTTACATTTAAGAGTCTTTTAAAATCACATTTTAAATGAATATATCCAAAATATATAAATGTTAACTATATTGGCCTGCCTGATAGTAATAAAAATATATCCCAATTTCAAAGATTTTTAAATGTGGAAAAAATATGGATCTTAGAACAATAAAGAGTATATGACATTTTATTTATTGTGAGACCTGGAATAGTTCAGAGAAGAGAACAATTAACTATATAGTAAAAAATATACCCAAAATAACTTTTAAATACAGAAAATATTTCATATATAAACAGTTGTTACCCCAAATAATCCACAATTAACAAGAACATGCATTTGTTCTGAGTCATCTAGGTGTATGTTATCTAGGTGCATGAGTCTAAAACTTGATCTACTGCATTCCTGTGAAATGTACTCACAATACATAAATGATATTTAAATAAAAACCATTTTACCTTATTAGAACATGGATTTTACTTCAGAACTTTTCAATTTCATTTGCTGAAAACATCTCATAAAGAATATTTTCTAAAAATGGTTGGGAGAGTTTATACTAGTGTACAGGTTATCTCTATGAACTTGGATAAAAATTATTTCATAGAGAAGTTAAACAAAAACATCATTAATCATTAGAGAAATGCAAATCAAAACTACAATGAGGTATCACCTCACACCAGTTAGAATGGCCATCATCAAAAAATCTAGAAACAACAAATACTGGACAGGGTGTAGAGAAAAGGAACACTCTTGCACTGTTGGTGGGAATGTAAATTGATACAGCCACTATGGAGAACAGTATGGAGTTTCCTTAAAAAACTAAAAATAGAACTACCATATGACCCAGCAATCCCACTACTGGGCATATACCCTGAGAAAACCATAATTCAAAAAGAGTCATGTACCACAATGTTCATTGCAGCTCTATTTACAATAGCCAGGACATGGAAGCAACCTAAGTGTCCATTGACAGATGAATGGATAAAGTAGAAGTGGCACATATATACAATGGAATATTACTCAGCCATAAAAAGAAATGAAATTGAGTTATTTGTAGTGAGGTGGATGGACCTGGAGTCATACAGAGTGAAGTAAGTCGGAAGGAGAAAAACAAATACTGTATGCTAATACATATATATGGAATCTAAGAAAAAAAAAATGTCATGAAGAGCCTAGAGGTAGGACAGGAATAAAGACACAGACCTACTAGAGCATGGACTTGAGGATATGGGGAGGGGGAAGGGTAAGCTATGATGAAGTGAGAGAGTGGTATAGACATATATACACTACCAAACGTAGGGTGAACAGCTAGTAGGAAGCAGCCGCATGGCACAGGGAGATCAGCTAGGTGGTTTGTGACCGCCTGGAGGGGTGGGATAGGGAGGGTGGGAGGGAGGGAAACACAAGAGGGAAGAGATATGGGAACATATGTATATATATAACTGATTCACTTTGTTGTAAAGCAGAAACTAACACACCACTGTAAAGCAATTACACTCCAATAAAGATGTTAAAAAAAAAAATTCAACCAGAAAAAAAAAAAATGCAAAAGAAAGCTAAAGAGCTATAAGTAATTTGTAAGCCTTATGTTTTTCATAATTCCCTTATCTCCCTCTGTATTAGTTTACTCCTCTTTACTCAATAAATTTTTTGTCTTCTATTTCTCAAGGCTGAAAAAGATATATGTATTTATATGTTTACATACATATACACATATATATGTATGTAAACATATAAATATATATAATATAAATATATATATATACATAAAGAAAAATTGTGGCCAGTTAGGTTGCTTGGCAACCGACACCATGCTTTCGTGTGGATTTGAGACTCTTGCTTCTACAGGCTGTTAAAATTACGTGTTTCTTGAGAGTGAAGTATAATGTTTGTTCTCTTTTCCTTTATGGCTTTTATGCATGTGAAACAAATTCTCTCCTTAATTCCAAATTTTAGTTCTCTGAGAGTTGGTTATCATTCACTTTCTTGGAAGAAAAAGCCATGTCTAATTCTGGAGCCTCTGCAAAAGCTTCACCCATTATGCCCTCATAAATTATAGAATGTAATCATGAGAGATGGGGATGCTGAGTACAGAGTGCATGTAGCACAGAAACAGACTTGTTGGTTTAAAAACACTTTGAAATTGTCCAAAAGTTATCATCAAATGGAAGCCTGAAGGGAGCAGGGATAAAAAGGGGTGTCTGCGATTGGAAACTCCCATTTGGAGATGTGAGATGAGGTGAATGAAACAGGCTGATGAAATAAAGATCCGAATGGAAAGGAGAAACTGGGAAACAAAATGGATAAACATGAAAATGGTGAGGAGGGCAAGACCTCCCCAAAAGATCAGAGAAGAAGAGAAAATACATAAACATGATCTGGGAAAACCTGAAAGGAAAGAGACACTACCGGAGAATGAGGGAGGATTTCTTTCCCTCACCTCTTTCACGTGAGGGGTGACAGCTAATGTTATTTCTCAAGGACAGTGATTAAAAAAAAAGAAATTGCAGAGGGGAACTGCATCCTGCAGAGAGCAGAAGACTTTTACTCACAGCCCTCTGTGTGTAAGCACTACATTTAATAGAAAAAAAATAGCATCGCCAGTCCTCATGGCTTGAGACAAAGAGCAAAACATGAAAGCCATACACAGAAAAGAAGTGAAAGTATGCAAAATACTCACAAGGTGTCTAGATCTACAATGGCATCTAGAAAACCCTATGCTTATGAGAAGACATAGTAGCATTTAACAGTGCTATCAATCAGGTTAGTCTTTGCCGGATCCCGAAAAGGAAATGATCATTTATTAGCCATGTGATCAACAGCATAAAGGAACCCTAGAAAAGTCCTATATATATTTCTAGAGGAAGCACTTAGTTTTCTTCTGTACTCCAAAGAAAACGGTGTTATCCAGTATCTTTCCTGAAGCCCTGATTCAAATTAACGCATGGAAGCAAGCATAGATCAGCATCAGATCAGTCCAGGCTCAGCAGAGAGAACTGGACAGGAGCGGACATGTAACAATGACTAAAACATTGATGAATGGATATTTGATGGCATCATGAGGTTTGCTTTTTAGTGCCAAAATATAAAAATGATGTAAGTCAGGATCGTTTCTCTTTTTTCCCACATTTTCTCTTTCTCTCTCTCTAGTTTCTTTCTTGTTTTTCTTTCGCACCTTCTTTGTTTCTACTCAGCATCTTAGTTCCCAAGAAGATAATCACTGGTAGCTAATAATCAAAATTTTCTTTCTTATTCTGTGATGGCTTCTAGATGTTCCTTTTCTTAACATAAATTTGTAAAATAAAACTCTATTATTGAGACCTTTTGTCACTTCACTGATGTTTTAGGTCTCTAGTAAATCTCTTGGTGGAAGTAGATTGCATCAAAGACATCGTGTGTGTGTGTGTGTGTGTGTGTGTGTGTGTGTGTGTGATGTTACTTGCAAACATTTTAAAATACAAAGAATTTCTGTGAGAAATGATTGATTGGATTCAAAGTATGGACATAAGATGAATTTCATATTAACAACACTTTGTCAAGGAAATTTAGTGGTTGAGCATTGAAACCTATAAATTACGATCATAATCTAAATGTCCGAATCTAACGTGCCTCAGTTTCAAGAGAAAATTTCATCAGAGATGATGGAATAATCAGGCAACTTTTATGCATGTGTGTAAAGTTGGGTGTCAATTCCTAGAAAATCCTGTATGAGTATAGATTTTTGAGGGACAAACCTAGTAGGGAACAAATAATATTTGTTTCCACTATTGTCAAATTATTTGTTACCCTTTCCTTGTCTCTTGAAGAAGTTTCACATTATTAGAAAACTAGAGGCTGTTGACTAAACTAAGGCTTCAGGCAGGAAGCTAGAAAAAGGAAGGTAGACTGCTTTATTTTAATCCAAAACTTGGGTGTGAAGTCTTAATTTAACCACTTTTGCAAAAACCTTTAGACTATTCCTCAAATTTTGAATAATTTGGGGGTATTTTGGCACTGCCATAAAAAGCAAACACCTCTACAGAAAACACAGATTAGATGAATTGTTTCATCTAAATGGAGAGAGAGTTTAATAATGCTCAGTGTTCCCACAAATATATATGCTCTCATTACAGAAAGTAGCTACTGCATGTAAGATTTATCACATTTTTTGCAGTTCTGTGAAAACCACAATTAGTTTTCATTAGGGTCAGAAAAGTCCCTAGAATACCATGTGAAAGTACTGCATACACACACAAAAGCATGTACAACCTCACATACACTCCCTGCTTTAATTTATTTACAGTTGTTAGCATGCTATTAACCCCACTAATTGAAATGAACTCACAGAAACAGAATTTGAAGGAAAATTGTAGAAAAGGAATAAAGGTAGAAACTGCTATTCAAAAGATTACATTTCTCTGGATACATCACTGTTATAATTCTAGAAAGTTTGGAAAAACCAAGTGAAATTTTCAGGTTGATAAAAATTTAGAGTTTTTTGTTGGGGTTTAGATAAGTTAATGTGAATTTTCTAAAGATCTCATTTCCCACCAGAACCTCCAAGAGAAGGGTCAATATAATTATCTTAATTTCCATCTTTGGACAGTTGGTTAAAGCTGTCAAAATACTTTACTTTTTCTTCTGTGCTATCCAAGAAATTAATACAGGTT
This sequence comes from Aethalodelphis obliquidens, assembly GCF_003676395.1. NCBI lineage: Eukaryota > Metazoa > Chordata > Mammalia > Artiodactyla > Delphinidae > Aethalodelphis > Aethalodelphis obliquidens. Next base: position 64,239,349 of record NW_020837947.1, on the reverse strand, counting down.
GTCAATACACTTGGACCAAAAAGTAAAGGGTTGTCAAAAAGACTCCCATGTTGTCAAATTTGTTGGGAAACTCTTGGGCAAGGAGTGCAAAAGGACAAGCATTTAACTTACTGACTTTAAAGAACTTACTGTTGGTGACTAAGTGGGAAACTGACAGTCTCGGGGAAGTGATGGTGGTCCCTAATGGGAGGCTAGTCTTACCCATTCGGTTAATCTCTCTTCATTTTCATGGAAGGCATATGTTATGTTACTAAGGAAATGCCCCTTATGTTTGCCTGTGTTCATATTCGGCTTTCACCTGTCATTCTTACCTCTATGCAGCATGTTTGCTTTTATAGGTATCTGCATTCAGGAGATACCGTTGGTTTTCTTTGAACTATCGTGAATGGCAAAATTTAGTTAGCATTAAGCATTTGAACCTCACCCTTTTCAGAGCATTTTAATTCCCTGAGATCAGTTCACATTCTGTTTGTATCAAGTGCAAATCATTGTAGTACCCGGTGTGATTGTATACATAGAATGGGAACTCAAGGAAAGGTTGGATTTGTTCTTTAGCTCCTGTAATAGTGTACACGGTAGCTCAATGAAGGAAGGAGGGGAGAGGCAAATACTACTATGATGTAAATAACAGTTTCAATGACAGATTAAGACTTTTTGGTTTAGTAATCCCACGAAGGTCATTCACCACCAAGTATGGTAGAGCCAAGACTGAAACTCAAGACTTTAATCTCAATGTTGTTTACATGTCATTATCCAATTTAATAGTTTCCTAGGGCTGCATTAGGTTCCTAGGGCTGCCATCACAAAGTAACACACACTCGATGACTTAAAAACAACAGAAACTTGTTCTCTCACAGTTCTGATTAACTTGATTGCAGTGTATCTGCAATCTGACATCTACCAGATTAAATTCCTACCTATGAACAAATGACCCAAGACATGTAGGTAATGGGATTTCTAGCAGAAGTTTAGGTAGTATACTATTATTCACAGGCCTAGCTTGATTCCTTCTTTTTTTTTGTTTTTTTTTTTGGGGGGGGGGATTTTTTGGTAATATATTCGCCTAATGTTAGTGTAAGCATCTTATTTCAAAATTAGCAGGGAGACAAGATTAAATGTTCATTTGTTATTCTGGTTAAGAATATACTTTGTCTTCTTTTGGAATGCAGCAGAGTACCAAGCATCCTGTCTGGTTCCAGTCTTTTTAATTTTTTTTCAGTGATTTCTTTCCTAAGAGTTACTACCCGTCATGCAGTCATGTACGTACTTAAATATTTGGAAATAAAATGGGTAATGTTCTGTTAATTTGGACTTACCATAAAAACTTTATCACTACAGTATTTAATACCTGTGTTAGCAAAGAATCCAATTTACATCCACATGTTTTTATCGTTTTTCACACAGTACAATAAAATCCAACCTATTCATTACAAAAAAGGAGGGAACAGATGTTTACTCTGATAATAGCATATTAATATATGGGCATATGAATGTATGAATTCTGACAGAGCTTTTCAAAATTACTTAAAATAATTATTTTATTCCTCAAACAGATATTTAATGAAAGTTACTATGTGCCAGACACCATTCTGGCTGCTTTTGATAGAACAGTGAACAAAACAAACAAGAATTCTCACCCTAGGGACTTATATTCTAGTGAAGAAAGGATGACAGTTTATATTAATCTACAAATATATATTTACATATACATATATAATTAGAGCAAAATAAATTTATTCTAAAAGATAAATATTTCATGTTAATTACCTGCTAAATAACAAAGAGTATTCAGAAAATTTGATCAGGAAATTTCCTTCAGTGTTGAAAACTTTGAGTATAACTGGTATTTTTTTATAGTTCTCAGTTATCTATTAAGCCAATATTAAATAAACATTTAACAATAAATAAAATTACTCCTATCAACCCAATGATTTATATTTATCTGTGCCCTCGTCTAATATTTCTATATATCTATATATGTATATCTATCTTTCCACACATATGTCTTTTTCATAGTTGCAATTATAGTGGCTATAAAATTGTGGTTTTTAATTATTTTATTAAAATTATTTAATAAACTGTTGCCTCATTTTTTTATATTCTCCATACTTACCATTTTCTTGATTGCTCAATCAACCGTATAACTATGACTTACTGTGCCCATTTTTTTCATATTTAAGTTTTTAAAATACATTTCTGTCATTATAAAATACAGTGTTAAAAAAGCCTTTTACATAAATTATTTTAATTTCTTCTTTTGAATTTTTCCCTATGACAAGATGAGAGATTTTTTAGAATAAGCGTTGGAATAATTTATGGTTCTTACAGCATATTGATATATTGCCATTCAAAAATGTTACTTCATAATAGCCAATATTATGATTTTCATCTATCACAGCACCTGTCAATCAATCAGCAGGTTTCCATCTGTGTGACACTTTAGATGACCACTTGCTTCATTAGAGGAATTGACACATTGACATTGTAAATTGTTGACTTGAGCTTGGATAGATGATAGCTTGTGTTTTGTCTTTCATTACACATGGTCTTACAGTTTTATCCTTTAAAAAATATTTGTTGTGGGGCTTCTCTGGTGGCACAGTGGTTGAGAGTCCGCCTGCCGATGCAGGGGACACGGGTTCGTGCCCCGGTCCGGGAAGATCCCACATGCCGTGGAGCGGCTGGGCCCGTGAGCCCTGGCCGCTGATCCTGCGCGTCCGGAGTCTCTGCTCCGCAACGGGAGAGGCCACAACAGTGAGAGGCCCGCGTACCGCAAAAAAAAAAAAAAAAAATTTGTTATGATAATAGTGTCTAATAATAACGGTGGGAAAGAATTCCTTCATAGGTAGCCAAACATTAAGCTGTAGTTTTGCCCATTTTTATTGTAATAAACAGAAACAGAGGTCGTTAAAATTAAGGGGTCAGGGTGATGATTAGGGCTACAATGGGCCATATTTAATCTGCAGAATTAGGTGGGGAATAATGATGCCTGTTTCTTCCCATTTCTTTCCCAATTTGATTTTAGTTTTGCTTAGGATCGTCCATTAACAAATCATCCAGAGTAATCCATAAATGCATAATGTGAAGTGCAGCAGAGGATTGGGAAGGAAGGACAGAAAAGACTTCCATCCTTCACACATTGAGAAATAAAGCATGTTTCATAAGATATCAAAGCCTTTTGTGAGGCAAATCTGGCCATAATTATGTAGACACTATATTTTAGTTTTTTATAAGTTAAAAAAGGAACTGAGAGTATAAATATTATTTTGCATTCAAAAATAAATTGATAAAAAAGTTAAAATACAGCAAATGAAATCTAGAATTCCATCTATTTAGAAAGGCTAAATTTGTATTTGGAATAATATTGTGCAATGTACTTGATTCAAATTGTAAGTAAAATGGTATCTACTGAATTTGCAGGTGGGACACACATAGAAATAAGATGAATTTCTTTTTTGTATTTTTAAGCAATGAATTTCTAAGAAAATGCAAAACATTTACTGGTAGGCATTACTAAATGTTCTGTTCACGCGACAAGATTGAGTCATCTTTTGGACCCATATATTAACTAGGAATCCGAAAATATAGACACCTTTTTATGAAGACAAAAACCAATTTACCTTTAAAATCATTACTTTTTGCTATTCTTTTTCTCCTTTATCAATGCAATTATTTACAACTGCAAAGGCTTGAGATCTCTGCGTTTTAATTTTTCTTCCCATGACAATGATTTGTGGTATTATTGCAAATCATCGATTCTGTACTGCTCAGCTATCCAGTGTATGGCAAAAAAAGGGGCTGAGGATGTGGTTTTAAAATGCCCTTTACTTCAAAATTCACATTATAGAAATGACACCTCTGGTATTATAACTGTGCAGCTTGCACTGTGTTGCATAAAATGTTCTCCCAAGTGGACAAGGTCATTTGCTTTTGAGACTAATTCTCATTCTTTGTGTTCAACTTGGGTTGAAGATATTAATGCATATCTTTGTGGTCTGGGTCTTGCAACTCTGTTAGGTAATAGAATATTTTATACTTTGAAACAAAAACTTATCTTACTTATTTTCTGATGAAGTAAATATGCCTGACATTCAGCAGTGTATGCTTCATCATTTAAGCACGGTGATGTTAATGATATTAACATCAGAAGTAACGGAACTTGCTACACGATAATTTTACACTGCTGTATAATCTACAACATTTTCCAGCAACAGTTATATAATTTAAAAACTCTTCAGACTTAAACTTTATATCTGGAAGAAGTAGGAAATGAAAGATAAGGTAACAAATCTATTAATTCAGTCAATGTAGAGATCATTAACCTATATATACAGGACTGACAAGATAACTCTATATTATTGAATTAAATACATGGAATCACATACACAAAGTATAGCAATAGAATATGGCTAGGTTATGTGTTCCTCTTTCCCCATATTCAAAATAATACAAAATTCAGGACCAGGTTGCAGGCTTAATATTTTTCTGTGCGACACCTTTCAAGAGAATTTGATTTTTCTGTTCACAGTTTGTTTAAGAAAATAATGTTATATAAAAGGAAAGAGAAAAATTACAAAGTAAGAATTAAAATATAAGGCTAATTAATTTAGTTGCTATCCCTCCTATAGTTGAAGGAAATTTAAAATGATAAATGTACTAACTTTTGTAATTAGACTTGGAAATAACTCATGTGTCAAGAAAATGGTTCTAAAACAAACTGTTCTTAACGACTAGATGAACTAATATTTACTTAGTACTTATTTTCTACCTTCCCTTGTTCTAAACATTTTGTGTGCATTCTGTTAAAATTTTTTTTATTGACATATAGTTGATTTACAATATTGTGTTTCAGGTGTACAAAAAGTGGTTCAATTATATATATATATTTTTTTTCAGATTATTTTCCATCATAGGTTATTACAAGATACTGAAAATATTTCCCTGTGCTATACAGTAAATCTTTGTTGCTTATCTATTTTATGTATAATAGTTTATATCTGTTAATCCCATGCTCCTAATTTATCCCTCCCTCCCTTCCTTCCCTTTCCCCTTTGGTAATCATGTTTGTTTTGTGTACATTCTCTTTAAATCCTCACGATACATTCAAAAAAAACAAAACAAAACATAGAATCATAAGATTTTGTAGGTGCAGTTTTCTCTTCCTGAAAGGATTTCCCCCTCCCCCCTTTGCCTGGCAAGCTCCAATCTATTATTTTCAGGCCTTCTTCATCTTCATCTTCTTTTTAAAGATTAAGTTAGTTTTCCTACTGTGAGTCCCCACAGCAAACACAAATTTATTGCAGGTATTTGTTAAATACACTTCCTTCCCTGATAGCTATGTGAATGTACGGCCATGTGTCTTGTGCTCATAGGATATCTTTAGCACTTGCCACTGTGGTTTGAACTGGTTTTGAACACTTGCTGTGGATTTATACTGCCTGGGTTTAAATCCTGGCTCAGCCACTTAGCAATCCTGTGACCTTGGCCAAGTGGCTTAGCCAGTCTGTAACTTAGTTTCCTCATCTTTAAATTGAGGTTAAAAATAGCACCTACTTCACAGAGTGGTTGTGAGGATTAAATTATTTAATACTTGCAAAGTGCTTACAATAGTACCTGTCTGGCACACTATAAAATTATAGCAAATTGTAACTATTAACTATTATAATTCTATGACATATATTCATTAACTGAATGTTGAATTTATATGTAATAAGCACTTTGTATGCCGAAAACGTGGCCTTATTGACATAAATTAAAATCCTTTAATAAACTATTGAACAAAACCAAATCATCCCTTTGATAAATGCTTTACAGCTGAAATTATCTGACAAGTTAACTCACTAATTAGGGAGATGGTCTGAAAACTCTGTTATCTTCAAGACTTCACCACCAAATTGTAGCATCCAAAATTTGATATATTTATTCAGATTTTATCAGGGTTATAAGAACCTTTGTAATACTTTAATTTGCTTTTCAAATAAAAAATATTCTCTTCATGCTTACTGGTGTAGAATTTTGGAGCCTCATTCATTCATTTCTCTCTGTGTTGGAGAGAACCCTACATTTTGGGGGGAAACTATTGACTACGCACATGCCTATTTTGTTTATCTACCTGCTTTTAATCAAGGTCTGGAATCCAGATTAGTCTTTTCAATGTACATAACGTATCTTTGCGTCTGCTTCCCACTCAGTTGGTTTCAAATCATTTGGAATTTTTCTAGAATTTCTCAGTGAGTGTAATCTCCAACACGTTAATGCCTAATCACTCTGAAAAATGCAAGTATAAGAACTAACAATTATGGAATATACCAGAAAGATGCACAGTTAAAAATCCATTTTTGTAGATAATCTGATTTTATTCCTGGATTAAATTAATTCATTGGGAATTTTCACACTGGGTTCATATCATCTTTTTTTCTGCCTGCACATTCAGCATTATATAATTAATATCCATTGAAATACGCATAGCAACTTTGTAATACACATTCCTGTGTCTATTATAGAAATGTTTCAGCAGACGGTATCCCATCAAATAGGGTATGAACACAGGGAAGAAATATCTCTCTGGTCTCATTGTTAAGATTGCCAATGATCCTTTTGAATAATTGATTATTTGCTTTATGAACACTGTGGACCATGTAAATAATTCACGTATCCCTTTTGGGTTGGTTGCTACGAATCTCAAAAGCAAATTCATAGCCCGCCTCTCGCTGTTTTCACAAAATTTCATGGCATGTCTTTTATATATGTTCCTCACCCTATTCCATCACACTTTTTCTACTCCTATTGTCTCTTCATGGATGCTCTCAATTTCCAATTACAAATATTTTAGTTTTGAGTGTAATTTTTTCCATTACCTAAARTAAATCTGGTAGAAACAAATACAATTTAGGATTATGGCTAAAAATGTGGTCAAGGATGGATTTAGAGCATTTCAGATTATGGACAAAGGGATTGCATTATTTAAACTTCCCATTCAGTGTTGTGAGGTTATTGGTTAAACATCTTGAATATAATCATGGCGTTATATAATTATCGTCACGTGGATAGTTTGATTCCCGAAACTACTTGCTGATAAAATCCAAATTCATTTACCAAATATACAATCTCTATATGCTCAAATGAGCTGTTTTGTATACTCAATTTCTGTTGCTGCATTTCAATAAATCAGGAAGAATTGGACACACGGCTCCTTTAGCTCTCTAAAAAGAAGTCAGTCATTCTCCTTGATGTAGGTCCACTGATTTAAAATAAGCTCCTATTCGCTCCCTATAAGTGCTTATTAACCTGTTCAAATTGTTTCCTAAAATAAGCTGAATTGTTACTTGCCTAGCCTGTTTTCTAATTAAAATTATTTTAAACTCTTGGCATTTTAATTCTATTTTTAGAATGACATTTCAAAAAATGTATGTAATATAGCAAAACAAACCAAAACTATGTTTTTAACATCTTTATTGGAGTATAACTGCTTTACAATGGTGTGTTAGTTTCTGCTTTATAACAAAGTGAATCAGTTATACATATACATATGTTCCCATATCTCTTCCCTCTTGCGTCTCCCTCCCTCCCACCCTCCCTATTCCACCCCTCTAGGTGGTCACAAAGCACCAAGCTGATCTCCCTGTGCTATGCAGCCGCTTCCCACTAGCTATCTATCTTACGTTTGGTAGTGTGTATATGTCCATGCCACTCTCTCACTTTGTCCCAGTTTACCCTTCCCCCTCCCCGTATCCTCAATCCATTCTCTAGTAGGTCTGTGTCTTTATTCCCATCTTGCCCCTAGGTTCTCCATGACCCTTTTTTTTTTAGATTCCATAAATATGTGTTAGCATATGGTATTTGTTTTTCTCTTTCTGTTTTACTTCACTCTGTATGACAGACTCTAGGTCCATCCACCTAAACTACTTTTAAACACTATCACTGTTTTCACCAAAAGCAATGAGACCAAAAAAGGAATACAAAATACTTCTGCTACTTTCTATGAAGTCTCCCTTGCTCTACCTAGCTGAAAGTTATCTTTCTTTTATTAAAATTCCTTAGTACTTCCTTTTAGTATCTTTGGTTTTTAGCTCAACTGTTAAGTTTTTAGCCATGATAAAAATGATGACTGTATTTCATATTATCTTTTATCCTCCACATATTCTTACACAACAAATGAATGAATACATCAATGAATGAACAAATGTGTCTTTCTTTCTAAACACCATGCTAACTGGCAACAATATTCTATCTTTTTAAAATTATTTCAATTTGAGTTTAGCTATAATTCTATAAGTTTACATTTAAGATCATTTAGAATCTTAAAAGCTATATTTTCTCCTTCTTGACACATACTATGAAAATTCCTAGGTAATTTATTTTGCCTCTTATTTTATGCTTTCTTTCTTGTAAGTTTTAATCTGCAGTCATAAGTCAAAATAAATAATAGGAAACAGGTAAGATAATTTTAGTTTAAAATGTGTTTTCCACTTATAAGAATGATGTTTATATTTATAAAACTTTCTATAATATCAGTAACATGTACACCCATATATGTAACGTTTATTCATTCAAAAATGTTTATTGAGCACTAATTGTGTGTGTATTTTTAAAAATTTATTTATTTTTGGCTGCATTGGGTCTTTCTTGCTGCATGCGGGCCCTCTCCAGCTCTGGCGAACGGGGGCCACTCCTCGCCGCGGTGCGCAGGCCTCTCATTGCGGTGGCCTCTCCCATTGCAGAGCATGGGGTCCAAAGTGCAGGCTCAGTAGTTATGGCGCACGGGCTTAGTTGCTCCGCAGCATGTGGGATCCTCCCAGACCAGGGCTCGAAACCACGTCCCCTGCATTGGCAAGTGGACTGCCAACGACTGTGCCACCAGGGAAGTCCACCAATTGTGTTTTATACAGTGTTTTACATAATGTGGATACAAAAGTCAATATGATATGATTTCCTGTTCTCTCAGAGTGCATAATCTACCAGGGGAAATAGTACAATTATTTTAAATAAATAATCCTGATGTAATATGATAGGGAAGAAAAATTAGGTACCAATTCTTATGTAAGTATAAATGAACTGTAGATAAATTACTCTTGTCTTCCACCTAGAATATTTTAATATAAAATACATAATATCTGGAGAATCATAAAAATGTTTATTACCCAACAGAGCCATGACTGAGAGACAGAAACGAGTACTGTAAGGTAAAATAAAGAATATTTCAGTTCACTATTAAGAGTGGCTTACAAGTTGGGACAAAGTGAGAGAGTGGCATGGACATATATACACTACCAAATGTAAAATAGATAGCTAGTGGGAAGCAGCTGCATAGCACAGGGAGATCAGCTCGGTGCTTTGTGTCCACCTAGAGGCGTGGGATAGGGAGGGTGGGAGGGAGATGCAAGAGGGAGGAGATATGGGGATATATGTATATGTATAGCTGATTCACTTTGTTATAAAGCAGAAACTAACACACCATTGTAAAGCAATTATACTCCAATAAAGATGGTAAAAAAAAAAAAAAAGAGTGGCTTACAGAGAGGCTTCACATTATATGTCATCAGGGAAATGCAAATTAAAAAACAGTGAGATACCACTACATACTATTAGAATGTTCAAAATCCAGAACCCTGAGAACACCAAATGCTGGCAAGGATGTGGAACAAGAGGAACTCTCACTCATTGCTGGTGGGAATGCAAAATGGTGTGGACACTTTGGGAGACAGTTTGCTGGTTTCTCACAAAACTAAATTTACTCTGGTTATACAGTCCAGCAATCATGCATCTTGGTATTTGCCCAAAGGAATAGAAACATTTCCATACAAAAACCTGCACACAGATGTTTATAGCAACTTTATTTATTGCCAAAACTTGAAAGCAACACCAATGCCCTTCAGTAGGTGATTGGATTAATAAACTACTACATTTAGGCAAGGGAATATTATTCATCACGAGAAAGGAGTTGTCAAGCCATGAAAAGAAATGGATATTAAATGCATATTTAATTTACATATTAATTTAATTAATACATACATTAATACATATTAATGCAAATTAAATGCATATTACTAAGTAAGAGATGCCAATCTAAAAAGCCTACGTACTGGGCTTCCCTGGTGGCGCAGTGGTTGAGAGTCTGCCTGCCAATGCAGGGGACACGGGTTCGTGCCCCGGTCCGGGAAGATCCCACATGCCGCGGAGCGGCTAGGCCCGTGAGCCACGGCCGCTGAGCCTGCGCGTCCGGAGCCTGTGCTCTGCAACGGGAGAGGCTACAACAGTGAGAGGCCCGTGTACCACAAAAAATAAATAAATAAATAATAATAATAAAAAATAAAATAAAAATAAAAAGCCTACATACTGTATGATTCCAACTCTATGACATTCTGTGAAAGGTAACACTATGGAGACAGTAAAAAAGATCAGTGGTTGCCAGGGGTTAGGGAGGAGAGAGAGATGAATAGGCAGACCTCAGAGGCTTTTAGGGCAATAATATTACTCTTTATTAAACTATAATGGTGAATACACGTCATTATACATTTGTCCAAACCAATAGAACCTGCAACGCTAAAGGTGAACCCCAATGTAAACTACGGACTTTGTGTGATAACGAGAGATCAATGTAGGTTTATCAATTGTAACAAATGTACCACTCTGATGGGAGATGTTGAAAATGGGGAAGCCATGCATGTGTGGGGACAGGGAGTGTATGGGAACTCCGTACTTTCTGTTCAATTTTACTGTGAACTTAAAAATTCTCTTAAAAAAGTATATTTTTTTAAAAAGTGGCCTATCGTTATTTTGTTTATCAAAAAGGAGGTTTACTATTTTTTTCCAAAAAACGGGGCAAAGCCTGTCTATAAGACTTCTCAGTAGATGTAGAAAACTAAAGGAGAGAACAACAGTCTCAAAAACCCATTGCCCAAATTCATTAACATGAGGTCCTCAGCAGTGGGGAATTTTCAGGCAAATCTTTCCTCTCTGTTAAAATTGAGAATAACAATAGATTACTAGTAAACTTTGCATCCTCGTGTTTATGGACAAAACACATTTTACCGTATAACTTAGGCAAATGTCTTGAATCAAATAACATGCTTCTATCTAGTATCATGTCTGAGAATGAATATAAGGTTGCCAGTCGGCAGTAATGACTCTCTACTATTTAATTCACTTTATAAATCTCCACTATGGAGCCTTGGAGTTTGCAACCTAATTACATGTTGGAAGTCACAGCCAAATTTCCTGCGTCAAACTTTGATCTGTCTCTGTTCAGCTCCTTGCATTTCTGAGGTCAAACTCCTGAAGAGATGAGTGCATTGAACTAAGTAGTTTGATTAGGCTTAAATAATTTAATCTTAATTTCCTGCTGTCATAGGGAGTTAGCTATTAAAGCAAATGGGTGAGTTTGGTTTTCAGTTGACTTCTGTGGAAATACATACCCGTAGATGAGATTCCTCATCTATAGACCCAACTGGGAACTCAAAGTTTACATGCACTTGCTTTCATCTTTTAGCCACCCTTGATTCCCAAATATGGAATATTAAATAGAGACACAAAGTGTGTGCAGGAAAATTTATTTTAGACTTGAATGCCATATGGGGAGGAAGGAGAAAGAAAAAAATTCTTAGAAGGGTGCTGTAGCGTTCTGTGTCACAGCTCACAGTGGTGTGAAAGGAGCACCGTGTACCATATGCCGACTGTTAACCGTTAATTAATGTGTAACAAGAAAGAAAAGTCACCTCTGTCACTTAATAATATGGATCTGAAATTTGTGCAGTGCTCTTTTTGTTAAGTAACCAAGTTACTTTTGGGAAATGAAAAAGGGGATTGATCGTTATACTAAACCTAAATCTTTAAATTATCACAAGTCTTCATGGTGTATCTCACTCTTCAGGTTTATTTTCGGAAATAAAAGCATGAAAACTCAAGTTTTCACCAAAATAGCCCTCTCTGAATTAAATAAACCAGGGACTAGCATATAATACCTTTTTTTTCTCCTTAGTTGAGCTTTCTCGGGATAGTTTTGTTTTGTTTTTTTTGTTTTCTTTCTTCCTCAGTGAGTGACTTTGGACCTAAAGTCTGGCTGTAAACTGTCTGAAATTCTCATCAACTGAGCTATCTGATCCAGCAGGCACCATACACGTTCGCCTCTGATAGACCTCGTTGAGTGTGCTCTGTTGAGTGTGCCCATACCATACATCAGGTATGCGTGAAAATGCATTTTCTTAGCTTGTTTTTATTGCTAATTTTCCTTGTGGGACAATGCTGTAAAATGCCTTAGAAATGTCATCAGGCAATAGATAGCAATCAGACTGTAATTAAATTTATCAGACTTCTTTGGACTCTAGCTAATGGATAGCATTTACTTCTTTCCTTTAGTTCCAATGCAGTTCTACATTATATAATTTTATACACAGGTAAACTCTCAGGTAAGATCAGTCAAATTTAAAATGTCTGTTCCAATCTTAGTGGAGATTTAACTCATTCCTCTTATTCCATTTGCATGGCACATTTGGGCGTTTTAAATTTTGTTAAAAGCGAGAATCATGATAGACAGTCAGTCCTTCCTTTACTGTTTTCCAGTAACGCAGTAATTTTCCAGTGTGCAGAAGAATTTTAGAGCAAGAGAATACTTTCTGTGGTCTGTAATGGAAAGTCTTGAACTCATGCTGGTTATTTTGTTTCCACTTGCTGTCTTTAGCACAGATGATCTTAAATCTTGTCTTTAGACCTCTTCAAGGTCATTCATGTGGCCTCCTGTCTGAAATCTTCCTTTTCGTTGACCAAGTTGGGCTATAACTTTTTTTTTTTTTTTTGCAAAAGTTAAAACTATTGTTTTATTGACTGTGAGTTGAGGAAGTTTATATTTTCCTCTTTTTTTTTTTTTTTCTTCCCGAGGACAACAATTGATCAGAGAAGCACAAAATGATGTTCTAGTTCTTTTTGTCTTGAATTGTCCAAATGGGCAATTTCTGTAATCTTGGACTTTTGGGTCACTGTACTATTGATTGTTTTAAAATGACTGTTGGATAGGAGTTGCAACCTAGGTCAGTGCAGAACTCTTTCTTAACCTGAATTTAGCAATCTTGTTTTGAGTTTGGCAGTGGAATTGAAAGACATCTCTGGCCTCCCTGAGAAAGTATGGCTTACAAATGGTTCGTTTGTTCTAGCAAAGGGAGATAGTATTTTTATGAACTTATAACATAGCAAAGTTAAATGTGTTGAATTGGAAATGATTCTAGCAGCACTATATGTTATAATGCTAAGCTGTATTACTGAAAAGAAACCAGCAGACCAAAATTGCTTATCATGTTTTATATTTATAAATTCTTTTATGTGACTGATTTACTGTGGCTTTTGCTATTTATGCTCATTCAGTTTCTAAATGTCTGGAACTTGGAATGGGGCTGATGAGTCACATTAAACATCCTCATACTCTGGGACAGCAAAGATTAAATGACATACTTAATTGCACTCATTTCACCATGAAGCCTTATTTCCAAGGGCTCTGCCAGTTGTCAGGTGCACTATATTACAGTCCCACATGGCATGTGACATCTTTGCTGCCTGCTGCATCTGGCTGGAGCCCTCTAGTAAACGCGGGTAGTTAAGCTGGTGAAAGGGTCTGGCTGTAGGACAATGACGCCCATGTTAATGATGGTGAAGCATTTGAAAAATAACCCTAGAGAATACTTCACATCTGATTAGACAGGACAACACTTTTTCATATTAAAATGAAAGCAGTCATATTCCATAGTTGCATTAATTGATTTATTTTAAGAAATATGAGTATTGGTCATTTTTCGAAAGATTCTTCTTAAAGTAATTGCTAAACATAAAGGAATCTGTTAACTTCACAAAATTTCAATGTAAATGTTTCTGGGCAGACTTAGTAAGAGCTGGGTTAATGGTCTAGTGGACTTAAATCACTGGCACTTTACTAAAGATTTCTTAATTCACATTTCCTCCTTCCTCTCACTGATGAGAAAATGCTCAGCTATATGCAAATGGGCACTAAAACCTCACAGGGGTTCCCTTCCACTTGTTCTCAAATTAAAACTATAGCTACTGTTTTTATAAATAAAATAAAACACAAATATAGTAGAGTATGGAAGATACGAATTTATTTCTTCTCTCATAATATATTTATATATTATATACTATATTATATTATTTTAAATAAAAAATAATAATAAAATATGTAATTCTATTCAGAGGAATCTCTGTCATCTCAACACAGTTTACAATGTTAGAGTACTTAATGAAAAGAAATTCATGCACATGTAGACTGATCAAAAGACTATCATTTCTAGTCCATTTTTTCTACTATGCTTTCACGTAATTTGGGAAAACAATCAGATCAGGTGGAGAATGAAAGTAAAAGTGAGATTTGTATTGTTTTGAGGAAAGAGTTTGCGGTAAGTGTTGTTAGCAGTCAGATGTTTTCCATCGTCATCAAGGAGTGAACAAGAAGAAAGGTCTAAGTTACAACGGGAGGAATTAAAGCTAAATAGTATAACACAACCACAAAAGTAGTAAAACACAAGGACCAGCAACCAGAGGAAATCTTGTAATTTTATTTTTTTTCCTGAAAAAAAAAATTCTCTTTCTCTTTCTCACTCTCTTTTTTGCTTTAATGTCCGGATCCATAGATGCTATCAGACACCAAACATATTAATGTAACTTTTAACCAACTATATGATGGAATTGATGGAAATCAAATAATTTATTAGTGATATGGGGTAAATATAATGCCTTTTAAAGGGACTGTTCTGCTTTGATACGCCACCTTTTATCATGAAGGCAGAAAATTGAGTTTTAATGAAAATTATTTTCAATGCTCCATTAAAAGGCAATGACATATTCAAGAGGCTTTAAAATGTATAAACAAAAATATATACTACATGTTAGTTATTATTAAAACTCTACATTTAAATTTAATCTATTTCAAAAGTGTTAGAATAGTTAAAATCAAAATGTCCTAGCAATTTAAATGAGCATGGTGCTAGCATACCCCAAAATATAGGCTAGTCTGGTTTCAGAGGCTGTCATATACGGATGTGTTTTGTAATACAGAGACGAGTTTCTCACAAACACGTTATTATAATATCCGTGTACTTTGTAATGTTACAATGTTTTTAGGTTGGGTTTAATGAAGCTATAAAATAATCTATAACCACAATATATAACAATTATTGGTCTTTCCTTTGTCTCTTTATCCCAACTTCTTCCCTTCCTCCCTTCTTTCAAATTGAACAAATGTCAGTAATAGTTTGGGTTTCTCACGACACTAGATGCTGAGAATACAGAGATAATAAAAGTCAGTTTAACCTCCCAAACTTCACAGTCTGGTGGAGGACACATGCAAATGAACTATGAGAATGCAGTAAGGTATGTGCTATGAAATTCGGAAGTCTAGACTGTCTTGGATTCTGCAGAAAAGGAAGTAGCACTTACTAGGGATATCTGTGAAGTAGGGAACATGAGTCTCTAATTAGAAACAATATTGTGAGTATGGATTTAGAGGCAGGAGAATATTCTCTGCGATTAGTTTAGAAGCTGCCCTAGCTCGTCTTCCCTGGAACCAAGTCCCCGGAGAAGGGAAGGGAACCCAATGGAACAAAGGTAGGCTTGAGCGGAGATGAAGCCTTAGGTGTAACCTCTGTAAGTCTCTTAGGGAAGAAATCATGGGAAAGTCCCATGACTTTCCAATCTATAAACCTCCAGTAGCAGTCATTTTTATTGTGGTACAAAAATGGAAATATTCTCCCTTTTTGGTTACATAAGTAGTGTATGTTCACTATGAAAACAACATTTTAACAATCAGATGAAGTCAAAAGGGGGAATAAAAGCTCAATGTTCCACAACACTGTAGCACATCTTAATTTAAGCTTAAGAAACCCGTCCATGTTTGTCTTCCCAAGTCTCTGTAGATTTTTCTGGATGGTTTTAACCAGTTTCATTTGTCCTTGGGCCACTACTAGACAGCAAGTTGTTTCATAGCCTCTCTCTGTCCTCTTGTACCTGAGGAGAGCACACGAACCTCATAAGGCTTTCTAAGAGATTTTGCTGCTGGCAACAATGGGCAAGAGAAACATCAAATGCAAAGGGAAAGTTTAAAACTGTCAAGGAATCTAACTCTGCAGAACTGGTTCTGCTCTTCTAACTTGCTGTATGACTTTGGACATAGTATTCATTTAATCATGTATTTAAAAAAAACAACAAAAAAGATTTGACCAGATAATATAAAACAGTACTTCCAAGCTCATAATTCTATTCATTGGAATATGAATAAATTAAGTCCCAAATTTTATTTATTAAAAAAAAAAGAAAACAACTTTTATTGCGACCCTAACCTGGCTCCTCTGAGAAGCTTTTACGACCAGGATTTAGTGCTCTTGTGTTCTTCTCCAGGACGTGGAAAAGTTTGGTGATATCCGTCATTCCATTTGTTGACAAGTTTATGTAGTTTCTCAGGCTGGCTGGATGAATACCTGTATTGTTTTTTTGTGTGTCCAGACTGGAGATGTATTCTGAGGAAAGTGTCTTTGCAAAAAGAGGAAACCCATTTTTTTTTCTGTTAATTGTGTAAGAGCACCTTTACTCCCTAAGGCCACCAAATATACTCTATGATCCAGGAAGGTTAGTTACTTTCTAGCCCTTCCTCCTCTGATACCTTCCTTATTTTACTTGGAAACTTTCAGAGGAAAAAGAAAACACAATAAGACAAAGTCCTACAAAGTGCTAAGGATGAGTCAGTAAATATGTAAGGACCAAAGTCAGTGATATAGAAAAAGGAAGGGAGGAAAGACTCAACCTCTAGCAGAGGAGAAAAACAGAGTGTCTCTGGTCAGGTAAATCATTTACAAAGTAGAGAATGTGAGAGTTAAGACCTGCCTGTCGTGTGTAATCATATGCTATTTAGAAGCTTCATTTTCAAGAGTTATACAATGAAAATAAAAGCACAGCAAATGGATACTATTTCATAGTTGTCATACACTTTTCATTCTGCTTTGAAGTTATAGAAAGATAGGAATATTTTACAGATAAGGAATCCTAGACAACTCTCAGAGACTGGTTCCCCCGCTGAGGAATGTACTCGTTTTACAACTGGATGACACAGGTCCACTGCTGGCCACCTGGCAGAGCTTCTATTCTCTTAGCAGAATCAGTAACTCCCCGTGAACAAAGGTCACCAAATGATTTCTTGACTAAAATATTTTTCCATGGGCTTGCCTGAAAAATTAACCTAGACACTATTTTGTCATAATTATTTTGTTGTAAGTAGAAAGGCAACATGATTTATTAAGTGATCAGAGACTCAAATCCCAGTTTTAACATTTACTGTCTCTGATGTTACAGAAGAAGTTACTCTACCTGTCTGAGCCTTGGTTTCTTCACTGTAAGATAGAAATAATAAAATACCTATCTTCAAAGATTATTTTGAAGATTGCATTTAATATAAATAAAATCCTTAACATAGCATCTGACAATAAATATTGTGTAGTATTATTTATCTACCTTCCAGTATATTGCATTGTTATTCTGTTTACATTTTAAGATGCAAAAGTTAGCTTCCAACATTAAAAAAAATATATTATCCATTAACTTCTTTTTCTTTTCTTTTTTTAAATATCTTTATTGGAGTATAATTGCTTTACAATGTTGTGTTAGTTTCTGTTGTACAACAAAGTGAATCAGTTATATGTATACATATATCCCCGTATCTCCTCCCTCTTGCGTCTCCCTTCCACCCTCCCTATCCCACCCCTCTAGGTGGTCACAAAGCACCGAGCTGATCTCCCTGTGCTATGCGGCTGCTTCCCACTAGCTATCTATTTTACATTTGGTAGTGTATATATGTCCATGCCACTCTCTCACTTTATCCCAGCTTCCCCTTCCCCTGCTGTGTCCTCAAGTCTGTTCTCTACGTGTGTGTCTTTATTCCTGCCCTGCCACTAGTTTCATCAGTACCTTTTTTTAGATTCCATATATGTGTGTTAGCATACGGAATTTGTTTTTCTCTTTCTGACTTACTTCACTCTGTATGACAGACTCTAGGCCCATCCACCTCATTACAAATAACTCAGTTCCATTCCTTTTTATGGCTGAGTAATATTCCATTGTATATATGTGCCACATCATATCTATTAACTTCTTATCCTAAATGTGTCCATGAAATTACTTATCTAAAGGCTTGTATCTAATCTACAGGCTCTGAAATTACAGGATACCCAAACTTTAACCCTTGACGTAGAGAAGGATGCTAGACAAATTGAGGGAAAGTATCTACGGTGAAATTCAGATCTGGTGACATTGCGCAGTGGAGAAGTACTCAGGGGTTGATTCAAGAATGTTGACTTTAGAAACAATGAAATAGTAGAGATGGGGTGAAATCAAGGTCAAAGCTTCCTGATATTCCATTTGAGTTAAATCTCACCATGCAAAGTGATCTCAGAGTTTCCTTAATAACTATGACAGTGAGTACAAAAACACCTTCCAGGAGAATCAAGAGCTAAGGTAACAACTCTCACGTTTGTGGGAGAGAAAACAAGCAGTGAGTGAAAAACTGATGGATGAACAAAGTGAGCAGGGACGAGCCTTTAAGATACCATAAGCTGGATGTGAAATGAAAATTTAGCAGAATGAATCATCTTGCGTCTTAAAGTTATATCGTGAGTATTGCTCGCAGCATACTCTCTTAGAAAGCCTCATGAGGGTTGTGTGCTTTCCTCCCAAGAGGACAGAGAGAGGGTATGAAACAACTTTCTGTCTAGCAGTGGCCTCAGGACAAATGAAACTCTGGTCACAACCATCAAGAAAAAAAAAAAACATCTGTAGGGACTCAGGCAGTCAAAAGTGGAATGCTCCAGCCTCAAATGGCCTCACATTCCATGCTGTGTCAGGAGAGAGAGAGAAGGAGAGATCTCTGGTGTTTGTTCTTATAAGGACACTCATTCTGTTGGATAAGGGCCCCACCTTTATGACTTCTTTTAACCTTAATTAACTTCCTTAGAGACCCCATCTCCAAATACAGCCACACTGGGGGTTACAGCATCAACATGAATTTGGGGTAAACACTAACATTCAGTCATTTACTTATAACATTAGCTTATAAGTAACTATATTCATTTGGCTTCCCCTGTAAGCAGAGTCTGAGATTAAGACCTAGGAGATTTCCTTGGAAGGCAAGGACTGAGACAAGGATTTGCGAGATGAGCTCAGGAAGCAGGAGTGAGAGAGTGGGTAGAGCAGGCAGGAAAAGTCAATGAAAGAGTACATTAGGATGCTCCCTTAGGCAAAGATCTCCTTTCAACCAAGATATCAAAAAAACCCACAGACTATTCCAGAATTTTTGATCTGAAAGATGGGAGACTGAAACATTTATCCACTCTTACCATTGGTTGAAGGATCAACCTAGGGAAGTTAATATACTAGTGCTCTGGCCAGGCAAGCTCCCTCCAAGTAGAGAAGGTGTAGGGACAGAATGAAGGAAGATGTGTCATCTGAGGGTAGGCTGGGATGCTGACAGCCAGCACAGGGGGGCTAGAACTGCCACCTGTGCTGCAGCTGCTGTCAGAGGTGGACCAGGAACATGTAACACGAACACCAGAGGCATCTGTGTAATATTTATCTGTGTTTCAATACAAACAGGCAAAAAGTAAATTGGTTTGTAAAAAGCTACATCTTAGCTCCATTTAAGAAGTACAGTTACTAATCATATTGCATTTCAAAATCAGAAGAATGGATGTGAGGTGGTGATAGTATACAAAAGGGAAGAACGGATATGGGTTTCAGTTACCTATCACTGCCTATTACTTTAAACCAACAACTGGTTAATTAATTCTCATGATTCTCCAGTGCTGGACTCTGCTAAATGGTGTTCTGCCTCTCCTGATGCTCACGACAGCTTCAGTTTTCTGAGGGTTGCTGGAGCTGCAGTGATCCAAGATGGCTCTCCCTACCGGCTGTCAGTTGGAAGCTCCTTTGGAGCTGTTGACCAGAACACACTTGCATAGCCACTCCCTGTGTCTTGGGTTCCTCACTGCATGGAATCTGGGTTTCAAAGAAAGTATCTTAAAAGAGAAAACGCTGAAGCTGCTAGACTTTCAAACTGCTTGCTTACACTCAGAAGTCTTTGAATGGTACTTCCTTCGCATTGCATTGTTCAAAAGAGTCACAGGACCAGCCAGGATGCAAAGGGAAGAACATATCTCCTCCTTTGATGGGTGAAGCAGCATGCTTGTGCAATGTGGAATATGATTATTTGCAACCATCTCTGTGCCCTAGCTACTACAGTAGGAGAACAGGGCTTGTGGATAGTTCATGAGAATTAATTCTTCAACAATTCTTTCCCAAGGTTCTACTTCTTGGTTAATGCTGTGCTTAATTATCTATTCATAGTAGGGGTTTTAGATGAGGACCAAAACACTTTCCTACACTGATTGAGAACAATGGGTAGTATTCCCAAAATTTTTCTCAAAATGTAGTATTAAAACTTACATTGGAGTCCTCTGGTATGATTTTTAAATAATATGAATTCTTGGGTACAACATACCTGACGTGTCATAGTCTTTAGGTCACGCTCAAGAAACCGGCATTTTAAATGAGAAACACAGGTATCTATGATAAAAAAATATATTGCTAGAAAGATACAATTCTATGTCTTTGGTCTAAAATAAGAGAGGGCCACTAGGGAATGACGGCTGTTCTGTACATTAAAAGCTTGAATAGATATTTCAGGTAGCATGTACTGAGTAGCATGAATGGAGTTCTAGAAACTAGACAGAATGGTGCTTTCCTGGAAGCAAGTCCATCAGCCTAGAGAACAATTAGGAGAAAAGCAGATATGACGAGACTAGGTTAATCAATCTAAAGAAGTGGACGGATTGTGAAAGATTTGAATATCGTATTAAGTAGTGAGCTTTATCTAGAAGGTAAAGCACGATCCTTACAAGGTTTTAACAGGAGGTGTCATATTCAGAAGTATGATTTAGAAAAAGGTTATTGTGTCTCCAGCTTAGGTAACGGATTAGAGACACAGGGGTCGGGTAAGAGGGAACAGAAGTAAAGAAAATGAGAACAGATAATGGCACAAACTCAGGTAGTGATCCGTGTGGGTGAAGTAATTAAGCCATTAGAGTTGCTTACATGGGAATAAATC
The DNA here is from genome assembly GCF_003676395.1 of Aethalodelphis obliquidens. Taxonomy (NCBI): domain Eukaryota; kingdom Metazoa; phylum Chordata; class Mammalia; order Artiodactyla; family Delphinidae; genus Aethalodelphis; species Aethalodelphis obliquidens. Next base: position 64,218,210 of record NW_020837947.1, on the reverse strand, counting down.
AACTTTCTTGTAGAACGTTTTGCACTTCCACTAATGGTTCTACAAGGGCATCCATCCAGTCCTGAAACACAGGTGAATATATATAATACTAGCTCATCTACAATCTTAAAAAATTCTCTGTGTTGCCAGGTTTTATGAAAAACTGTACAATTAGATGCACAGGCATCAGATACATTTCTAAGGAGACAACTTTTTCTCTCTACTGCACATCCAAAGTAACATCAGGTGTCAGTGTTCTGGGAAGGATACAAAGCCTAACTCTTCAGCTGATTTTATAGATGGGCCTAGCCACACCCCATTCATTTCACTTTGTTTTTCCTATTCTCTATATGCAACTTTATGAGGTATAGCCATAAAGTAATGGTTTTTTTATGTGGCTCATAAACTAACTCTGAAGGCAATTTCAAGAGATTCAACAGTTCTGAGCTGTGGCAGCTCTGTTAAAACGGAGGAGGACCTCCTCAGATGATTACTTTGAAAAGGGCAACACTCGTTAGAACATGTTTCTCTGGCAAGTTGATTTGAAAAACATCCTTTTTCTTATCTTGACCCCCGTGTACCCGCTGATTTCGCTAAGCATTCCATGAGAGTTTATTAACTGCTTTATGGTTATGGCTTATTTTAAAGAAAAAGTTATATTAGGGAACCTGTTTCTTCCCTTTCAGGGAAAGTCAACTAGGTTTCTGTCTGGAGGGCTTTTGACGACCTCTGTATCCCTGATGGACACATAGCAGGCCTGTGGCTCATTTGCTCACCCAGGAGAAAAGAATGCAGGGGAAGCAAGCACACTGGGCCCCAAAATGCTAAAGGCAAAAAGCAGGATCTGAGCAAATCTTGGAACAGTCTCAGCAACATGAAATATATGCTGACTCCAAATGCGCATTTCCATCTTTTAAAAATGAGGCAGCCCTGATCCTTGAAGAAGAAAGTTAAGGAAATCAACTTTTATTGAATCATGGAGGTGCTATCCACAAAGGTAGTAAATCAGAGCATAGCTCTAAGCCTTTGCTTCCCCTCATCCTACAAACAAACGCATAACAAGGGAAATGCTCGTTCCTCCTCCTGGCCTAAGGAACCCCTAGTCACTCTCTAAACTGTCATTCTCTCACACACCCAAGAGAGGTTGCAAGCACGAATGACATCATTATTCTGTCTCCTTCCAAATGCCTTATGGTCCTGCTGTCATCAAGCAAGTCCTAACTCCCAACAGGAATTGTACATTCCCAACCAAACTTCAAGATTCACAAGCAACTTTGATATGACAGAAGGATGGCAACCAGATTCTTCTCTCAAAAAGTATTTTCTACAAAAGGTATCAGGTTCCAATCCTTGTTATTGCGAGCGCCAAAGGAAGCTTCTGAATTTTACCCTGCAATTCTGGTCTTAAATACTACTCCCGTCTTCTGTAGATGAGAGCACAGCATTTGTGCTCTGTAAAGGTACTGTTTCTTCTGGAGTCTGTGGGTATACACTAGAACTAATGGAGATCTCTCTCATGACAGTTTTAGGTGCCTAAAAGCATGCAACCATCCATAACCCTCTTCTATGCTCCTGGTAGAATTGAGCTTGGCACTAGAGAGTTATTGACAGTAATTGTAATGAATTATGTATAGACCAAAATGAGTGTCATCAAGAATCAGAATTTTTAAAAGTAAAAGTGGGTATACATCAACGTCAATGTATATACATTGGGTAGAGATAAGCTAGTACAGAAGTATAAATGAAAGATGGTTTAAGACTTGCCAGTAAGTGAGACTTTTGTTCAAAACTCTCTTTTACTTTTTTATGATAAAATGAGATATTTATACGATAAAATGAGGTTTTTTTCCATGCTGGGGAGATATGAGGAAGTAGACATGAGTAGAGCTAATAGTCTGCTTGTAATGGAGTAATTTAAATATTCTTTATTTTTTAACATCTTTATTGGCCTATAATTGCTTTACAATGGTGTGTTAGCTTTTGCTGTATAACAAAGTGACTCAGCTATACATATACATACATCCCCATATCTCCTCCCTCTTGCCTCTCCCTCCCACCCTCCCCATCCCACCCCTCTAGGTGGCCACACAGCACCGAGCTGATCTCCCTGTGTAAATATTTTACTTCTTAAACATACATTCTAACTTTTATGAGTCTGCATTTATTTCTTAGTATAAAAACTATGTTTCCTGTCTAGTTGTAAGTTTAAGCTTAGATTCATACAGAGCATAAAATATAAATGTAGCAGACACATATACTTCCTATTCCCCAAATTCTCTGAGAGAAAATCTAGAGAAGTGCTTTGAAATGCAAACATTACGTAAGTTCATGGCAGATTTTTTTTTTTTCAAGGACTGGAAGCAATAGTCAAAATGAAGGATCTTGTAAGGTCAGCTAGGCAATGGTTCCAGGGTATGTTTATGGGACAAAGCATACCAGTTTGTATGTTTTCAAATGGTAATTATATGGCCAAAGAAGGGTATTTCAACGGCACACTTTGTTATCAAAAAATGTATTATTCAAGAAGTCAACATAGACATGTGTTCCATGATTGGGCTTCTCCTTTCCCACCTCACTTTGGGGGCTAAGCTAAAGCTACTTAGAGAGTCTAACTCCCTGCGATGTGATTCTCCCAGCCAGAGGGTTTTAACACATATGGAGAGGCTGTATGGCCAGAGAGCTTGGACTCTGACGCCAGACTTCCCAGGTTTGAACTTGACTCTGGCACTCAGTAGTCCTAAGAGAAAGGGAAGTTCCTTAACCTTTCCGTGTCTCAGTTTTTTCAACTGAGGGTAATAATGGAATCTACCTTGCAAGGTTGTTATAAGGAATAAACCACTTAATATAAGTTAAGTACTTAAACTCTGAGTAACACTTAGGAAAGTATTTGCACACCTATACACACCTATCATACACATATACATGAATACACATACATACACAGATTTCTGTGAGCCAGTGTGTTGCTGCTAGTGACAAAGTTTCAGTATCTACAGAGGGCATTTTATGTATCTGATATCTAAAAAAGTGGCCTAACAAAGAAATATGTGTTCTTGAGAATATCTGGAAAATACAGAATACATCTAAGGTAGTACCATTTCCCCTTGTTTGCTCTTAGTTATCATTATGCTGGTCCTGTGTCAAGGAGAGTCATATTTTATCACTATTCCAGGCTGAAATTTTTCATAGCAGCTTTATTCCCTACAACTTTCTAACCTTGGTATCCCTGTTCCTAGATAATTGGAAAAGTATAGGCTACATTTCAGATGATGGATATAATTTTGCATTCTTATGAGTCACTTTTGGAATCATTAAGACATTTAGAAATGAAGATGATGATATTTTATCAGACAAATATTAATCATTGTCTTGTACATACAGATTTTTATGAAAACCCATCTCACTACTTTCCATCACCCCTTTCTTTCAAAGGTTCTACAAATATTTATTGAGGACCAGTTAAGATCCAATCACTCTGATGGATAATGAAAGTGTACAAATGAAAAACTTGGTCTCTTCCATCTCTGGGATGTAAAGAGAGTAATAACATAGCGCGGTGATTCTTGAAGTGTGACTGTGTTCCTTAGAGTACGGATCCCATGATGCCTGAGAAATAAAAGTCTCATCTCCACGTTAGTTAACGCACTAGAACGAATCCATTGGAATATGATCAGTTGTACACTTGTAAACCAGAGTACTTCATAATAATTGACTCTATAGAGTATGTGATACCAAAGTATTGATGGTAAAATACATTGTCAAATTTCTGCTTAGAGAATGTTGTAACTATTTATCCATAGAAGTTAACTATGATCAATTAATTTATATTCATATTAGTCTCCTAAAACATGCTTACATGTGATGAATAGCAACTTATACTTAAAGCTTTGATTTTCAAGAGACAATGATCACAAACATATCTTCACTCTCTTGCCATGTAAAGCATTAGGTAGGAAAACAATTTTTGATCCTGAGATGTTTATGTTTTATTTTAGATTATCTATTATGCAAAATCTCATTCTTCCCCTTTTAAAATAACAGTTTCCTATAGGAAATCTCTTTTACTTTTTGAAAAGCTACTCTATGTACTTTGAAAAGCTACTGTGTATTTGGTACAAAACTGAAAATATACAAGGGGACAATTACTAAGTTTCATTACCTTCCTTGCCCTCACTACTCAGTGACTCTGCAGAAAGGATCCCTATTACCACTTTCTTGTTCATTCTTTTAGAAATAATCTAGGAAATGAAACACATACACACATAATTATTAAACATAGTTGATAGCATATTTTACATATGGTTCTACACTCTGCTTTTTCACAGAATGTAATGTGGACATCTGTCTCTAAGTTAGAGTAAGTTACAAGTGCCTCATTCATTTCAAAGTTCGCACTGCGCGGACGACACGCCCTTAGGGTGACCCTGGATAAATGATGCCTCTTGCAATCCACTGTGCTTGACCATAGGCAGAACTTGCTTCTAACCAATAGAATATGTAAACGTGATAGTATGATACTGCCTTAGTTAGGTTCCATTAGGTGGCAAAAGTTAAGGAATGGCACGCCCACTTCTCTTAATATAAGATGCTGTCTTGGCAGGCTGAAGAGACAGTGTCCCCTTTCAGGCCTTGAAGAAGTAAGTTGTGATGCTGTGAGAGGTTTGTGGAGCAGGGCAAACGGTTAGGACCTGAAGGTAGTCCTAGGAGCCGAGAGAAGTCCCTGACAACAGATAGCAAGGGAAAAGGGGCCTCACCATTTCTGCTGCACGAAACTTACTTCTGTCTACAATGCAAATGAGCAGATTCTTCCCCATCAAGCCTCCAGATACGAACACGGCTTTTGGGCCTCAGGATTCTTCTGGGAAAGAACTCTTCTATGGGAAGGGCTGGTAAACTGTAAAGCCTGAGCCAAGTCTGAGTCCTAAATCTCAGGGCTACAAGAAAAGGACAAGAAAACAAACCAGCAAATCTGGTGAGTATGCAGATAATGGCAGAGGCAAGGCACGTGTATGGACACTGGGTATGTGGGAGATCTCTGTAATTTTCTCTCAGTTTTGTTGTAAACGTAAAGTTGATCTTTAAAAAAATATGAGTGTAAGTATGGGTATTGACTGGAAAGAGTCTTGAAGGAACTTTCTGAAAGATGGAAATTTTTATATCCCTGTGCTACAAGAAAATTCATTGAATTATACATTTAAGATCTAGGCATTTGTCTATATGTAATTTTATCCTTAAATCAATGATAAAAATAGGAAAGTAAAACAAAACAAAACAACAACAACAAAAAAACCCCACAGCTTTGCAGACACTTGATTGTAGCCTGGTGACACCCTGAACAGAGAATCCAGCAAAGCCACACCTGGACTCCTGAGACACAGAAATTGTAAGATAAGAAACGTGCGTTGTTTTAAGCCACTGATTTGCATCATATTTTTACGGCAATGGCTTTAATACATTTGGTGTATCATTGATTGATTTATAGCTTTTTGAACCTTGAAGGCAAACAGAAAATTGAATTAACGAAACTCCCTGTCTTGTGGAATGCTATAACCATTGGTTCAAGATCCCTTTCCTTTTATACTTATTTGGTTACTTCCTTTAACCCATAATCCTCACTCACATTCTTCTCTCACCAACAGGCAGTCATTTAAATGAGTTTGATGTGGATCTATTTTTGTTAGGTTATATTTCTGCCAATTGTGTACATGCATTTGAAATTTGCCTTAGATGTTCATGAGATATTGTCTCATGTCATTGCTCCGAGTAAACATATATTGTATACGATTCCATTCCAAAGAGTTAAGAGTTAATATGAGCAGATCATGTTCAAAAAATAAATCAAAAACAAGGTCAGAGTTCAGGTTAGGAGGTAGAAAACAGTAAGAGAGTGAGGTTGTGAGCTAGGGAGTTTTGCACCTGCTGTTTGGTCTTCAGTGTGAGGCTAGGATACAGGTCAATCCGCCTTGGAGTGGGAAATGATCCTTTTAAAACATGAAAACTATTATTTCCTCAGTGGCTGAAGAATTTCCAGAAATGTCAAGTCGGACAAAATTTGTACATTGGTAAAATGAAAACTACAATACAATAAGGAGGAGAGAAAAGTCAGGGCCAAGAATGAGCATGAATTGGGAGGCTGCATGGAAATATCCCGCATATAAAGTCCTACTCTTTGTACCTAGAAAGTGGACAGAGGGTGGACCAAAGGAAAGAGGATGGGATTGGGGTTTGAAAACATGCAACCAAGTCCTAACTACCCTCTAAAAGGCCATGATGCTTTGGGGCATGTAACTGGATCTAAGCCTCATTTTCCTCAGAAGTAAAATTAGAGTTAACCAGAACACACATTTTATGAGCTCATGTAAGAAATAACATATGATTTTTCATATATTTGCTAGTTACATTCGTCTCTATTTGTTCTGACATTTAAAAAAAATTTATATCTTACATTAAAAATAACTGGTATATGAATCTAGTGCTGTAGGGGAACAAAAGATTAATAAAACAGGTAGTACTTTTCCTAGGCTGTAACTACTGGAAGGACTAAAATGTTCATGGAGACAGTAGCAAAGTAAATGAGTTCATGTCCTTCTTATAAGGCTCTTTTAAAAGTCTAATTCAAAGATTTCTTGGTACCATTAAAGTTTTAAAAAGTGTTTCTTTTTCTTTTCTCCATTCAATTATTTATTCAACTGTAGGCTCAAGTTTTTCTCAGATCTTAAAAGCTGTGCATATAAATTAAGGTCCCCAGGCTTCCCTGGTGGCGCAGTGGTTGACAGTCCGCTTGCCAATGCAGGGGACACGGGTTCGTGCCTCGGTCCGGGAAGATCCCACATGCCGCGGAGCGGCTGGGCCCGTGAGCCATGGCCGCTGAGCCTGCGCGTCCGGAGCCTGTGCTCCGCAACGGGAGAGGCCACAACAGTGAGAGGCCCGCATACCGCAAAAAATAAAAATAAATAAGGTCCCCTTTGCCATTACCTTCCCGATTTCCTTTTCCTTTTGGAAAGTTCATTCTTTTACGAGTTTCTTTTTCCCATATAATTTTTGGAAACCCCAGAGGAACACTACATTTTCCACAAGTCTGTATTGGTGGTAGGTTTTCAGTTCTGCAAGATATTCTAGCAATAATTCTAGAAATATTAAAGTTACCTCCGGTTTCATTATCTACTCTTGCAGGCAACTCCGTTTCTGCTTACTGATATGTTTCAAATGCAATCATACTTATTGCCCCCAGCGCAAATAAAATAGGGCTGTATTATTTTTTAAATTTAGTGATTGACTTAAAGTAAAAAATTACCACCCAGAAAAGCAACCTGAAACCTGCTCTCAGATATGACTAAGATTAGCATTTATAGCGCTTACTCGTGGTCTGTCCCCCCTACCACCACTATGCTGCAGGTCTTTACCTACCAGTCCAGAAGAAGATACCTTTTGTTTTGGACCAAAACATGTTCTCCATTATTTTGCAGGACAGTGAAATTTTTCGGCAGAAGTATATATATTTGCCATACAATGAAGCAGAAAGCTGCTTACACCTTCAGAGTAAGCACTCTTCTGGTCCCCAAATTTTTAGAAATATTAGGGTCCATTCTCAGAACACCACAGCACAATCACCATTAGTGAGAATCTACTGTTAGATCCTAGGATCATTATGTATTCGAATTCTTCACATTAGAGATTGTGAATCAACCCTCCTGCTCTTTAGGTGTTCGTATTTTACTTAGAAAGACAGACATGAGTATGGATGTAGGCCGGGCAGCATGTGACCTCTGGAACAGAGACAGTTCCGCTCAGAGGAAAAACTAACCATTCTCGGGGTTTTAGGAATAAAATCGACCCCCCAAAGCTGTGCCTTTTAAAAGATGTAAATTTATTTTAGCCAAGGGTAAAGAAGGCATCTCAAACCAAGGGAACATCTCGTGTAAAGTTACAAAGTATATGTTGCAATTTGTGATCTGGGAAAAATGATAATTTGATGCAACATTGTGATATGTGGAGAAAGTGGCTGCAGAGTCAAATAAGGGACAAAAACTGAAGAATCTTCCAAATTACACTTAGGAGCTGGGATTCTGAACTGTATCTATTGGGAAGATTGACCACAGTCTGCTTGAGGTAAGATATTACATGCTAACTAGCCTTTTTTCCCTGTAATCAATTACATAAGATGAGAATGAACCATAAAATGTTTATTTCTTATATTGATGATGATAGATAAGGGAGGAAAGACAACTTTGGAGCTGTAAGAAATTATATTCATTTCATTTTTTAAATTATTATAGAATATTTGAGACACAGGAATATAAAAATACAATAGATGAAAAATATAAAAAATATAATATTACAAACATAATATACTTTAAACCCCTGCTTTATTCCTCCTTGGTAACATTTTCTTCCATCCTCACCCTGAGGTTATGACTAATCTTACCAATTTAAAATGTGAACTGGGACTTCCCTGGTGGCGCAGTGGTTAAGAATCCGCCTGCCAATGCAGAGGACACAGGTTCCAGCCCTGGTCCGGGAAGATCCCACATGCTGCGGAGCAACTAAGCCCGTGCGCCATAACTAGTGAGTCTGTGCTCTAGAGCCCACGAGTCACAACTACTGAAGCCTGCGCATCTAAAGCCCATGCTCCACAACAAGAGAAGCCACCGCAATGAGAAGTCCACACACCACAATGAAGAGTAGCCCCTGCTCGCTGCAACTAGAGAAAGCCCGCATGCAGCAATGAAGACCCAATGCAGCCAAAAATAAATAAATAAAAAATAAAAATAACTAACCTGAACTTGGTATTTTTTCTTCCAGTATTTACTGACTCTTCCTCATATATACGTATATATACACAAATGTATACTAATATGTAGCTGCACACGTAAATAAGTGCACAGGTAGATATATAATTGTGTGGATGGTTTTTAAAGTTTTGAGCTGTACGTATACTTCTACAATGTGTTACTTGATTTTCTTCAATATTTTTGTGTGATTCATCCATTTGGAGGATACATGTAACACTATTTTATTCATTTTCATTGTTGTATAGTATGCCATGGTATGATTATTACATGTTATATATATTTTCTCCTATTGATAGAAATTTGTATGCTTCCAATTATTTCGTATCAGCAACAAAGCTGCTGTGAACATTTTGAACAGATTTGTTTGCACACGTGGGTGTATTTTTTTTGCTACATCTTACCAAAATTTATGGATCAAGTATAGTGGGGTATTATTTTTATATCCAGTGCACTATAATGCTAGAACAAGAAGACCAATATTTTTTCTTAAAATCATGTACCTATGTGCATCCATGTCCACAAAGCCTAGAACAAAAATTAAGAAATTGAACAATGGCTTTTAAAGCTTCTAATAGATTATCATCAAACTTCAATTTCACTTCAATGAGTAAAACATGTCAACAGTCCACTCTCCATATGTACCTGAAAGTCTATCAAGATTACCTTTATTTATTTCCAGGATCACTACTTACAGTATTCTTAATCAGTCATTCCCTCATTCTATGTTTAATGAAGTCTAAAGACACTTAAATGTTTACTATTTCAGTGGTGATTGTTTAATTTATAAGACAAAGTCTCATCGCTCACATCAAAGTCATGCTAGTGAGGCTGTAAATTATACATTTTATGGTCTATAAAACTTAAGATGATCCAGTTATCAGGGTGTTTATTGTTAAAATATTTTTACAATATCTTTCTAGATATAACTAGACTTTAACTATTATGATGACCATCCAAAATATCTTCCCTGAAGAATAACAATTGCATGCTGACATTTTTTTCTAAGTACTTTTATGAGAACAGGGTGAAATATCACAGGGATCTTCTTCAAATATCTACCATAGGAGATAATTTGACACATGCCACATTTTGGGAAGCATTAATCTTTTCTTTCGTATCCCAGAGGGAAAGAAGCTAATGGAAATATTGTGACTAACTTCATCCAAAATGCTCTAGTTTGATTTTCAGGCACCCACAGCTAAACCACAGGGAGTGAAGCATACGATACAGGATTAACTAATTCAAGTTCAATAAATATTTAATGAGCAACTTTTTTGTGCAACATTCTATTCTAGGAACCCAGGACACAGGATAATAAGATGAAATCTGGCCACACATGGCTTACATTCTAGAGTATTACCTTTAATAGCATGATGTAGCCTTGGATAATATTCTAGAATGCTGCCTTATGAAGTATCTGATGGTTTTAGAAAATATATTTCTTCACATAAATAATGGCATATGTGAAGGTAAATATTTTTCAGAAATATTCTACAAAATGTATCTTCTGTCATTGCATTTAAAGTGTAATAATGGTTGATAAAAATAAAAATACTGACAATATGTAAAATAATAGGTAACCCAGAAACCATAAATAGACATAGTAACAGATTTCATGACACCCAATTTTAAAATTCCCAAACTATATACAAGATATATCAGACAGAAAATATGTTCCACAGAACTTTGTTGTAAAATGGTATAGTTGCTGTGGAAAACAGTATGACAGTTCCTAAGAAACTTAAACATACAGTTACCATGTGACCCCACAATTACACTTTTAGTTATAGATCCAAAAGATTTGAAAGCAGGGACTCAAACAGATATTTGTACATCCTTGTTCAGAGAAGCTTATTCACAACAGTCAAAACGTGGAAAGAACCCAAGTGTTCATCGATGGATGAATGCATAAAGAATATGTACATACATACACTGGAATATCAGTAAGCATTAAACAGGAATGAAATTCTATGACATGCTTCAACATGGATGAAACTTGAAAACATTATGCTAAGTGAAATAAGCCAGAGATAAAAGGACAAACATTATACGATTCCACTTGCATGAATTACCTAGAATTGTCAAATTCAAAGATACAGAAAGTAGAACGGAGCAGCCAGGTGCTAACAGGAAAGAAGGGTGGGGGTAATTGTTTAAAGGATACAGCTTTTTCATTTAGGATGAAAAAAGTTCTGGAGATGGTTAGTGATGATGGCTGTACAGCAGTGTGAAAGTACTTAATGCCACTAAACTGTACACTTAAAGATGGTTAAGATGGTCTATTTTACGTTATGTATATCTTACCACCCAAAATAAATAAATAAATAAAGTGAATGTAAAATGAGAAACTACAGAAAGAAAGTTTTGATTTAAAAAAAAACAGGAGTGTAAAAGACCTGGGAGACAATGGGGAATCAAAGGAGGTTTGTTTTGTTTTAAAATAAAAGAATCAGTGGATGTTTGGAGTATCCAGAGAACAGGGAGATATTGATGGTGAAAAGAAAGAAAAACAGTAGTAACTATAGGAGCAAAGTCTCTGTGTGTGTGTGATGGGGGGAATGGGAAAACCAAACCACATTGCATGGGGAAGCACAAATAGGTAGTAAAACTATAAAGAAAAGAAGGGGGCAATTAATGTGAAAGTAATTGATATGGAAGCCGAGATAGTATGCCTTTTATAGTTGAAAGAGGGGTGTGACACATAAGGAACAACAGGGGTGACTGCTCTGTTTCTTGAACTCAGTGATAGTAGACTTTCTATAAAGTGATGGGTGTATGTTTTTAAAATATTTCCTAAATTTCATATTTATGTATGTGTTCTATCGATACTATCAAAAGTCAAAAAAATCACAACAAATACTGAAGAAGAATATTCCAAGTGTATGTAAAGTACTTACAGATCACTAAGGAAAAGGTGAACAGCCTAAGTTTTTTTTTTAATAGGCAAATTACATAAAGAGCTAATTCATAAAAGAAGAAAAAATTGATCACTAAACATACAATATGATGCTCAACCTCACTAATTTTAAATGCTAATTAAAATGAAAAATTGTACCTTTTATAATAAAGAGTTAGCATAAATTTTCAAAGATGGATACTTTTCCAGTCTGTTGAAAATGAAGGGACAGGACATTTTCTTTAAACAATAGGTGTGAACGCTGTTCAGATTAACAATGAACAAAAAATATGATCAAGCAATTCCACTTATAGGGATCTATTCTGCAGTAAGTAAGCAATTATCTTACAAATATGCAAGGATTTCACTGCAGAATTATTACATAGCAAAACAAAGAAACAACAACAAAGAAACAACCTAAATATCTCCAAATAATAAACTGATTACATAAATTATGGTGTGTCTATGTAATGCAATACTACAGAAGTATCTGGAAAAAATGTAATACGTCTTTGTACTAAGATATGTCCGTAACATATTAAGTGGAAAACTTCTGTAAAGTGTAATCTCATTTTAGTTAAAAAGAAATTGTGTATGTATGTACTCATTTGTGCGTGCAACATAAAGACAAGGGTAGAAAAAATATATCTGAAGACACAGCAAACTACTAATATTTGTAACTTTTAAGGGTTGTAATTACAGGGTGGCAGATTTATTTCCACTTCAAATCTATCATCTACTTATCTATCTATCTATCTATCTATATCTAACATCTGTTGATGTATCTCTCTCTCTACCTATCTACATGTCAATCAACTATATGAATTGAAGAGCTTATTGATGAACTTTACCTTCTTCTTTGTGTTGGTTAGTGTGTTTCAAATATTTTAAAACAGAAAAGTAGTTGAAAAGTAGTATGTATTTAAACACTGCATCCTTTGTTCTCTTTTCCTTCACTTAGATTTGAAAGACTAGTACTGCAATTTTTATAGATTCCAATTTCTAGATTTAAATTCAAATATACTATTTTTCTAATGCTTTTTATATTGTTTTCATTTTCTTCTGAAATTAAAGATAAAAATCCAAAGTTCTTTCTCTATTCTTTCTTTAAATCTAGGGTTAATGTCCAAGATAAAGAAATTTCCCCAAAACTAGGTAGCTATGTTTCTTAAGTGGCTGAGAAGATTGCAGACTCATTTCTATTGAGAGTAAATAATCTATTTCTTTTCTTGATTTTACTCTGGAAAAATGCTACTTTTATTGATTATTCAGGTGATGATTACTAATAAAATTTTTAAAAGACACAATAAACAATGACCAAATAAAGCACTGCAATCAGAAATGACAATTTACCTCTGAGAATATTGTGAGGTAAAATTCTTGATATGCTATGCCTTGAGTGTTTCTTACTGATTATTTATATGAGGATAATGCTATTAAAATTAGAGCTAGGGCTTCCCTGGTGGCGCAGTGGTTGAGAGTCCGCCTGCCGATGCAGGGGGCGCGGGCTCGTGCCCCGGTCCGGGAAGATCCCACATACCGCGGAGGGGCTGGGCCCGTGAGCCATGGCCGCTGAGCCTGCGCGTCTGGAGCCTGTGCTCCGCAGCGGGGGAGGCCACCAACAGTGAGAGGCTCGCGTACCGCAAAAAAAAAAAAAAAAAATAGAGCTAAACTTTCAAAATTTCTTCGAAGCTTCCTTGTATTGATGATTAAATCACCCATTCTGATGATCAGCTCAGTAAAACATGCAACTGATTTGATTACTAAATCAAATTAACCATTCTGATGGTTGCTCTCACCTGCTCGCTTACCTTCCAGGTTATCAAAGTGATACTTAGTAGACTCAAATATGTAATGTAACCTGATTTTAGAAATGCAGCTTTCAGTATTTCTGAACAGATTTGGAAAATTACAGTAGAACTAGCAAAATGTGGTTCAATGCAGAATGCTAGGTGTGGTGACTTTGTAATGTGCAACTCTGGCTAAGCTGAAATTCACTTCCCAGAATTTCCTTTTCTGTATGTTTCCAATTAGGGTGGACCATAAAAAGGATTCTTGTGAGAGATTTAGAGAGAAGAGGGGAAGCAGCGATGATTTTGTGGTTCACACTGTTTGTCACTAAGCGTTGACTCACCTCCTTGGCAACGGCTGGGCCTGCAAGCACTCAAACTTGCCCTTCAGCTTCTTTGGCACCTGGGCCAGGTGTGTGTTGCATAATTCAGTGATAAAGGGCTTCAGCTTCTGCAGGACACCTGTACCATCGAGGTCAGAGGTAATGAATATTAAAATGGTTTCAGTCTATCCTTGTGGGCCTCAGAGAATTCCTGTAGGCTCTAGCTTTTTCCTGTTTTCCCCCAATTTACATCCAGCTTCCCATCTCCACTACCTACCCTGGGATGTCAAGGTTCATCTTCAGATACCAAGGCTGCAGCTTTGCAGAGACAGCTTCACCACTTTCCCAGCTATGTGAGGTCAAATCCTTCTCACAAATAACAGAGCCATAGATAGATACATAGATAGACAGATGGATAGATAGACAGATAGATAGATAGATAGGTCTCCAAATGGTTCTAAATGAACCCAGACTAATATATTATGGTGTAACCTTAAACACTTTAACTTTGATTTCAATTTCTCACCAGAAAAAAAAGGATTTTAATATATTTAATAAATTATTATGAAAATGTAATTGTAAACTAGGCAAAAGTAATTAATACTTGTCTTATTAGGTACTAAATAAATGCTGAGTAGCATCAAAAATATGTTCAAAAAGGGATGTTCAAGAACAATATTGAAAAAAAACACAATGTCATTTTGTTCTGTTCCAAAAATATCTGTTCTATTCACTGAGAAAAATGACACAATTCAAAATTTGCCTGCAACTGTCACTTTTAGACTCACTGTATCAAGGACCAGGGCATTGTTACTAGAAGCTCAATGATAGTATTATTCAGTAGTTGCTCTCGTAACCCTTTCCCATCAGTACAGATTAGTTTATCATATTAGATGGCTCATAATTTGCAATATCAGAATGCTGACACTAAGTGTTTAGAGGACATGGTTTATAGCTCGGTGGGCCTGGAGCATGCTAGCAACGAACCCCATATGGTAGAGGTCAGCCTGTGACTGTGGGCCAGGAAGGACAGGCTCCTGGTGATGGCACAATTAAAAGGGTACATGGGAACAGAGATCTGAGAGCCAGGGGTGGGTGTCACAGTAAACATTTCTCAAAATATCCAATGGTAATTTGAAAGTACTTTGACAGCAAGATTATTGAAATCCAAGGGTCCGGAACATGAAGAAAAACTTTTAAGGTTTGAGTACATTTTATACCATTAATAACTTTTAAAAACACATTTCATTTATTTTATTTTTATTATGCTTATAAAATTTTTAGTTTGTGCATATTTTATTAAGCACACAGTAGTGTGATATAACCAAAATTTAAGATATAAATTTTTTTTTTTTTTTTTTTTTTTTTGCGGTACGCGGGCCTCTCACTGCTGTGGCCTCTCCCATTGCGGAGCACAGGCTCCGGATGCGCAGGCCCAGCGGCCCTGGGTCTCGGGCCCAGCCGCTCCGCGGCATGTGGGATCCCCCCGGACCGGGGCACGAACCCCCGTTCCCCGCATCGGCAGGCGGACTCTCAACCACTGCGCCACCAGGGAAGCCCTAAGGTATAAATTTTTAATAAATAAATTTCATAAATCAATATGCATATAATTAATTGGGAGTGTGTTCCATAATTTTTAATTTTTTCCTACAGGTTTAAGATATATTGGTTTTGAGTTTTTGATGAGACCTCATTTTTCTTTGATGATCTCTGTAGCCTCCCAAAAACATGGCACAGTAGATTATATGTAGATATGCAGTAAACATTGCTAATCAATAAATACATAAAAATGAGTAATTTTTATATTAGTGTTATGAAAAAGTCTCCATATTATTAAAATAGTTTACTGTCACAGTAACTGTATTAGTAAAATACTAGAAAAGACACTAGAATGCCTTCAGGAAGGCAAAGACTTTTTCCCCCTGTTTTGTTGTATCCTAGATGCCTAGAACAGTGCCTGGCATATTGTAGGTGACAGCGTCATTTGTCAAATGTTGCTGCATCAAAGTTTGCAACATATTGGTGTTTTTTGTTTTTTTGTGGCTGTGTTGGGTCTTCGTTGCTGCACGCAGGCTTTCTCTAGTTGTGGCGAGCAGGGGCTCCTCTTCATTGCAGTGCACAGGCTTCTCACTGCGGTGGCTTCTCTTGTAACAGAGCACGGGCTCTAGGCACACGGGCTTCAGTAGTTGTGGCTCGTGGGCTCTAGAGAGCAGGCTCAGTAGTTGTGGCACACGGGCTTAGTTGCTCCGCGTCATGTGGGATCTTCCCAGACCAGGGCTCTAATCCACGTCCCCTGTATTGGGTGGATTCTTAACCGCTGTGCCACAAGGGAAGCCCCCAATATATTGTATTTTGACAGTCAAACTAGTTTCTTCTATTTTCTTTCTGTTTTGTGTATTCAACTCCACTTATATATTGATAAAGTGAAAGAAAAAAACAAGCAGTGACACTGGATTTAAGACAGCTGATTCGGCACACAGAATGGGGTCTCCCCACCACCAAATGTTGAGAATGATAGAAAGCATTTTCAGAAAGATAATACAGAGCCAGTTTCAAATAGAAAGCAAAGTTTTGGTGGAATAAGAACTCTAAGATTCAATTTTGGGTTGGAGAAATGTCCCAAAATAGCTGGCACAAAAGATAAAAATATGGCAAGCATAAGAGAAAAACAGACACATGGGATATAAGACCCAGAGCATCTTGATTTTTAATAGGAACATGGGGAGAGGAAGAGAGAGAATGTACATAAAGTAATACTTGAGGAAAAACCAGCAAAACATGAACACAGTTGAGTAGATAGATATGGAATAAATTTCCAAGACAAAAATATAAAGAGAAACCTCAGAAAATACTACTGCCAGAGAAAAATAAAGCACGTCATTTCCAAAGGAAAAACACTCACTGACCACAGACTAAATAACAATGCTGAATGTAGAAAGATAAAGGAGCGACATCTTCAAAGTGCTGAACCAAGAATTCTCAAACCCATCAAAGATCGTTCAAGAGTGAGAGCAAAAAAAATTTCAGACATAGAAAAAAACCCAGGAAATTTACCTCACTCAGAGCTCCTCTCAAAAAATCACTAAGGCAAAGAAATTAGCAATATATTTTCATCAAATAAATGTGGATTGCAAAAATCATATTTAAAATGAGACTACACAATTGAATTCCAGATGATTTAAACATAAGCAGATGGGAAGAAGCCCAAAGAGTGGAGAGCAATAAAATCTAAATTAAATGCTCTCAATTATTAGGAAATTGTAAGTTTAAGTATGTTAGTGAATATTTCGTAGGAAACCAATAGAATGGAAACAGGATGCAAAATTTTCAAATACGCAGAACTGGTAGAAAAAAGAAACTAAGAAAAAAAAAGAAAACCTTAAGATTATACAATTTACATTTTGTAGAAAAAAAAACTTTCTGTTTAATTCTTTGACCAATATCTCTCCAATCATATCTGAAATTTCCTTCTTGTGGTCAGAAAAATCACAGAATCTGCCACAAAGAGGACAGGCATTTGTACATTAAATAAACTCTGGAGCAGCCAGTCTTTCCCTGTCCTCTTTCCATGATAAGGGAGACCAAATGTGGTACCCTCTACCTTGATACACTGTGAAAATGTACCACAAAAGAACAATAGGTGGATTTAATATGAAAGAATGCAAAAAACTTTAAAATACGCTTATATGGTTTCTGATAACAGCATTTTAACTTAAACACATTGCTTCCTCAAACCCCCATCTCTCAAAATGACTAAAATCACACTTCATTGACCCACTCCACTGAATCCATTCCTGTCTGCTTTTTCAATGCATAAACAAAAACTCAAAACTAAAAATTTGAGATTTGCAATAATATGGAAAGAAGGGAAGAAAGCACTTTTTAAGAAAATAAACATGTTAACATTTTTTTCTGAATGTTTCTCATACTATTAAATTTAAATATATAGTATCACACTCCTATTCGACATAATACTTTCAATATTAACTTAAATATTTAGGTGAAATATTTGTAGTCTTGAGCAAAGTAATATCACAGCTACCATTTTAAATTCCACAGGAAAAGATGACTAAGCATTTTAAATATTGTGATAGAACCATTTATATATTTCTGTATCTGTTTCTAGTTGGGCATTTTTCCAAATCTATTAATTTGGCCTTTCTCAATGTCAAGAATTGCAGGGAAGATTAGTCTAAATAAGAGACTGTGGCACTAGAGTCAGTGTTTCAAATGCAGATGTAAAGTTTATTTGAGTCTGGTAATAATGTCAGAAAAGACCTTAATGAGCTATTTGAAATGGGATGGGGGTAATATGAAATATTCAGAATGTTAAAACTTGATCAACAGGAAATGCTGACATAAGTAAAGTCATTTCTACTTAGACTAAGAAGGGGCAGGGACCTTGTTTTTTGTTCTTTCCGCTGCACCCTTTTCTGTTTATCTTTTGTTTGTAGCAATGAAAGGCAAAATATTAGTAATAATAGCTAATTTTTGAGCACTTACTCTGGGCTGCACATTCTGCTAAGGATTTTATGTTGATGAACTCATTTCAGAGTTCTATCTTTGTCTTGATTTACCTTAAGAGGAAGTAGGGCACTCTATCATGTTCTTACATCCATGAGAGTGGCAGCGATCACACTGAAGGGGATGTGTGGATCTGGGAGTCCTCATGGATCACTGATGGGAATGTGGATGCTCCCACTGTCCCCAGCTTAGAATTCAGACCATCTGCTCCTGGGCATCTGTCCCCAGGAAATTCTTACAAGACTTCAGAGCAGGACCTGTATTGAGTTGCCATTGCAACTTTATTTGAAGTGCCAGCTTTTACATGTGAACTTGGTCTCAACACTAGAAAACTTTGTAGATAAGAGGTGATGGAATTTCACTCTGGAGCACAGCAGGTCAAAGAATAAATGATAAAAACAGACATAAATATTCATAAGTCATGAAAGCATAAAGCTAAGTGGAAAAGAAACAATGTATACTGAAAGAGCATGCATCAGAAACCAACAAAGAATACAAAATAAACATGTTAGAATTGTCTAATTAGAAAGGAAAATGGGTGGAAGAATGGGGAAAGGAGGCTAAACAATTTAAATTTTAATTTGAAAAAAGAGAATGAAGAAATTCACATAGACCAAGGAAGATAGAATGCTATACCTGAAAAATATAATTAACTCAGTATTTTGAACCTGAGGCCTAACATGAAAAAAATATATAAATATAAACAAAAATATTTTACTCCAAAGTTATTGAAGAATATTGTCTGTCAGTTTAGACAAAAAGAAAGATAACACCCATCACTGGCTAGGAAGTGAGGTAATAGAAACTAATATTCATCTTTAGTGTAAGTTAAATTTGTGCAACCATGCTTGGAGGAAATTTTTGTAAACATATATTCTCTTCGTCTAGCAATTTATCTTCAAGGATAAATAAATGATTGGAAAAGTAACCAAAGATATATGTGAATGACTGTTTATTGAAGTAGCTATGGAAGGCCATCGATTGATTTCACGTGTATCTAAAAGATTGCAAAACGAATCAGATATATGATAGCCACACTATTGATTTGCACGTTATATAAATGAAGGCAATTCCCTGCAACTTAAATATGTTACAAAAATTGATAATCATAGCTCAAATTTTAGATAAGCATTTCACATTTGTTCTTTGGAACAGATCAGCATTATGAAAATTATTGCTCTATTGAGGTTAAATTGATTTTTTTTTTGGAAGCACGCGTAATTTCCAAATCCATCCCATTTTTGCATCGTCTCTGTTATTATTAAACTAAAAAGGGTAAAATGCAATAAATTGATAGCTATTTTATAAATGCATACACACACAGAATGTAGACAAAGGTACTTTTTAAAATGTGAAAAAGAATGATTGTCTTCTCTAGTGGAATTAGATTTTGTTTTATTTTTACTTCCCTATATTTTCTATTTTTTTTCTCTAAAGAACATAAATAATCTGTAATATAACAGGTCCCACTAATTTTGATTTTTTTTGGAAGATGTGGGGACTTTTTTGTGGATAATGGGGACAATAAGAGTGAAGAAAAGGAGTTTCCTTACAAAAAGACACAGTTCACCAAATTCATGATTTGCCTCTGAATTAGCCTGCAAAGTTTCTAAGCTAGAACCTTATGACACTGCCATTTTATAGGTACCACTATTTATTAAACACATTTTCCAGCAGTGGTCAAATCTCAATATTTCTCCCTGACGGTAGAGACAAACGGACAGATATCTCTTCTTCCAAGTAACAGACAAGTCAAATCAACTTGACTGCAGGTGTTCATACGTTCATCAATGTACAAGACTATTGATTGAGAAAATCCAGAAATTCATTTCTCTTTTTTATGTACTGTTTTTCTCTAACTTTTAGAAGAAATGGATTTAGAGGATTATTTGATTTTTTCAAGTTACAGAGCTGGAATTAAATCAATGGTCATTGTTGGAGCAAAAGTAAGAAGTAGGTATCTAGGCATAAGAAAGCTGAGTGATATTTACCGGTAAATATAATCAATAATATTAGTCTTTGCCTAAGAAAATCTCTTTATTTTTTTTAGAATGCAGATTTACTTTATTTACCTAACATTTTACTAAGAAATATGACAAACACACAGAAAAGTTTAAAAAGCATTGCAGGGACTTCCCTGGTGGTCCAGTGGTTAAGACTCTGTGCTTCCAATGCAGGGGGGTTCTGTCCCTGGTCGGGGAACTAAGATCCCACATGCCACGCAGCCAAAAAAGTAAATAAATAAAATAAAAATTAAAAAGCATTACATATGGTGAACAGCCATATTCCCCATATTTCTACCATTTAGATCCCAGAACTAACATTGTACACCTGCTTTATTACTTGTCTATCTATTGAACACTTTAATCTCTATAAATTCGTCTTATTTTTTAGTGCATTTCAAGGTTGCAGACATCAGTATACTTCTATCTAAAAATATTTAAATATGCATATCATTAACTAAAATTCAATATTTTTTACATTACTACTTTTTTTCCTTTTGAGTTAAAATTTTAAAATTGATTTCCTCCAAAAATAATTAAGTCACTTTGAAATTTGGGAAATGAAGTAGCTAATTTTTCACCCTAAGCAATTTCTGAGCTAATGTTCCTGTAGGATTCTTTAAGGGCACTCCTCATGGAAGATCCATTTTTGTTTTACCATCCAAGTGGGGCAATTTAGAAAAGAAGTCATCAGAAGGAACCACCTCCATTTCCCTATCAGTAAATCTACAAACTAACTATATCTGTACTTGTCTTCTCTACTCCTCTCGTTATAACCTAACTCACTAGGGTTTTGCCAGATGCGAGTGTCTGCTTTGCAGGATGTGGTTTATTAAATTTATGAAGAATAAGGCTGTTTCTAGAAATAACAAAAATATAAGAGAAAAGGAGTAAAACTGTTTTTATGCTTAGAATCCCTCAGTATTCTGGGATAAGATCGCAAAACACACCAAAATCCAAGATGACAATTTGCTTTACCAAAAGAGATATTATTTATTAGATTACATATGCCTATATAGATGGGGATATGATACACTCCACAGCTTATGTCTTCCAAAGTACAGAATAGGGATTATCTGACAAATTATGCAGCATCATTTTTTACTGGCTTTCTTCTGGCCCAAAGGCTTTTGAAAGTTTTCACAGACATAGTCAATGAAGGCCAAGGCAATATAACCAGAGATGAAGTAGTACAGAAGCTCTGATGGTCATGACGGTCATGATCCATGGATAGACCTTCATGGATATTTGGCTATTTCCCAAATTACTACCAGAAATAGTGTTTTAGTTCTAATGGTGTCTTTTCCATCCTTCAGAGTATCAAGTGATTCTCTGGTTATGATTCTAAAGTGAAGAATTCACTGTAGAACCCTATTGTAAGCACATCATGGGCCAGAATATTGCAAATGAATGTTTTACATCAGTGAAAAAGATGAACATCTTTACAAGAATGAATTCCCTCTATAATAAGGAACAAAGTAACTTTAGATATGATATGGTTGATTGAAAAGAAACTCATGCTGCTATCCAGAGACCCATGTTCCATTTTATGAGAAGAAACCAAAGAAAAAAGTTTAAAAGAAGAGGTAGAATTATTCCAAACTCTCTGACTCAGAACAAAGTTCAGGTAGCTCAACAGTAGGCAAGCTACTTCAGAGTTTAGGAGCAGGGTATGACAACTGAACCAAACCATCATAACTTTCTAAGATTTTTCAGACTAAAAATATAAAGTATATTGATCAAGAACAAAGTTACTTATTTTCCAAGGCCACTCTCCTTATAAATGTGGTAGTAATACTTTTCCTTATAATCTTCTCAAGGCATCCTAGCTCCCATATATTCCTTCCTTTTTCTATATCATCAATCTCTTCCACTCTACTGGATTCTTCTTAACATTTAATCAACATATTCTTCTACACACCACCCTAACTCCTATCACCCTTAAGTCCCTATAAAAGCCAAATCTCACAAAGATTATATGCACTTTTTTCTCTGCTTGCTCACCTCACATTAATTTTAAATGCAATTTTTCTTATACCATTTCAATAACATTGCACTTATTATATTCCTGTGCTTGCTGTCAAAATACCAGAGATACGTTTCTGTCTTCATGTTACTCCACTTCTTATCTGTATGTGATTTAGTTAGTTCTTCACTCCTTTTCAATTCTCTATATTTTCTTGATCTCCGTAACATCCTTGACCTTCATGCCAGAGTTAGATATTACCAGAAGGTAGAAACAGACAAAGATTAAGGAATTAGACAGAGGAGGGTAGCGACTGAGAATTAAGGAGTCCCTGGTCATAATAATAGTTGTGATGGGGGAACTTGAAGGTAATTAAGTATTTATTGCATTAACTTACAGCCTGTTGTGTATAACCATGGATAGAAAAAGAAATAGAATCTTTCATTACATCTTAAATTGTTTTTCATGTTTAATTCTCCCAAATTTATTTACTCCTTCATTCTGTACAATTTATTTGCAAGGTTCTGTCCCATTGCATTTACTGGACAAAATTAAAGTTTAAATACATACTTCATGTAGATAGTTATGCTTCAGAACTACAACAAAATGTTATATGCTTTTCTTCTCTTTAGCATTGCAATGTTATAAAATACCTGTAGCACTTTAATCCTAAAGTGCAAAAAATGTCTTTTATCACAGAGACCATTTCTAACCCATTATCTGGTATATTCTGGTCGTATTAACAGCTTGTACTATAATAAGTTGCTATAGCAATGTATCTTAATCCTTTAAGAATAACCTTTACAATTTACTACTGTTTTGAACACAGAGATATACAAATGACTATTTTCAATCTACATTATTATTAAAATGAAGTGTATCAATCCTATATCTAAAGTTTTTTTTCCAGAAGTGTAAAATGAAACCAGCAATATTTAGGCTTATTTACCTTAAGTATTTCTCCACATTGTTTCTATTCAAAATGAGGTTTTCGTATTAGGTATCCCAAACCCACATTGAAAACTCACCATCTGGAAGGGTCAGCATCATTAAGAAAATGATAAACCAGACCATGATCGGCTCTCTATCACTTGGTGGTCAGAGTTCTTATCCAGCAGACAGAATGCTTTGTTTTTTGGTTTTTTTTTTTCTACTCAGCTATAATGAGTCTCTTGCCTGTAATTTGTTGTCTGTTGAAAAATTCATTGAGAAGGGCATAACTATGGACAAATAACCATAACTCTTTCTTACGGCTTCTTGCCAAAATTGGAAGACATGAGCTGTCTTTACTGAAAATTTTCAATTAATATTTTATTCTGATATAAAAATAGTAAATGTCTTTTCTAAGAATTTTAAAACTATACTGATATACAAGGAAAAAAATTCTAGTTTTCCAGGATTATCACAGTTAATACTTGGGTGTAGACACAGAACAATTAAGTTTACACTGTACCTACTCTGAGGTAACCTGCTATTTTCACCTAAAAACAAATCATAAATTTGTCTGTATGTTCTTAACTATTATATTATGGAATGGAATTTGATATTTCCATAGTATTTGATTTCAAGGATGTACATTTCTTTTTAACCATTTCCTTTTGTGGCTCATTTAGGTTTTTTTCAATAGCTTGCTGTATTACATAATATCCCACTACCATATTTATATGTCAGTCTTCTTTCACTTTTCTATTTACTTGAACTTCTAGGTCAACCAACAGCACATTTCTTTACTACTGGTATTTGTATTTGAAGCAGTTTTAATTAAATGTTAAGAACATGGGCTTTAGAGCCAGAACGCTTGAATTAAAATTAAATTTGACACTTTATAGGTCTATAACCAAAGAGTAGTTACTTAACCATCCTTTGCCTCCACTTTCTCATCTGTAAGATGGGAATATATACATTACTATCTCAGAATATTTTTTAAGTAATTAAGTGCATTACTAATAAATGGAAAAAACCTCTATCAAGGACTGGTAAAAGAGTAAATACTTCAAAATATTAAATATTATTATTATTTGCCATATGAACTATCAGAATTAAGGCACTAAGTTACACTCCCAATTTTTGTGTATACATATTCTTATGTCCTTACAACATAATCAATATCACATATTATTAATTTTATAAATTTAGATTTAGTAGTCAAATTTTACTGGGTTTTTTGAGCATCTCTAATATAATTTTTTGTTTTGAAAATTTTAAACAATATTTTACAGTTACTTTGTAAATTAGATGCCAAAGCAACATCTGAATTATTTTTAACCTTCCTTCATAGTACATGGAAACGTTATTTATGGATTAATAAGGTGACATTTTTTTCATAGTAGACAGTTTGAAAAAACATTCTCTTTCAAGTTTGTCTAAAGCATAATTATAGCATTGAAAACAGTTAACCATGAAAGACATATTGATTATTATTTATTTATTTTTATAATCTAAGGTCAAAGAGTTTAAGAGACTTACCTAAATAAACATGGCTGATTAAAGTAAGAATAAGATGAAACTAACTTCTGTAAAATTCCAGGACAGTTCTTTTACTAAAGCATAATATTTACACTGAAAAAAAAAACAGCAAGTATTTTATCCCTATAAGTAATCAAGGTTCCACTATATCTGAAATGCTCTGTGCAAGCCAGATGTCTATAGTTTAAAAAATGGTCAGGGGGATAGGTTTTACATCAAAAATTTAAATAGTAAGAGTGGTTGGGTGTCCGCCTGCCGATGCAGGGGACGCGGGTTCATGCCCCGGGCCGGGAGGATCCTGCATGCCGTGGAGCGGCTGGGCCCCTGAGCCATGGCCACTAAGCCTGCACGTCCAGAGCCTGTGCTCTGCAACGGGAGAGGCCACAACAGTGAGAAGTCTGTGTACCACAAAAAAAAATTTAAATAGTAAGAATGCTAATCTTAAAATGAAGGTAGGGAAGAATCCGATTCTTAAAAAGATATCTATATAATGAAAATAAACTCAATCAGAAAATAGTCAACTAGTATAAACACTAGAGTCCTCCCTTGAGTCTTATCTATAGAATAAATACAAAGATATACTACATGGCATAGAAAATAATAAGTTCATGAAATTTATAGTGCCATAGGATCATAGGCAGACTGAAAATTTGGATTCAAGAAAATATTAAATACACAAATGGTAGGTCCTTCACAGATAAAAATATGTTAGGGAAGTTTTCTTAAATGCTTGATGTTTTCTGGAGGGCAAACAAAGTTTCCTAAAAAGACATAGCTAGTTTCTGTGTATCAATGGGCTGAATGTATGAATCCTCCCAAAATTCATGTGTTGAAGCCTTAAGCCCTATTGTGACTATATTTGGCAATAGGGGTCTTTAGAACATAATTAAGATTAAATGAGATCATAAGGGTGGGGTCCTTATCCAATAGGATTAGTGTCCTTATAAGAAAAGAAAGAGAGACCAGAGCTCTTCCTCTTTCTCTGAACACACACAGAGAGCAAGGACCAATGTAAGGACATAGCAAGTAGACAGACATCTGCAAGCCAGGAAGAAAGCTCTCATCAGAAACCAAATCAACTAGAACCTTGATCTTAGACTTTTTCCTAACTGTGAGAAAATTAATTTCCACTGTTTAAGCCATCCATTCTGGTATTTTTTTTATAGCAACCTGAGCTGAAGAAATCACTGGGCCATCCTAGCAATGATGCTCAGTGTTCCTATGCTTCCCAGCTGCTATAGATTGAAGATTTGTGTCCCTCCCCAAAATTCATATGTTGAAATTCTACCCCCACATTGATGGTGTTAGAAAGTGGGGCCTCTGGGAGGTGATTAGTTTCTGAGAGCAAAGCCATCATGGATGGGATTAGTGCCCTTATAAAAGAGGCCCCAGAGAGCTCTCTCACCCCTTCCACACCAGTAATGCAGACTGAAGCCAAAACTTGCAAATCTGATCCTTAACGATAATAATGACTGTCTTGTAGAAACTCTGTACTGATATTGGAAGAATGGCTATGAGGAACTTTCTGGTTCATTACACTAATTACATTGTTGGCTTTCTGTAAATTATCTGGATAATTGTAGCCAGTTGTCAGCTTTAACTGCAAATGAAGTTGGAAAAGAGCAACCTTTGGAAGAGAAGCCAGATAGATTAAAATAATAAGAAAAGAAACAGTGAAGAATTTTCCCCCAAAGAGAATATGTACATATATATTTGCAAAGTATTATCTATAAATTTAGAATTAGGAGGATATCCACAAAATCTTCTAACATTTGATAAGTCTATGAACTTTCATAGATTGTTTTCTCACAGACAGATTTTTGTTTTCTCATCCAAGCTCTTTTAGAACTATGAAGGTAAAGATATACGAATACTCCCTTTGAAGTAAATCAGTTGAAAACTCCTTAATAAATCTGAGGAAAAACAGTATTTAAGGTGACCAACTATCAGACCATATTTATAATTCGGGTCATTTGTATTTTTCAACTACTGATTTAATGTAATTATTTAACAATTTGAGGTAGGTGCATAAAAGATAAAGTGACAAAATTTTTAAAATCTTTTAAGTACATGTTGCGTATGATGGTAGTTAAAGTTAAATTACATGAGGAATAGGAAATGTTCTCTGTCAGTGTACCTTCAGGAAGCAGAGGATTTTATGACTTGGTTTTTAATGGCCTTATGATTCCTGAGGGGAGTCATAAGTTTTTAATCAGGCACAGCTGCCATTTAGTAAAAGCCAACTTTGCTAGGCTAGGTCAGTGACAGTGTGTTTAATGGCTTCATTGATAGTTTTGTACACGTTTTCTCTTAAGCTTATCCACATTTCTGGACGCTTTTAAATTTTTTAACTGACCTAATCGAGTAAAGTTCACTGGTCATAGCAAAGGTTTTGGCAATAGATACTTTTAGACTTTCAGTCCCAAAGCAAGTATGAAACAATTCTGGTAACTTTTCATCCTTTAAAAAAAAATCTTCATATGGACATTGGGGAGAAAAAAACATAGTATGATCCAATATTTCATTATGAAGAATTTGAAACTGTTATGTAAATTTAGGAAAGTTCACTTATCAATTTTGTCAAGATGTCTGGTTATGACAGTGACACTATCTGTCCCTTTCCCTTCACTTTTAACAACAGTTTATGTCCTAGGGTTTTAAAACTTATCTCAAATCTTGTTCATCAGTTTTTTCTCTGAAATTTCATCATAATTCCTCCCCTTTAACTGTATTCTCAAATTTACCTCAAGTGCCCTTGCATAGTGATACCTTTAGGAAGGCATTTGTAAAGACGATTAAGAAAAGATGATGAAATATCAGGTATATTATTATAATGTCATGACTTGGGCAATATTGCCTCATCATTCTGTGCTGAGATTTCTCTTCTACTGACTGCTAGTGTTTCAGGTTCTGTTCTCCCTCCAGGAACATTGCATTTACCCACCCCTATGAAGTCAGGAATGTTGCTTTGTTATGAAAAGATGGCCAGAAGAGAAGCATGTCATTTCTAGGTTGAAGTGTTTAATTTCCAGTGCAAGTCTCTCAGACTCTCTCTCCCTCCATTGATAATCATGGACGTTTACTTTGAAAGGGCAACTTCTTAAGATGGTGAAGCCTCTGTCTGCCCAGATCTTGGGTGACTTTGTTAGAAGAATGTCTCTTGTGAACCTGTGTTTTACACCTAGATTAATCAAGAAACAATAAACTTTTATTGTTTGAAAGCCACTAAGATTTGAGGTTGGTTGTTATCTGGCCTATCTTGGCTGATCTACACTCTAATTTTAGTTCATTCCTAATTATCAAGCTAATTATGTGAATTATTCTGCTTATAAAATAAATGGCTAGATATGGTTGTTCAATAAAATTTGTATAAGTGAATTAATTGCATATATCAGTTTTACTGACATGGAAAGTGTGTTCCCAATTAACTGTAAATAAGGTAGCTATTTCCTTTGGACTAGTATGCTAAATTATTAAAAACTGACTTCATGAACTAAGCTTAATACTCATCAAAATGATACTTTCCGTGTCACTCTAGATGGCAGTACTGATAAGGAATGAGGGCTGGGAAATTAATCTAATTTACTGAACCTACTGTGGAGAGAATTATATAGCTCTAACCTTTCCACCCCTGTTCCATGTCCTATTCTACCACCTGCAGCCCTATAAACAGAACAGCCTTGCTGGATGGGAGCCATCTGCAAAATAACTCATCTCTTCAAAGGGCGCCTGGATTCAAGTGCTACAATGTCTTCTAACATGCAGTTTATTTTAGTTATTGTTTTTAAATAATTAGTTTTCTCTTTTGCACATTGGCAAAGGCTTTAAATAGCAGATATCAAAAGCACTTGATTCTTTTGCTTATTGACTTTCCAGAAATGTTACGTATGACGATCGGCTTCTACAGTGCAGTTTGTGTGAAATAATGTAATTCAATCATGTTTCTTCTATAGATAGCAATGGTCCATGGAGGAGAAAAATTCTGAATGCATTATCCAAAAATAAGTTTCAATAAGTTTTGTTACACTTAGCTCCTCCAAGATAAACAAAAATTCATGCCACTGATGCTGATGCACTAATTCTTACTTTACCTGCTGTGCATGAAAAATATACACTGGTGGGGGAGCACAAACAGTGGTAATGGTACAAAGATTCCTTATTCCAATATTTACCTTTTGTGGGCAGATTTGGGAATTTTCTTTTTCCTTTAATGAGAATTGAAGATAAGCTGGCTTCACTGTGAAAATACAAATGTTAAAGTTATCATGAATGCTATGCCATATGGCACTTAGATAACGGTAGAAATAGGTTGTTGAACCCTCAGAATGGGAGAAAATATTTGCCAATGAAGCAACTGACAAAAGATTAATCTCCAAAATTTACAAGCAGCTCATACAGCTCAATATCAAAACAACAAACGACCCAATCCAAAAATGGGCAGAAGACCTAAATAGACATTTCTCCAAAGAAGATATACAGATTGCCAACAAACACATGAAAGGATGCTCAACATTACTAATCATTAGAGAAATGCAAATCAAAAGTACAATGAGGTATCACCTCACACCAGTCAGGATAGCCATCATCAAAAAATCTATAAACAATAAATGCTGAAGAGGGTGTGGAGAAAAGGGAACCCTCTTTCACTGTTGGTGGGAATGTAAATTGATACAGCCACTATGGAGAACAGTATGGAGATTCCTTAAGAAACTAAAAATAGAACTACCATATGACCCAGCAATCCCACTACTGGGCATATACCCTGAGAAAACCATATTTCAAAAA
This sequence comes from Aethalodelphis obliquidens, assembly GCF_003676395.1. NCBI lineage: Eukaryota > Metazoa > Chordata > Mammalia > Artiodactyla > Delphinidae > Aethalodelphis > Aethalodelphis obliquidens. Next base: position 64,188,686 of record NW_020837947.1, on the reverse strand, counting down.
GAGTCATGTGCCAAAATGTTCATTGCAGCTCTATTTACAATAACCAGGACATGGAAGCAACCTAAGTGTCCATCGACAGATGAATGGATAAAGAAGATGTGGCACATATATACAATGGAATATTACTCAGCCATAAAAAGAAATGAAATTGAGTTATTTGTAGTGTGGTGGATGGACCTAGAGTCTGTCATACAGAGTGAAGTAAGTCAGAAAGAGAAAAACAAATACTGTATGCTCTCACATATATATGGAATCTAAAAAAAATGGTTATGAAGAACCAAGGGACAGGACAGGAATAAAGATGCAGGCATAGAGAATGGACTTGAGGACACGGCAGGGGGAAGGGTAAGCTGGGACAAAGTGAGAGAGTGGCATGGACTTATATATACTACCAAATGTAAAATAGATAGCTAGTGGGAAGCAGCCCATAGCACAGGGAGATCAACTCAGTGCTTTGTGACCACCTAGAGGGGTGGGATAGGGAGGGTGGGAGGGAGGGAGATGCAAGAGGGAGGAAATATGGGGATATATGTATATGTATAGCTGATTCACTTTGTTATAAAGCAGAAACTAACACACCATTGTAAAGCAGTTATACTCCAATAAAGATGGTAAAAAAAGAGAAAGAAATAAGTTGTTGATCCTCAGATACATTCTCATTAGAATCTCACCATTTTTAGCATCCAACAGATGAATTTTTTATGGAGCAGTTTGTTCTAAGATGGTTTTCTTGGCTGAACATAAGAGGTTTTAGAGTTTCATGAACTGTTGTATAGCACTATGTATGAATTGAATAAAATGTCAATTATATTTCCCAAGGTGTGTGTTTCCTAATCTTTCCAGACACTTTGATATTTATTTAGTCTCTATAACAAATTAATGTTAACAGTAAAATACATGGTATACTTTTTTTTTTTTTTTACATGGTATACTTTTTAAAGACACATCTTTGCATTACTATCTTTTATGGGGCTGGTGATCCCCAACTTCTCAGGTTTGAAATAACTCTCATTGATGGTGGCTGAGAAGAGAGCTTGTTGTTACCTCATCTGGAAAGATAATGCTATGATGATATGCAGGTATAATTTGACTATTAGACCTTAGAAGTAAGATTGATATGAGAACAATAACCTAAGGCAAAACGAAGTGTCTTATACATATAGCTGACTAGTGTTCCATACAAATTTGCATTATAAAATAGAACTTTATTTGGCTGTACTATTTGTTTTTATTACTTAACATGTCATTTTATTGCTATATTTATTTTAAATCTTTGCTTTCTATATTATATATTCCCTAAGATAAGATTAAATCTTTGTATTACTTTGTATTTTTTTTGCTAAAAGTGAAATATTTGTTCTAAAGTAAATAAACAGAACTATGTTTACAATAGCTTTGATTGAGCTCAACAATTTTTAACATAAATAGAACTGAAAAATATTCAAATGGCTATGCTAAGAGAGTAGCAACCATCATTACTGAAAGTTTGATATTGATAGAAAGACCCAAACCCTTAGATTTGAATCCTGTCTTTTTCCTTCAGTGACTTTCAATTTAAGATAACTCTTGGCACATCCTGTTTAAATGTGTTGGAATGTAAATACATTATTTATTCCATTAAGTACAAGCTCAATATAGTGAAAAAGAACAAGACCTTTGAATCTGGTATATCTAAGTCAAATTCTGATCATGTCATTTACAAGTTGTGTAACTTTTCAGTGCCTCAGTTTCTTCAACTGTCAAATGGTGATTTTAATAACATCTACTTTGGGGGGGTGGCTTGAGTATTACTTAAAACATTTAGAATAGAGCCTAACATATAATTAGCACTCAACACTTGCTCGTTGTTATTTTTATTTTATTATTATTACTTTGTATCATTGGACACTGTATCATTGGACACTGTATCATTAGGACACTGTATCATTAGGACATTGTATCATTAATACATTATTACATTATATCATAGGGCAGTTTCAGCCTATGAAAGTCATTGACTTTATCCCAGATGCATTTTACAATTGGTGACATGACAAATCTGTCATACTACTGCATTTTCCCAGTATATTCACTCTTTAATTCTCTTGGATAACACTCTGAGATGTCTACTCCCTTCTTAACTCTCCAAACCCTTTTCTCCATCTTTACTTTCATATGATGACCTGGCTTCTTCTTCTACTGAGAAAACTGAGAGGATCAGAAGAGAGCTTTCTCATGCTCATCTACCCAAGGACCATATCCTCCCAAGTGTCCCTCTCTCTTCTGTGCTATCAAATTTTTGTCAGATTCTTTTCTTTCCACTGAAGCATTTCCATTAGCACATAAATATATTATAACGCTGTATTTTTAAAAAAATCTCTTTACCCTTTATTTTCATCCAGCAATATCTCATTTAATCTCTCCCACCCCCAAAACACCAAACAAAAAACTCACAATCAAAACAAAACAAAAGCTCCTTTAAAGAGTTGTCTTACATTCTCTCAAAGCTTTCCTCTCATTCTTTCTTAAATCCATGACAAAAAGAATTTTCACCTCTACCACACAACTAGACCAGCTATTATCATTGTTAATAATAACATCAATAATGCTAAGTCCTATGCTCATTTTTGGTCATTATTTAAAATATCAGCAGGATTTAAAATAAATTCTCTTCTCTTGAGTTTCCTAATTCAGTTCTATGACCTTGCTACTTCCTCCTTTTAAGTCTTACTTACTCAACTTTCAAATTCTAAATATTGCAAATAGCTCAATCTTTCTTTTATTCTCTGTTGACATCAACTCCTGGGATTATATCATGCAGTTTCTTGGCTTAAAATTCTAATATTTGTTAATGATTTAAGTTTCTATCTCTCATCTTGAATTTTGCCTGTAACTGCCTATTCAATAGCATCAGTTGGATGACTATAGATAATTTAAATCCTCTAACAGTCTTCCATTGGACTTTTTTCTAGTCCCAAATATCATTTATATGAATACTCTAAAAAACAGCTTACTCAGAACAGAATATTTTGCTACAGCAAGTATTATATATATATATATATATAAAATAATGTATATTATAGTATATTATGTTATATTATATTACTTTGTCAATTAACTGTGTCATGTATATAAAACCTTTTTATCTCTTGTAGAGAGAATATGATGTTGGCTAGATAAACTCAAATACATAGAAATATTGATGGGTTACGATTTTAGCTAATTTTATATGACAAAGAGTGAAACAGATTTGGTTTAATTTTAGCAATAGTACTTTCCCACTTCTCAGAAACTTCCAGAGTAATTAAGTTTCTTTTCAACCACTCAAAATACTTAGTTGTATGTCTCATAGTTTCTATCATTTGGGTTTCCTTTTTAATTCAACAATTCTACCTGTAATGGTATGAGAGACACTTCGCAAGAATCCAGCTCAACTTAGTCAACCATAACACCATGAGAAATAATAAAAATAAGTTGTTGTAAGCCACTGAGTTTTAGGGTGTTTTGTTATCTGGAGATTATTATCTATGACATTGGAATAGTTTTGAGCTGGTAAGTCATACCAAAATTAATAAAACATAAACAATTTTAGAGTGTTCTCTCATTGATTAAGCTCTTTAGTTATCGATTTATTGATTTAAAAATTGGCTTATCAGTAAACCTATAAGTTAATTATATTAAAAATATATATTTTTAATTTTCTAGAAGAATTGAAAGAACATATCACAGTATAAATTCATTCAATATAAAAAGAAGCCTTAAATAAAATATAAAAACATTTATATTGCTTATATGAATATTTTATATAAAATAAGCTAAAAAATTATTCTCAATGTAGATAGATTAGATAGAACTGTTTTTTTTAAAACTGTATTTGTCTCTAATATTGTGTCAATGATAGTTTTCTCATGAAATATTGTGTTCAACATGTATATATAGTCATTATTTTTCCATAAATTTTCTGGTACCTTCTTAAAGTTGCATTCTATATTTATGCATTTGAGATTAACGCCTTCCATTGATTTGTCTGAGAACAGATTATGTTAAATGAATGATAGTTTCAATTCTATATTTCGACTGAAATATTTACATACATCAATCCAGTTATTTTAAAGATCCACTCTCATTGCTACCTTTCAGAGTCCCTTTAAATGAGTTATTTTATAAAATAAAACTTGTCAGAAAGTTATACCTCTTTATGATTCTTTTCACTATATCATCAAATTTAAATGCTGCAAAACCTTGGATGTTTTCAATTTCATTCCATATCAGAATAGAATATAAGTTCATTTAATGTGAACAGAAGCCTTATCAAAATATTCTTCTCACAAATATGTCAAAGCGCAATAATACAATTCTAAAATAAGTGTTGCATACTGAGTTCTCAACATTTCTTTAGTTTTTCCTGTGTTTTATATGAACAAAATTCAATGTCTTTTTGCATGCTACATTTTCAATAGCTGTGATTTGCTAACAGCCTCAAAAGCTGAATGTTTGGAGTATTTCATTCATTAAGTACTTGGATTATCCAAATCTTTGGATTAAAGATTTCCAATTTTTTTAAAACATTGCAACCAAAATATTACAAAGTAGTTTAATACAAATGTAGGAAACTTAGTGTGATTTGTGAAGTAGTTCTTTATAGACTCAAATATATCTAAATTAAGATTAATGTTGCACAACAAAGGGAGAATTTCATACTACCATGATGTTTTATTCAACATCAGTTAGCATCAGAAAAATGTTGTAGTTCATTTATCTGAATATGTATAAAAATAATTTTTGGCAAGTCTGGCTTCTATTTCAGTTGCTAGAATAGTGCAGCTTGTTTGAACACACTTGTGAATTATATGTGTCCCACAACCAATTACAAATAGTTCTGCTTTGCAGGTTTCTTAAAGTAAAACTTTGTAGTCTCACCACACAAAAAATAATTTGATTTTAAGTGTTGAAATGTATCTGAATTTGTGCGTTACCAATGCTATCAGATATTTTAAGGAAAATTTCCAAAAGCTCAACTTTGATTCCTTAAATTGTATGAAAAATCATACCATTATTGTGATTCACTGATTTTCTATTTGAAGTGTCTGATGACACTGATTATCAAACTTGCCTTATTTGATGAAAAGCTCTGCAAATGGAGTCAACACAGGTATAGTTTCCCTTTTCAAATGCACGAGAAAACTTAGAATTAAAAATGAGAGATATTAACTGTTTGTGACAGTTATTTGCTCTAAAAAAGTTGCATTTTTCAGACTGATATATATGTACAACTTCCTACAGCAGCTTGTGGTCAGTCATTTTGAAGCAGAGTCTTCTTAAAATAGCTACTCATAATTTGAAGCTGAGGCTGATGACTTTTCAGTAGATTAGATCTTCTGATCAATGATAGCATTATTGACCCATAGTAGATGGTAAATGTCATCAGGAGTTTGTGAAGGTGACATATACATATTACTTTCCTGGAATACAGAAATCCAGAACACAATTTTCATGTGGTTTGGCATTCATTAGTATAGAATGACTTAGGAGTGAAGTGAACGTTCCCAATACATTGGACGTGCTTGGTCTAGAAGCAATCTCTACATTCATTGGTGACACCTCCTCTGGGACCAGACACTCCTGCTAAGTGTGCTGTCTCAAGCCTGGATCTATACTCCTCTTAAAGGTTCAGCTCTGACAAGAATGGATTTGTAAACCTTGCTGGTGCCAAACTTATTTACCAAAAAAACCCAAAAAACAAAAAGAGGAAGAAGACTAAAGATATAAAATTATTAAAAAGATCTAAAAAGAAGGAAAATGAAAAGACAAAATAACTCTGACAAAAGAAAAACACAAATGAGATGTTGAAAATTAAAAAAATTATAAAAACAAATAAAAAGTAAAAACTGTAGAAAATTAGGAAAAATAAATTTCTCATAAAGTTAGTTCATTGCTACTAAAATTAGGAAAAAATAAGCTTCTCACAAAGTTAGTTCGTTTTATTGGAAAATAGAAATGAGTTTCCCAAAGTAACATAATTAGGTAACAATAGTTTTATGTTAAATCATAAAAGTACTTCAGCAAAAACCTCCAGAACACTCTGTGAGCTCAATGTTTCAATTTGACTTCAATTATTCCATTTTCTTCAGCTTTCTTCAAGCACTTATGTATTTAGTTCATTAGAGATGGATAGCTTGACATTTACTTTGTATATTTTCCCATTATATATTCTTAGTTAAATCTTTTCTTTTTGTATTTGTCCTGTTACCCTCACTGGACTCTCTGTATTCTTAAGGACTATTGCCTCTTTTGTAAATCTCAGCACATAAATATTGTTGATGTACTAATTACATGGCTCTAACTTAATGTTCACTTGAAATTAATTTACATTTAATGAATATAACATTTAACGTTGAACGTTTAATGAACTAACAATTCACTTTTTTAAAAGATGCCTATGCCAGGATTGGAGGTAAAGAAAAACCCTCTGGTTTTTCTGGACCATTTGTAGTCTAAGATTTATGCCTTATATTGCCAAATCTATTTTTTAAGGTGTCTCATTTTATTCATCTGAAGTGATAGTTACTACAGATATTTTCCTAATCTTTTTTTGATAGTTTTAGGTTCAGTTAGTTTGAGCTGTTTAGAATTCTCAGTAGTTTCCCTTCAAACACAAATGTCATATTAAAAATGAAAACAAAGACTGCAATGCTCAAGTCATTTCCCATTCTTAATCCCCTTAGACAGAATTTTTATTCACTTATGGGTGATTTATTTTTAATTCACTTTCAAAATGATTAACTAGAAACTTTTCAATTAGATCATTCTTTTACAAATATCACTGGGAATAAAGTATACCTATGATTGTAAAACTTTCTTGACAGCATACAATTTTCAGAAAAAATAAAAGAGCACAAAATGCCAATATAGGCATATTTATTTCCTTATAAATCATATATAAGGCATACTATACTAATATGTTATAGGTGCAGAAACTTAGTTGTCTACCTGACAGAAAACTTTTCTTTCTTGTTAGCAGAACATCCATTTCACTTGGGTGATTTGTCCAGTCTTTGGGCATTAACCATTCTTAGGCTCAGTCAATCATGGCCGTTCTCTTTGCCGCTGCCAGTGGGTTGGTCTGAAAATAATCATGAAAATCAGCCAGGGCCATGCAAACACGAGAAGATTATCTGCCAGGAATTTCCAGAGAAGATTTTCTTCATTGAAAAAAGAGTATTTCTACAAAGGAGAACCATCTTTCTGTGTTGACCCTTTTTGTGTTGTCCTTGCAGGCAATAGGTTAAGGACATGATGCAGACATCATGGAGGTTGCAGTTATAAGAATAGTTGAGAATGGTGGAATGGCAGAATAGAAGATTCCTGAAGAAATTACTTAGCTACTGAACTAATTGTAGCAATGCCTAACTCTAGACCTTTTGCAAAATAAATGCATATATTAGTTTCTTAATCATTGTTAAGTCTGTTTATTTCAGGCTATAGAATCCTAACTGATATAACTGTGCATTACAAAAGATTAAAAACAAATTTAAGGTAATTGAAACTAATAGTACTTTTTAAAAAGTATTTCATTAACATGTATTTATAAATTGTTCTAAAGCATTTTTATTCTCCCTAAAACATATTTGGTGATAATATCATTGAATATGCTTTATTATTTTCGAAAATCTTGGTTTAATCTTTTGTAATATAACCGTGTTGGTATAATTCTAAGTTTCATTTGTTTGGAGACTTGTTTTAATGGCTGTCAAAGGCAAAAAGTTTATTATTAGGATATGTGGACCCAAATCAAAGAAGTACATTGTTGGCTATCCCTTCTAAATTCAGTTTCTCAATGGTTAGTTCCAACTACCTATTACACAGAGCATAAAGGCTTTTTTTGAAATCTGGTTAGGAAACGTCCATGTAATTATTCTTGCAAACTCATTGAAAGTAATTGCAAATCCATATTTATAATGAATCAGTCCAAACCCTACTACAGTTCTTCATTTTGAACATTGAAAATAGAGTATAAAATTCTATCTTGAATTTAAAATATAAGCATAAAAGACATTTTATAGGTGAAATACTTGTTTCTGGTCAAAATTACTTACTTATGGAAACATTTTGAAATGTAATTTAAAAATGCTCTCTCTAGAGTGTCATTCTTTTCCTCTTTTGTTTTCTACTGGAAGCAGTTACTTTCCCATTCTCTATTAAATTATCAGTTTTGCCTATAAGCACTAGACTAAATATTTATTGATTTATTCATTTCTCTTTCTTTGTGAGGTATGGTGTGGAGTGCTATCTGGTAGAGAGCATACTATTGACTCACCTCACACACTCACACACACAAACACATACAAGTTCACAAATATGAAACACTTGTCTTCTTAATAAAGGAAAAATATATAATTATGCAATTCTTCCAAGTATTTTTCCATGATGTAACATAAGAACGTCTGCATAATACAAAAGATCTTCCTTCTTTCACTTTCAATCTATTACAAAACATTGTAAAAAAAAAAAAAAGCTACTACACTTTAAACGTCTTGGGGTTTTTTGCTTTTTTTTTTAAGGAAAAATTGATCTCATGTAGTATTTTGACCATTTCTGGCAACAACTTTCCCACTGAAATAGCTTGCTCATGAATAATGCAGTGAATGAATTTCATGTGTGGTGCTATTTTTATGACGTTAGGAGAAATTATGTTTTAAGTCAAAGTAGTCATTCCATCGGTATTAAAAAAATTTTGTAAAATAAAATTTATTTTGGCTTTAATTAAAGGAATAGATTTTTAAGATGTTACCTTCACCTGTGCTGAGTCTCTCAATACTGAAGCCAGAAAAGCAGCTCACAAAAAGGTAGCCATTCATTGTAATCTAAAAACAAATCTCATAAATGGAGTCATGCTAGAAATATCTGTACATTCGCTTGAACTATGCAGCAGACCTTCCCTTTCTGGTCAACTTGTTCATCCATGTTGTAGCATCTATCAGTACTTCTTTCCTCCCTCGTAATCTATCATTATATTCATTTGTTCACATCTTTATCATTATCTTCCAAAAATACTTGCTGAACAAAGAAATGAAATTGGTTCATCAACGTGCCATTTTTCATGTATCACCTCTGATGTTTTGAACTGAGGCAGGAAGAGCAAGGTTTTATTCAAAGTTATTTGGTGGCGGAGTCTCCTTCCCCTCTTCCCCCCTTCTCCTCTGGTTTTTCTTATCTTTCACTATTAAATTTTAAAAATTGTGTTTATTAAACTTAATGAAATTGTGTAAAATGCTCATTTGAATCTCACATGATTTTTTTAAAAAAGTATTCTGTTTTATTCTTTGCCTTTGGGGTACCTAGTTCTAAAAAGCCTTCCTTCTAAAAAGACGTCTGAGTTGCTATGACTTCACTATCTAATCACTATCTAATCACTCAAGACACAGTGTACACTTACAGGAAATTTCACCACCAACGATAGTGGATGAAAATCCAAATTTCATAGTGTCTACTTGACGTTTTAAAAATTTTGGTCTGATTTTTGCCAGATGTACCTAATTCTGATTGTTTTACCTCAAAACCTTGTTGACAAAGAGCTTGTGTTAGGAGGAGAAGATGTGTCAGCTCTGCAGGTATCTTGTTGCTTTGCTTACACAGGCATTATTACTTTCTGTGGTTTTCTTTCAAGGAAATTTTCTAAGACATTTGTCTATTTGAAGAGCATTAAGGTAGGCGAAACTAGATAATATAATCCACATTTATAAGCATGCATAAATTGCAACATGTCACAAAATCCTGCATGTATACGACCACATGTGGGTGCTCCTGTCACACACTCTGCACATTACAGAACGTTCAGCTTTCTCTTGGGATAACTCATATGCCATATGGACTTATCTGGCCTATGGCTCTGGTGAACACTAATATTTATGCAAATATCAAATAGTTAAAGGTACAGATATAAGTTATAATAATTAATTCCCACAACCAAATATATGCTTTTGATCATTCCCTGGTTGCACACACCCCTCCCCCCATTCAAGGAAGCTGTGTACTAGAAGCAGACTTAGGTTTCATGCATTCTTTTGGTCCAGTGAGTTACCAGCAGATGAGCTCAGTCATGACAAGTATATGTAAAGAAGGTCATGGGTATCATATATTAATGTTCATGAAGGAAAATCAGTTCCCTTCTAGCAAATAAATTTATTTTGTTTTCTAATGACACTGGACCCCTTGTGAATCTGAGATGTATTCTAGAAGAGAGTAAATGTAGCATGGTAGTAAAGATACCTGTGAGATCAACTGCCCCAGTTCCTGGGAACTTCATGTATATTTGTTGTTTTTCTTTTTTCTTTTTTTACAGCTTTATAGACATATAATTCCCATACTGTACAAATGACCTATTTAAACTGAATTGAATCTTTGTATTAGGAAATTCTCGGGATTGCACAGTCATCACCACAATGTAACTTTACAACGTCTGTCCTCCCCCAAAACATCCCAGGCAAAAGCTAATCTTTCTGTCTCTGTAGCTATTCCTATTCTGAACATTTAATGTAAATATACAGTATGTAATCCTTTCTGACTTATTTTTCATAAAACAATATGGTTTTCAAAGTCTATCCATGCTGTAACATCCTTCAGTAGTTCTTTCGTTTTTATTGTCAAATAATATTCCATTGTATCCATACAAGACATTTTATGTATTCATTCATCAGTTGATGGACATTTGAGTTATTCCATATATATTACTATTGTGTGAATTCGAATAGTCTTACAGGATGCTACCTTACTGTCCATAATTAATTGGTCTAAATGAGACTCTTAGAAAATTTCTGAAAACTAGACCCTTCCTATGATGTCGGAAACGTTTTATATGCAAAATATAGGGTTTTTCTGGCCACATTTCCCAGCATGTGAAGAAGCTGCTCAACATACAGAGACTAGAGATAAAAGATGAACTAAGAATGCTGAAGGTTTCTTCTTCACTGGTTTTCGTCTTGAGGGGCCTAGCAGCTTCCTGCCTTTCTCATTGTTTTGTTGTTCACTGCTTCCTTGGATTCTTCTAGTCAATATACTCCTCATTCTTCCACCAGAGGAATAACCATGAGGGGTAAACTTCTCCCAGGAACCTGATGAAATAATCTCATACAAAGTATAACCTACACCTCAATGTGGAGTAGTGGGATGTGAAGTGAGATTTACCCTGTTGCCCCAGATTGGCCACTTTGACAGAACCCAGGGAGAGGTAGCCTGAGAGTACCCTAAAAAGAACAGCAAAACATTGTTACTAGGCTTCTCAAGATTTCAAAGTATTGCAAACACACACACAAACCTTCAACACCAACAAACAACAAAACAATACTTTTTCCCCCTGCTACTTCCCCAGCTGGTATAATAAGATGGCAGCGTGGAGTTAGGTCTGAATTAGGATATGTAAGCTTGAAAGTGAGCTCTGTGGCTTTTTCCTGCTTTTATTTACTGTGCTAAACTTTCCACCCATAAATGTGAAATTCCAAGAGATTTATTTATAAATGTTAAGGGAGCCTATAACTGAGACTGACACCTCATGTCCAAGTTGGTCATCTGTCTACACAGTAAACCTGCCTACCTGCCGACTATGTTTATGTGAGCAAGGGAAGTAGTGAAGAAGGCAGATAATTGCAGAGAGAGAAAACAAGGCAGAGAGGAGGATCAAAAAAGACAACTGAGGGGCTTCCCTGGTGGCTCTGGTTGAGAGTCCACCTGCCGATGCGGGGGACACGGGTTCGTGCCCCGGTCCGGGAAGATCCCACATACCACGGAGCGGCTGGGCCCATGAGCCATGGCCGCTGAGCCGGCACGTCCGGAGCCTGTGCTCCGCAACGGGAGAGGCCACAACAGTGAGAGGTCCGCGTACAGAGAAAAAAAAAGGACAACTGAGATTCTAGAGACTGAAGTGAACAGTGCAGGAATTAACTTAACTTGAACCAGTTTGCTGCTATGCGACCCCAGGGAGCTGAGTCCAGCGGCAAATGTCTGTTCCATAGAGAGCAGGAGTTGAAGGGAACTAGAAAAGCTTAATCCATTGTAGGTCTCTCCCTTCAGTGGCGTAAGCACAGCGGAGGCCCCCAGGGCTCCTCGAGGACCCATACGTGAGCCTGCCTGAGAAGCAGCACTGTGACACCTGCTGCGAAGTGGGTCCTGGGACACCAGACTTGGGCACAGAAGCGGTGATGAGCAAAGAACAAGTACAGTGGCAAGACATTGTTTCCTTTCAGCCTCCAGAATCCTCACTCCAGCCAAAAGAAGAAAACATGTGCAAAAGGGAGGGGAGGAGAAGTGAGAGGGCAGGTACACATGCCCCTGGCCAATGCCCAGGAGGCCCTGGGGGTGTGCGGGGCAGAGGAGCCATCAACTGGACATGCAAGTGAATGTTCATTCTAGACAGAATTGTTATACTTAAAAGTGACCAGAGAATTAAAGAAAATATCATTTCAAGTTTCAATTGTTCTCTGAACTGGTTACACATGCAGCATTTTCCCAACATTCTCAGTAATTGCAGCATTAAAATGTGTGTGTGTGTGCGTGTGCGTGTGCGTGTGTGTGTGTGTGTGTGTGTGTCTTTGGAGAGGAAAGGGACAGCTTTGACCAAAGCATGAAAGGTCATATATAGTGAGATCTAATGGCGCTCAGAGATAATCTGGTCCAAATATTCATACACATGAGGTAATTAGAAAACAAACTCAGGTAACATGGCCTGCAAGGGCCACGTGGCCTTCTAATAGCCATGAGCAGCCCTTCCCTAAGGGGTTAGTGCTCCTGCTGCTTCAGGGCCTTCTCCGATTGCTTTCTTTTTTCCTAAGCATTTCCGCAGTTTGCCCATTTTCTAAGAAACCTCTGACAAAAGCATAAAATAATGACTCTTTCTGGTTTAGCATGAATCATGATTTGTCTCCAGTCATATGCTTAGCTAGGAAAATGGCTAGGTAATCAAGGACAGCTATTCTCATCACTAGCAAATATTTACCTGTTCTCAGTGATCAAGGCTAAATGCTTTGAATGTTACCATTTCCAGATAAACAGAAATGTCATTCGGCCTTGCTTAAATATCTTAATTGGTAGGCCTTTGGATAATGATTTATCTTTCATCAAACAGAATTTTCAAACTTCTATAAGCCCTCATTCAGGACTGGCCCTGTGATCACTTTTTGTCCTCTTGTTGACATTCAAGAAAGTTCTTGGGTAGAACTGGGGATAGGAGTAGTGGGGAGACAGAGGGAGAGAATGCAGTCCTGAGCAGTCCACACCAGGTTTTTATGAAGACTTATAAGTGTGAAAGAGTTGTTAAATGAAGTATTTGTGATATGAGAATGACTATCTAATCTTTTAATTGTTCACATGGTTTTTAGATGCTTTTTAAAATAATATACAGAATATGTTTTGTCTTTTTAAATACTGCCTTTAATCTACTTTCTCTTATAAAAGGCCACATTTTTAAATATGAGAGTAGCATCTTTATTACTATACTGTACAGCATATAATTAACTCATAAATGATTCAGCTTAGGTAGCATAAAAAAGAATTATAGCATAAGTCTGTAAGTGTGTGTTAAGGTTATGGTCATGGCTACTGCAGGCTCCATGATACTCTAATTCTCTTAAGAGACTTCCTGGCTTCAGCTCTGAGATGTTATCTACTCGATTCTAAATCAGATGCTGTTTTATTCTTAAAATCCCATTACAGTTATTCTTAGAAAGGCAACGGAGCAAAATAGAGCACTTGCTTTAGGTAAGACATCTCTGTATTCAGTCCTCAGAATCTCCAGGTCATGGTCAACAGGGGATGAGAAAAGAGTAAAAGGAGTGATAAGGGGCAGTTAGCGGAAGAAAGCGGAGGCAGAGCGGAAGAAAAGGAGAAAGGGGATGAGGAGAGGTGTCAGTGGGAGGAGGATGAGAGAGCCTGAGAGAAGAAAACTTTAAGAATAGCGAGCAGGGGGCTTCCCTGGTGGTGCAGTGGTTGAGAGTCCGCCTGCCAATGCAGGGGACGCTGCCCCGGTCCGGGAAGATCCCACATGCCGCGGAGGGGCTGGGCCCGTGAGCCATGGCCGCTGAGCCTGCGCGTCCGGAGCCTGTGCTCCGCAACAGGAGAAGCCACAACAGTGAGAGGCCCGCGTACCGGAAAAAAAAAAAAAAAAAAAAGACTATGTTCCTTAAAATACATGGAACATTTTTTTTAAATAAAATGAGATCAGAGTGAACAAATGAGATCAAAGCAACTCCATTTTTCTGAGTCAAGAGTTTTTTACTTGTTCTTCCATTTCATTATATATTCCTCTAATAACATTTTAGTTGATGCAAAATATTCCAGTGCACTGGAATTCACTGTAACATTGTTCATGTTCTCCATTGCCATGAGGGCATTTTCTAGGGATGGGGGGGCATTTGGTGTTTTCAAATAGCTTTCTGTATTGTAAACTGCGTAATACTGAAAAATCTTTATACGCATTTCTGTGTGAATGTTTATTATTTCCTTAGCACCGATTATGTGAACCTGTTAACCTGTGCTAATGAGTTTGTGAATTTAATGTCTTTTGTGAGTCATTACCAAATCGTTCCTCAGAAAGTTACTGACTTATTATCCTTCTAACAGTATTTGAAAAACCCCACAAATAGATGTTTCTACATCAATCTATAATTAGTGAAATGTTGAATTATTGTACTACCTGAATAATATGAAATTGAAAAAAATGCGTTGAAGATTAAAGGAGACTATAATAAGTTAAACTAGATCAAAGAGCAAAAAATTTTCTCCATGAATGGTTTTCTTTAAATTCCTTAAATAATGTTCTAAAGGCACTGTAATTGTTTAGAAAGGAAGAACTGATTATTAATACCAAAAGAAGGTCTATAGACTTAACAATCAGTTGCTATTTGATTAAAGGCCTTCTTTTTCCTTTTCTTTCCATTTCTGTCTTCACATTATAAACAAATTACTTGTGGAGTTACACGGCTGATTATCATTTGCCAAAATTATCCAAATTAGCTCTTTGATATACTATGCTGTATATTCTGTGAATAGCAGCTTCAGCTGACACAAGGTACATTTTAAACTCTTTCCAGTGCAGAAGAGTTCATCTATTTGAATTTCACATGCAACTCCTAAATTATTTTGCTATATTTACTACATAATAAATGCTAAAATTATATATATAATAAGTGCTAGGGTATGCAAGCAATTAAAACATAGTCAATCCAATTGTATTTTAAGGTTATAAAATGGTAACTCCAAATCATTCCAATTGATTTCTGAGGTGTCCTTTGCCTGAACAAGATACAGAAAATGAGAATTTGGATTTAGATAAATGATAAAATAAAGATGATCATTTACAAAGCAGTATTTGAATTGTTATTTATTTCTTAAGATCAATCCTAAAAACTGTTGAAGAGTTATAAATGAATATGTTGTTTTTAATTGTTTTGACATCTGGACAGCTCAAAAAACATCATAGAATAATTCTGATAGAAATTATGTTTTTATATCTTACCCAGATTTACTTTGCTCTCTAAGACTTTTCCCAGTCCATTTTTCCTATCTATTTCTCAATATTTCATTTTCTGATAGCTTCATATTCAAAGCTGAAAATATCAGTTTGCCTCTAATAAATCATGTCTCAAAATTGAATTTACTCAGAAAAAGAAATCTGAATTTTAGGAAGTATACATTCTATAAAGGGAAGAAAGGAAAGATCTAAACTGAAGATGAGTTTAGATCTGATGAATGCTTTTAAAAGCATTCAGCCAAAGATAGAAGAACTGCCCAAGTGAAAAATATATATCTTTTCCTACTAAGAGACTATTATAAGCTGATGAAATATTTTAGATAGAATGATTTAAGGTAATTGCAGCAGCCAAATTTAATGTAAAGGAAAGGGAACCCAAAAGTGAGAAGAAATTTGGGAGTGTTCATAATTAGATAATAAGACAGATTGAGATCCTTTGTGAGCTGGGTGGGATTCTTTTTCCTGCACTGTTTAAACATGTAATTTTGGTTGTTAAAATAAAAAAGATCATTTCAATAGCATTTAACTGTTATCATTCATTTGTAATCATATTGTGTTTTGATGAATGGCTGGACCTTTTACTGCTAGTTTATGAGAACCAAATTTCAATTATATCAGAAAATAATACATCTTCATTTGTGAAGCACTTCATGTAGGAAAAATTAAGTTTTCCCTGATCTATATCTAGGCATATTTTTTTTCTGTTTGTACACAGATAAGATTCTCTGAGGCACTCATGAATATTTTGGTGGCCCCCATGGGGGGTCTGACATTTCAATATTTCCTGCCACACTTGAGAAGGAAGCATTTAAAAAAATTAAAGGCACTGATAAGCAAATTCTTCATTAATAAAACAGACTATTAAGTTTGCAGCTCCAGTACTTAAAATTTCCCTTTTTTTTAATCTAAAATTAATTTGCAGGTACCATGAACCTTTTTGAAGTCTGAAAAAAAAGGGTAAGACTTTTTTTAAATGGCTTCATCTACAGTACATCTCTGCTCCACAGATCATTTTCTCCTTTATTTAATAATTAATGCCAGCTACACCAGCATGTTTAAATCCTCAACAGATAAGAAATAATTAAGTTAACACCACTCAAAATGATATGTAACATCTCAATCAGTGAGAATTTTTAAGTGGTAACAAGGAGAATGAAAGTATTGGAAGCTGCACAGCAGGATTTTTTTTTTCCAGTGAAAGTCAAAGGCACAGTCATACAGATGCAAGAAACACCACAATGTAGTGAAGTTGTTGTATCATCTGTTAAAATAAATGATGTAGCTGCCAGCAGTCTAATGAACACGCAGACAGTACTTTCTTGGCTTTCTCAGTTGGTTGTCTACAAACCCCCAAATATATTCCTAATTTAAACAGTAGACACTTCCCTGGATGTTGACCCTCCCTTCATTTTCCTCCTTCTTCCAATCTCACAAATACCAAATTGCTTGGCTCAAGGAAAGAGGTTTAATAGTCCCCATCTTCCTCTCTAAGCTCATGGAATATAATAGACATGAATAGCAAAAGTGTTCCATTCTCTCTCTCTCTCTCCTCCTTTTTTCCTCCCTCTGTCTTCTCCCTCAGTTTGCTGAAGCAGCTATGTGCTAGTCTCCATCTCTGGAAAAGCACCCATATGCCTTTGCCCATACACCATACGAATCATGGTAAGGAAAGAAAATGCACCATAAAAATGTAATCTTCCTGCAAGTACACACAGGCAAACACATTCCTTGCATTATTTTTGGACTACTATCTAACACTGAGTTGATCCAGAAGATCTGCCCACCTTAATTTGGCTTCCCTTCATTTCATGTGCCTTATCTGAGAAATAGGGGAAATGACATGAAACACAAAAGTTCACTAAAAACAATGGCAAAGAGAAATGATTTCCTCTTTCAGCTGTAGTTGTCTTCATCATCCAACACTCATCATTAACACCATCATGATTACATTTTATGAAAGCTTACTGCATGTCAGGCAGATTGTTAGATATTTCCAAAGAATGACAGCCCTTTGGTTTTCCGTTAGAAAAAGTGTGGAGATTCCACCCCATTGGCCCAGTGGTTGAATGTGTAGAGTGCCACGGAGTGTGGTTACTCCCTTCTGCCCCAGAGAAAAACTTAAAAGGACACATTAACCCAAAGTCACTGCACCACAGTGTAATCTTTGTCTGGAGCCGTTCATACTATTCCCAAGCCAAATTCCCAGTCTAAACTGAGTGACCCAGGAAATACGTGGGGCAATTGCAGAGAGCGGGCTAATAAGTGAGTGGCAGCAAGTCTCTGCTGTCTCACTTTGAGGGCAAGGAGGAGGTGAAGGGCTGAGGCCTTTGTGAGTTACTCACAGCAGGGCTGGCTCACGTGCTTGTCCTGTGGCTACTTCTAGACCTGGTCAGGTCAGGCAGGGGAATGAGTCAGAGACAAGGTAGGAACAGCTCTGTTGCTTCCCATCACTGCTTTGTCCACGACTCCAAACCCTGGACTTATGACTTAATAACACTATCAAAAGCAAGTCAGGCTGACGAGAGAGCTTTTTTCCCATTTGTTCCCACTTGCTCCTTGCCTCCTCATACCCAATCTTTCAGGACATTTAATTTAGGTAGTTTTCCTTAGTGGTCAATGGCTTATTTTTTTAAAGTAACCACAGGGCACTCTACTCCACAAAGAGCCTATGTACCATCCCGTGCTGTTTGTAGAGCAGTGTTTATTTATTCATCTTTGCAGGATATTCACATCGCTTCATGAGTACCCCAGGCTCACCTGTCTTTGCACTTACTGTGTAATATGGAACACTCATCTCCTTTAGAGGAGAGATTCTGTCATTCACCTTCTTTTTCCCAGCTCCTAGCACAAAGTCTGGCCTAGAGCCGGCACTACCCAAATATGTTTTGAAACAAACTAGACTGAGGCAGTGTATCTCATTTATTTATTCATACATGTAAAATATATTTCCATGGCTAGTAATTTTAATCCATTAATCATGACATCTGAATTTAAGGATAGTTCCACTCTTTTCCTGATAGCTCTGAGGGAGGAAACAACATGAAACCATTTCCTAATGAGTGCCCAAAACTCTCCTGAAGGCATAGAATTTTTTGAAAGGCTGACAGTCTTCTCTGTATAATAGGGTTCTAGAATCAGTGGAAGTGAAACATTTGTCACGGTTTTACAAAGAAATAGAACAGTAAGGTGTGTTTGAGTGTGTGTGTGTGTGTGTGTGTGTGTATACACACGCATACATTATATACACATATATGTATATACATGTGTGTATATATATACATATGTGTGTATGTGTGTATATATATATCTATATATATATATATATATTCAAGTCCAAAAGACAGTCCACCAGCAAAATTCTATCTTTCTTGGGGGACCTTGTTTTGTTTTCTCTTAAGACCTTCAACTGATTGGATGAGACCCATTATGGAGAGCAATCTGCTTTGCTCAAAATTTATTGATTTAAATGTTGATCTCATCTAGAAAATGCCTTCACAGCAACATCCACACTGATGCTTGATCAAATATCTGGATATTGTGGCCTTGCAAGTTTGCCACGTAAAATTAACCATCATACTAAATATTACAATAATATGAGAATTTCTGGGAAAAAACTTTTTTGAATCATTTCAGTTTGGTGTAGAAAAGGCTGTGGAAAAAATTGATTAAACGCCCAGAGATAAAGATTTCAGTAGCCAACTTGTACTGACTGAAGTTTTGCCAAAATATACTCACTTTTTCTACATCAGCCCTCTGTGGAATTTAAATCTGTGAACTCAGGAAAAGTTGGAATTTGCATGCTTTAGCATGGAGGTCAAAATCTTCTGTCCACTTTTCTAATTGCTGTCATTTCTTTGCATACACACTAAGCAACCCTAAAGTAATTATCCACAAGAAAGCAGTTCCCTTTTCTGTCTCTCTAATTTTGCAAAAGTTCTTGGCCTGTCTATTGAAATTCCAATAAGAAATCAAGATTCTGCTCAAACGTCACTTCTAGGAAGTCTTCCATATCTTGCATGTGGAATAAGTAGTTTCCTTCCTTCATCTATGTTTCCATAGTATATGGCTTATAACTTTTTTAAAAACAGTCTGATTTTATTCAAGTTATTTAGATAGAAATCTGTCCTCAGTAATTTGTGAGCTCTCCCATATAAGAGGGCAAAGTACTAGTTCCTTGAAAGTCTAAGTGTGGGCCCTAAATAAGCAGCAACGGCATCACCTGGGAGCTTGTCAGGAATAGAATCTTGGACCCATCTCTCACTTTCTGAGAAACTATGTGTATTTTAGCAAGGTTTCAAGATGACTTAATGATACTAAAATGTGTTAAATACAGTTCCAGGTGTTGTATTAACCAACATGACTAAGACAAGATTTCTGCATTAAAGGAACCCATGTTCTCCTAAGGAGATCATTATCAGTTTCTAGAACAGGCTCTCACATTGAGTTTGTAAGGGCTACTCCACATGCCATGGATATTCAACTCCCCCTTTGACCTTCCCGTCTCTCTCTATTCTTGAACTCATCCTGTTTTCCAGGTCACTTTATATTGATTCTGAGTACAATTCAAAATAAAATGTATACTAAGCCATACAAATAAGTATAAGGAAATCCAATACATTCCTTGTGCACCACCCACCACCCCTTTCTAATCAGGTATCTTAACATTCAAAGTTCTTGTTTGTGTTCTTTTGTTTTGTTTTGTTCTCCAGTGTCCATTGCTAGTGCCTCATCACAGGCTAGGTCTGTCTAGCCTGTTCCAGTTGATTGGAAAACCATCAATTCTTGAAACACAAGGTTGAAGTGTCCTTTTTTGCACCTCCATGAAACTAGAATGATGACACATCACACTGCCATTTTTGTTTGCTTCTCTAGTTAACCTGCGGTCAACTTGAAGTCGGAATCACTGTCTGCTATACAACGTTACCTCTAGTGTCTTATTCACATCCTGGGGGCTGGCGGGTCCTCAATAAGTATTTGTTGTTATACTAGTTTCATTGGCTGGTCTAACCATAAAAATTACATAAGACAGATGAACAGGAGACAAAGAAAGTTAATTATGCACATACAAGGCAGTTGAGGCTTATATGCTCTCCTGAGCTAAGGAATGGGTAGGCATCTGAGGCTTCAAAGGGGAGGAACAGTTCACAGGAAGATGAGAAGAGAAGGTGTTTGGTAAGGGGATATGTGCACTGCCCTGCAGATAAGTCTCTCAGATAAAAGAGCTATCTCTGCTAATAGCTCTCTTTCTGGGCCGGACCCCTATCTATATTTTTAGGCAATTAAAAGAGAGGTAAAAGTTTTTCCTGAGTCTGCTGGGTCTTGATTGCCTTCAGCTCAAAATAATCCACATGCCAACGTGGCTCAGTTTGGGGTGGCAAATTCTGCTCCCCTTCAGTTTGGTGAGTGAGTGATGAATGTAGTTAGATAAATAACAACCACACATTTAGAAAAGGACAGATCCAAAAGACAGAAATTACCCCAGCAATTTATACAGAACTGGGTTATCAAAGTAGGAGTCCTTCTTTGACGCAGATGTGGGTTTTTTCCCCTCTAAATTATAATAACCATAAGGGAGAGTTTGTGTAATATTTTTGATTGTGGGGATCTCAGGTTTAAATTTGATCTTTTGAAATTAAATTCACTCCTCTCCTTAGCAGGAAGTAGGCACTGAGCAGAAGTGAGGGCCATTAGAAAAATAATTTGTTGCTAATGAAATCAGTGGAAGGCCACCAGGTTCCTTTTCAATTCTTCTAGATACTCAAGTGGTCAGCTAAAATCCAGAATTTATATCTTTACTCTCATAAGTAAATTTCTTCCCTCAGCTCTATTGAAAGAAATTCTTGGCCAAGGTTAAAGAAATGCCTCCTTGAATTTGATCAAGAATTTCCATTTTAACTTTAGTAAACATTTGCAGAGTTTGATGTTTCTCTCAGGTACTTGCAGGGGGCTTAGTTTTAATACCATTTCTCTTAATGTGTTAGCTATTATTTTTACATAAATAGTTTAGCAGCAGGCTATATATTAAATCCCAAATACACTGTCTTCTTAGTATTTCTAAAAATAAATAAAAGCATACAAAAGCAACATTTGTGTAAAATGACACACATTCCTCTAGATTCAGCTGAAAAAACAGAGGCTTATTAAGGAAAACAAGAAATGCTTTCTAGTGGTAGAAGATAATGCCCCAAATAAACATGAATAAGATCAGCTCCTTGAAAAAAATCTCTGGATCTTGTTATAGTCAGTTTCAGGGGCATATGGTGACAACTTTAATGATGGATTTATTAGGGCTCTGACCATAACCGTACAATGCCTTTAAAAGTAAACACCTGGGCACAGAACTCTGCTGAGAGGACATTCATATTACAAGTGGCATTTGGGAATGAATGAGGAATGGCTGCGAATCTGCAGGCTTGTAGAGCATGATGAATTTTAGTGAAGCACTTGAGTCAGCTCTGCTCAGCGTCTATCTCTAGGGACCACGGAGTTGCCCATCACCACACCCCTTAGTGCTCAGATGAGGATATTAGAAAGGCTGCCAAATTATCTTGACCTAATTAACTGGAATTCAAACTGGGGCAGTATTTTATGTAGTCTAAATTATTGTGCACGTGGGTCTGGCTATTTTCAGCCCATAGTGATGATTTCTTATTATTTTGCACACATGTAGCGCTCTTCTATCTGCAAAGCATTGAAACATGTTTGAACTAACTTTTCCTGTTAGAGTTTAATAATTTGTAATATTTCCATATTAAAGATGAAAAAAACTGAGGCATGAATACATTAAACTATCCGTGATGGTTAATTTAATTCTGACTGATACACTATCTAAGCCTAGTTGTACTCGATTATGAGAAAGACCTACATGGAGAAGTCTAACATAATAACAATAGAGGATTATGAATTTTCTCATGAATGGCATCACCTGACAGATTTTCTCCCCTGTGGCAGCGACTCACTTGTTGATGATCCTTACAGAGGTAGAAGCATCCTCCTCCAGGGTAGCAAGCTAGAATTTGTGTCTTTTTGTCTGGGTGTGAGTGGGTTTAATTTGCAAAAGTATCACTGACCTGAAAGAATGGCATTCATAAATTCTGGGAGAGACTGAAATTATATCCTCTAATTATTTAGTCTAAAAAAAATTATTATACTTTGCTTAATGTGAATAAAATGACTTTTTTTTTCAGAATTGAGTATCACTGATTTGTGTTCGCAGCTGAAGAAAGCAATACTCATTTTTTTAGCACCTATTATATGAGAATCAAAAGTTCAATTTTTTAACCCAGTAGATCAGGTCAGTAATTCACAAGATTTTATCAAATTGTAGTCTTATAAGGCCTTCCATAATTCTCCTTTCAATGAAACTCTCTCAGTTTCTTAAGCCGCAGATATTCTCCCATTGCCAAAAACAGATATGAAAAGTGCTCTAAATACATTAACTATGTTTTAAGGTTCAGGATATACTTGTGCTGTAACAGACAATTAAAAGTGTCTGAAACAAACATTCTCCTTGATGTGCCAATTATGATCCATATTATCTTCAAAAATTAGGTCTAAACTCATCCTTAGACTGTGGATAAAATACATCCTTTATCCCAGTAGATAAAATACACCCAGTTGTTCTGTTCATTTCTTTGTCTGGTGACAGATAAATTACAAAATGTTGTGTTTATTGTGATGGAGCGCCTATCATATTCCAGGCATTGCCCCTTGTGTAATGCTCACAAAAGTCTATGAAGATGGTACTATAACTTTCACCACTTAACAGATGAAAAAGATGAGAGCCAGAGATATTAAGTGATCACCCAAAATAATGAGAGGTAGGGACAGAATTTGAACCCAGGTCAGATTTCAGCGATCATGCTCTTATCCACTATGCAATACCGTCTATCAGAAACAAAATCATTTGCCATTCAGTGTCCCCATCCACTCCCTGACACGGTGGGGCTGAGGTATTCTTTTTTAGTAAAATTAGTAAATCTGTTTCAAATCTGCTGTTCAGGTATTTTAGGCCTACAGAACTACATTAATATGTATTTTCCCTAAGATTTTATCATTTGATTCTGATAACTTCTGAAACTTGTTAATTCTCAAGGTCACACTACATTTGAATTCTGTCCTTCAAGGTGCTAAATAACCCTTCCCAGTCTGATGTTATTAGCTAAGTAAATGAGCATGTTTTGAGATGATTGATGGAATTATTAAATAACACTCATCCTAGGACTAACCCCATTAGTCATGTTTCCCAACTTTGATATTGAACTATTTGAGCTACAACTGTGAAACAAATTATATACCTTTTTAATAGTAATAGGGTAAGGATCTCAACTTTTTCAAATTCTTTCTGGAAGTAAAGAGGTTATTTAAAAAAACACATTTCAAAATTCAGAAATAGTTAAAATCTCTTAAAATCATTGATGAGATTGTCAGGTTAAAGAAAAACTTCCTAAAGTTCAGATAATCATTAATTACATATTTAATTAATGTAATTATTAATTTCTAATTCTTCATAATTTTGGACTTTAATATAGGAGAGCCATCTGATAGTATTTGTTTCATCATGAAATTGTTCTCATAGTTTTATAGTACCTAGTGCTTTACATACTCAAAAACAAAACAAGGCACAAGTTCCTCAAATGTTTGTTTTTCTTTTTTTTTAAATAAAAAGAAATCTATATCTGGAATTAGACATTTTTTCCTGAAGTTTCTTCTGCTAAAGTTCAAAATATAAATGCAACAAGTTTTGTTTGTAAAATATATTTTTGAAAAATTCACAAACATATCTAGTCAAGAATAAAATGTTCTTTTCATAAACTACTTTTTTTAATATATAGTAGTATTAAGTTTTCACAGTAAAATAATGTCAGTACAATACAACCTCTTGTTTAACAAATCGTATTTTTTCTTATGTATGAAGATATTTGTGGTATTCACTTTTCTGGAGAAGTTTTAAACCCTCTAGACTTTGTTGCTACAGACGTGTTGCTTTTATTTGTTTGTTCTTTGTTTGGTTTGATTTGCTTCTTTTTCTTTTTATAATTGAGATTTGTTCCTACAATCTTCTCCAAATTTCATCAGTTCCTATTATACTTGACAATTGTGCAGAAAATTCAACGAATAAAAAGGCTGTTTTACTCTTTACAGTTTTCTGCAACTTTTCATGGATTGTCTGAAATGGAGGTTTTCTCAATCAACATGTATTGTAGTATCTCTTCCCCTATACTAAATAAATTGGATCTAAATTTCACCTTGTTGCCCACTATTGCAATTAATTTAACTTGCAGTGCATTCTGGGGCTACTCCTTTTTGTTTTCTAGATGGTACAGAACAAAGGTTGAATTGGGAACTCTACACTACACCCAATTTAGAACCTAATTAACCACAAAAGGTAAAACTGAGGGCAGTCCCCAATAAGCTGACAATGAAAATCGTGGCTGTCCTAAACCTGATAAGAAAGAAATGGAGAGTTTTAAATTGAGATCACTACCAGCATAGCTGTGGGTTTCGGCAGTGACAAACTGTAGTTACAGATTCCAACAGCCCCTGATGAAAAGCTCTTCTCATTCCCTAATGCTTTATGGGAGAGCTGCAGCTGCTTGGAATATTTTTCAAGCAGAAAGCCATCATCATGACAACACCAGAGTAAAAGAGGGCAAAAAAAAATTCTTTCTGGTAGGGAAATAAAGACATCTTAAGCTTGACTTCAAAAGCTCTCTACAGCAAACAGTAGCTGTGGAAATACCGTTTCATCTTTGCCTCTGGGATATTATTAAGCTTTTCTAGTAGCTCTAACTGCAGGAGAAGGGATTACAGAAGTTGCTGCTGTGTATCTGCCTGCCATACAAATATCTGGAAAAGCTGGGATCATGGATTTGTATTTCGGCCAGTGATTAGCCAACCCCAAGAAACTGACCTGGTGATGAATACCGCAACACACCTCTTTTCACACCACACAAATAAAAATATGTAAGACAAAAACAAAAAAACAAAAAAAACCATGCAAGACACTTCCATATCTTGCTGAAATGTCAAGGACTTCTCTTTGGTGAAAGTTTGCAAAATACAACAGGGGCCAGTACTGCTGCCCCTACCAATAGCATGCATTGTCCAGCAATGCCATTAACCCTGCATCATTTATGGTTGTGTCAGTATTTCCGTGACGAATCCCTACTTTCCAAGGTTGTGGCTCAATTGTTTAAAAATCCACTAGCAGCGGCAGTGATCCATGCAGTCCTGGTCTAGAAACTGTACCACATCGTTTTAGCACAGAGGGCAGGCACCCAATAAAAATTAGTAATCAAAGGTGCTTTATTATTACTGTTGATTTGATTCAGTTGCTCAATATGTTTTTTCAAAAATCATTTTCCAGTGGAATGCCACTAATGTCCATTTGATGGGGATGGATTACTTGTTATTTTGAAAAAGAAAAAATAACAAACCAAATTGAATTTTTAAAATGAATGAGTGTATGTAGAGTGCATTTAAACATGTCATCAAAGATTTGCAACTGAGATTGAGTGAAATTTGGTTTCTCTGCCTACATAATAGTCATGATGTAGCCAAGTCTCCTAAAAAAATAAAATTAATGATGGTTACTAAATAATTACTAAATGTCTTTACAATTGCCATTTTGTTCTTACAGATTGGAATGTGAAAGTGAACCTACAGTGTACGGTGAATACATATATATTACATTAGTTGTGAAAAATGCAATACGCTTAGCATTTGAAATTTATCTTCTCAGGACAAAGAAATGTCAGAATACACAATGAAGGATCTAAAACATATAATCAAGATTGAGCCACAAAATATTTTGAAACATAGGGTGCAATTTATTTTTAATGAATATTAACATAAATTTGATTTGGTTTTTTCAAATCCTTGCACATTTCAGAAGCCTTCTTTAGACACAACTGATTAAAATATGCTGCTGTTTTTAAAAGGTCTCCACACCAGAAGTTTATAGTCTTAATTTTCCTAAGCAGTTGAAATTTCAAGAAAGCATTCTATGGTTATTCTCTGATCCCCTGCCTCATCTAGATTAACAGTGAGACACATTAGTGCAGCCTCGTCATTATTATTTCCTTTTTATCTATTTCATTATTTCAATTTCAATGTACTTTACAACATCTACAATCACTTTCCAATAATAGAGATTTATAGTAAAGGGTGACCATATAGTAAATCCACCTCCCAACTTTGTACTGAAAATGCATGCTTTTAAATAAAGATATTATAAGTCTTTAGTCTATTATTGATATTTTATTTTCTTGTTTGTGACTGTCCTCAGGCCATAAAACATTGAGGTCTAATCTTGCGTATCAGTATATTTTAATAAGCATTCAATAAAACAGCAACAACCAAAAAATTATTTAATCCACTATTCTGAAGAAAAAAGTACATCTGTATACCTAGATGTGTACATAGATGTATACATAGATGTGTATGTATATGTATCTATGTATGTATGTATATGTATCTATGTATACATAGATGTGTACATCTATCTATCTCTCTATATCTATCTATCTTTTATCTATCAGAAGAATGATATGGTTCTAAAATATGAATTGACATCACTGTAACACTTTTAGATTTTCATAATACTTCAGACTTTCTATAAAGCTTTTCAAAATATAAAGTTTATTTCAAACAATCAGCTGCTTTGGAAACATTTGTTTAGTAATGGCTATTAAATGCTATTTAAATGAATGAAATGTTACTGTAAAATATACCCATGTACATTAACTTAGATTTAAACTAGGTTAAAGTTCTGGGATTTCTTTTTGAGAAGTAACTATTTGCATTCCATCTCCTGACACGAAGTTTTAAATACCAAAGTGCTTTGATGAATAATAAATACACATGTAAATGAATAAACAATCTGACGCCAGGAAAGAGACATAAATATTCCAAGGAGGTGACTTTGTTTTTTTGTTTCTTTATTTTAGAATGTATTTTGCATTTGGCCTAGTCAACAAATAGATGAAAACAGAAAAATAAAATATTTACTATACAGATAAGCCACTCTCGTAGTTCCTATAATTCCTGATGAGTCTGAGGTTCATAAGTTCAGTATTCCGCAAAGCAGCATGATCCTTCTGCCTTGGCATTTTATTGGTCATAATATAGGGGGTGACTTATGAATTGGGGGGGGCTTCTAGAATGATTTTAAAAATCAGTCCTCATAGCAGGAGAAAAACAGTATATGATTCCCCTGTGGCTGTCGCCGTTCAGATTTATTGCTCACTTCAGGGCCCGGCTGGGAGGAGAAGCATTCAGTGCTACCTCTGCTTCACGGCTCCAGGAGCAATGGCCTGGCAGTCCCATTCCAGGGACTCAAGTTTAGGGATCATGGATGGCGTGGCAGTGAGTATTCTGTGGCTCTGAACTAGAAAACTTCAGAGAAAGGTGCTTATTTTATGCGATATGCTAGGAAAGTTAGGATATATAATCAGAAATACAGACTCCTTCATTGGTTGCCTGAATGGCTGGGAAGGTCATGAGTCAGGCTGATGAAATGTAAAAGGCAGAGAGCTGAAGTTTTCCTCCTGCTGTGATCAGATGTTCTCAGGATTCCAGCAGAGTAATCTTTAAAGGAAACACGGCAGAGCTCTGGAAGACTTTGTGATCATGACCCACCAGTGGCCCACAGGCTCATTGGAGGGGCCAGTTTGAGCTGGCCTGTGGTCAATTTTTATCCTGCTATTCTTAGATACTCTAAAATTACAGACCTTAATCTCTGAGGTAGGACATTAACTCTCACCATGCAGAGGTGCCAAAAATAAGGCACCAGCGATTTCATCTTAAAATAAGCTGGTGACATCCCATGCATCCATGTCTTCTAGAATGTTCCAAACTCAAAATACCTTATGTGTTAAGATTATTCATAATTTACCAAGGTATTACAAACACCATATGATTAAATTCTCAGAAAAACCTTTGATAAGGAAACTATGTGATCTCTCCTTTATCTTTTTTCCTTTTTTTAAAAAAATTTTTCTTTTTCTTTTTTAAACAGAAAACAAGAGTTTGCAAAGAAATTAGAAATGATTTTCTCTGGTAAATAAACAAGAAATAAACATCAGCTTCCAGGCCCTGGTGTCAACTATGGTGGATATCAGGACTCATTGTGTAGTAGAATCTCTGCTAAATCTAAACTTTGTTCACACAGCCTTCTTGACGCACTATTCACAGTGCAGAACTCAGAGCAGTTCACACAAAGAGGAGACAAATTACCATCTTGGTTTCATGGACCAATGAAAACCAAAGATCAGAACACAGAATGTCTGATTCCAGCTTCAGGTCATCAGATTTAATGAGAAACATATCCCAACCACAAGTAAATAAAATGTCAAATGTGATGTGCACTATTCTTACGCATATTACTCTTATACATATGCAAGAAATAAAAGTAAATCAATGTGAAATTAAAAAAAAAAAACCTGACTACAAAGAGAAACAAATGAACTCTGCTGTACTACACATGAAAAATACAACCACAATGAAAGAAGAAAAAGCAAAACCAACAAACCAAACAAAAATACAAATAGAGCTTCCCTGGTGGCACAGTGGTTAAGAATCTGCCTGCCAATGCAGGGGACATGGGTTCAAGCCCTGGTCCGAGAAGATCTCACCTGCCGTGGAGCAAATAAGCCCATGTGCCACAAATACCGAGCCCGTGAGGCACAACTACTGAGTCCGCATGCCTAGAGCCCGTGCTCCACAACAAAAGAAGCCACCACAATGAGAAGCCTGCGCACTGCAATGAAGAGTAGCCCCCGCTCATCACAACTAGAGAAAGCCCGTGCACAGCAACAAAAACCCAACACAGCCAAAAATAAATAAATAAATAAATAAATTTTAAAAAAACAAATAGACAAACCAAATTAATTCAAGGAACATTTGAACTTAGCGTTTTAACTGTATATTCTCAAAGTAAGGGCAATGTAGAACTGCAAAAAAAATTCTTTAAACTCTTTCTCGTAGGTTGTGTTTTCATAGTCATGTAAGTCCAGCAATTCTGAAGCTCTTTTATATGTTTTGTCAGATTGAGTCAATGAACAAGTGTGTTGGCATTTGGAGCCAGGATTTCCATTATGGAAGGGAGGATATACAATATGGACTGGGGAAAAGCAAGCAAGAACCCAGGGGGTGGACTGAAGTTGGAGGTATCTGTATTTATCCAGTAGGCATGTATATACACATACATTCTCAGATATTTTAATTCTGTGAGCTGAGTGGGACTAGTAGCAATTATATCCCAATACAGGCATATCTCATTTTATTGTGCTTCACTTTATTGGGTTTTGCAGACATTGGGTTTTTCACAAATTTAAGGTTTGTGACAAAACTGTGTCTCAAGCGTCTGTCAGTACCTTTTTTCCAATAGCATTGCTCACTTCATGTTTCTGTGTCACATTTTGGTAATTCTGGTAATATTTCAAACTTTTTCACTATTATTATATTTTTATGGTAATCTGTGGTCAGTGATATTTGATGTTACTATTGTTATTGTTTTGAGGGGTCACAACCATACCTGTGTAATATAGCAAACTTAATAAATGTCATGTGTGTTCTGACAGCTCCACAGACTGGCCATTCCCCTATCTCTCTCTCTCTCCTCAGGCCTCCCTGTTCCCTGAGACTCAACAATATTGAAATTAGGCCAGTTAATAACCCTACAACATCTGGTTAGGTATTCAAGTGAAAGGAAGAGCCCCACGTCTCTCATTTGAAATCAAAAGCTAGAAATGCTTAAGTTTAGTGAGTGAGCCATGGTGAAAGCTGAGACCTGCCAAAAGCTAGGCCTCTTGCATCAGTTAACCAAGTTGTAAATGCAAAGGAAAGGTTCCTGAAGAAAATTAAAAGTACTACTCCGGTGAACACACAAATGATAAGAAAGCCAAACAGTCATTGCTGATATAGAGAAAATTTTAGTAGTCTGAATAGAAGATCAAACCAGCCACCACATTCCCTTAAGTCAAAGCTAAATCCAGAGCAGGGCCTTACTCTCTTCAGTCCTATGAAGGCTGAGAAATGTAAGGAAGTTGCAGAAGAAAAGCTTGTAGCTCACAGTGGTTGATTCATGAAATTTAAGGAAAGAAGCCATCTCCATAACATCAAAGTATAAGAGGAAGTAGCAAGTGCTGATGTAGAAGCTGCGGCAAGTTATTCAGAAAATCTAGCTAAGAGAATTCATGAAGGCGGCTACACTAAACAACAGATTTTCAATGTACATGAAACAGACTTACACTGGAAGAAAAATTCATCTAGGGCTCTTAATAGCTAGAGAGGAGAAGTCAATGCCTGGCTTCAAAGCTTCAAAGGAAAGGCCGACTCTCTTGGCAGGGGCTAATGCAGCTGGTGACTTTAAGTTGAAGCCAATGCTCACTTACCATTCTGAAAATCATATAGCCCTTAAGAATTATGCCAAATCTACTCTGCCTGTGCTCTATAAATGTAAAAACAAAGGCTGGATGACAGCATATCTGTTTTTTAACATGATATACTGGATATTTTAAGCTCACTGTTGAGACTTACTGTGCAGAAAAAAATCCTTTCAAAATATTACTGCTCATTGACAATGTAACTGTCACCCAAGAGCTCTGATAAAGATGTACATGATTAATGTTGTTTTCATGCCTGCTAACACAACATCCTTTCTGTAGCCCATGGATTGAAGAGTAGTTTAGACCTTAAAGTCTTATTATTTAAGAAATACAGTGATAGCTGTCATAGATAATGATTCCTCTTATGAGTCTGGACAAAGTAAATTGAAAACCCTCTGGAAAGGATTCACCATTCTAGATTCTATTTAGAACATTTTTGATTCATGGGAAGAAGGCAAGATATTGAGTTTGGAAGAAGTTGGTTCTGACCCTCATGGATAACTTTGAGGGGTTCAAGACTTAGGTGGAGGAATTAACTGCAGAGGTGGTAGAAATAGCAAGAGAACTAGAATTTGAAGTAGAGCCTGAAGATGTGACTGAATTTCTGCAATTTTATGATAAAACTTTAACAGTTGAGGAGTTGTTTCTTATGGATGAGCAGAGAAAATGGTTTCTTGAGATAAAACTGCTCCTGGTGAAGATGCTATGAAGATTGTTGAAGTGACAAAGAACTTAGTATAATATTCAAACTTAGTTGATAAGGCAGTGGCAGGGTTTGAAAGAATTCATTCCAACTTTGAAATAAGTTTTACTATGGGTAAAGTGCTATCAAACAACATTACATGCTGTAGAGAAATTGTTCATGAAGAAAGAGTCAATTGATGCTGCAAATTTTATTGTTGTCTCATTTTAAGAAATGTCCACGGTCTCCCCAGCCTTCAGCAGCCATCACTCTGCTCAGTCAGCAGCCGTCAATACTGAGGCAAAACCTTACACCAGCAAAAAGATTACACCTCACTGAAGGCTCAGATAATGGTTAAGGTATTTTTGTCAATAAAGTATTTTTTTAATTAAGGCAAGAACATTGTTTCTTAGACATAATGCTATTGTACACTTAATAGACTACAGTATAACATCAGCATAACTTTTATATGCACTGAGAAAACAAACAATTCCTATGACTTGCTCTATTGTGATATTTCCTTTATTGCCATGGTCTGGAGTCCAGCCGACAATATCTCTCAGGTGAGCCTGTAGCAATAAACTCACCTAGATCTTGATTTGCATACATTATTCCTCACCAAGAGGAACCAGCTTCTTGGAGAATTGGCAGTTTTCATTTACGGACTGGAAGATCAGCCTGGACTATCTTTCAGAATGTGAACAACAATAAAAATGACAATAATAATAATAACAATAGCATAGCAAAAGGATGAAAGGGCTTACTACTGGGAAAATCTGGGACAATTTGAGCATCAAAATAAACAAGAAACAAATGGAAGATAGACCTCTGAATAAAATAGGAATTTATAAGTCCACACTTACAATAGAAAGACTATAGATGATAGATGATAGATAGATAGATAGATAGATAGATGATAGATAGATAGATAAAGTACAAGCACACACACATAAGCGGAGAAGAAATGAGGGCCCTTCATTCCAGTAGAATGTCAATTGATAAAAATCTTAAATGGACGCTAAATCTTACCATGAAATTTTATGAGAAAATTATTTCCCACAGATTGTAAGGGAAAAAGGTTAACAAATGAACATTACCTGATAATTTCACTTTTGTGAATTGGCTCAGTATTTAAGTGTTCATACTGATAGTCTGATTGATAATGTTCAAATAGATAGTTTCCTCATAGGTACAAATAAGTTATTCAGGCCCTCCTGTTAGCCCTGACAGAAACCAATTCCTACAAATCTCTCATGGCTTCCCTATCTTCCCTATCCAAAGCAATTATTATTCTATTATGTAGACTGTGACTCACTCCATGATGACTAATGTTCCATTCAAATGTCCATTTGTTGAAAGCTTGTTCATTGGGAGCTAAGAAGCTATTATAATAGAGAACATGGAATCTGGACTGAAAAGAACCTCTTCAAATCCCAGGTCTGTCAACTCGAACTGTATGATTTTAGGAAAGTTACTCAGCATCTCTGAGCCTTTCTCATCAGTAGGGAAAATAAATAAACCTAAGTAGTTGTAAAGTGTCAATTCCACAGGGCTGTTGTCATAAGGATCAAATTTTAGAGAGAATGGATGTTCAAGTTTTTTATAAACTATAAAGTAATGGCCAATCATTTGGTATCATTTGGATGAGCATTTCAAAGATAATCACCCATAACATTCTAGAATCATTTTATTAAATATGAGAAGAAAGTCATACAAATCCCAAATGGATAAAATAACCTAAGAAAAATATGTGATGAAAATCACAACAGGGCAACAAATTTGCACTGCAATGAAAAACCATGAAATAAAATACAATCTTCATATGATGACTCTTTTCCACTTTTTTATGTGAAAGACTCTGAGTCTGGGAATATGGTGTTATATTTCCTTTTAAAATGTATAAATATTATTATAGAATATCAAAACCTCTGACAGCTTAAAGGAATTCTGACAGATCTCAAACACTGAATTACAATAGGTTTAAATTTCCCTAGAAAGTTAAATGAACTGTTAGTCATACCTTAAAAAGTGCTACATGTTATATAATAAATAACTGAGTATGAATATAAAGCACTTTAAATCTGGTGTTTTATATTGTTGAATAACAATAGCAGTATCTCATAATTTTTACAATAGGAGAGTTATAAATCTATAAAAAATTGAAGTTGAGTATTTGTTTATCAACCCAGAAGACATTTTCTAATCATAAAAGCTATGTCAGATTATGGGGACAAATGTAAAATAGCAAAAGATTGGTATATATGATAAAAGTCCATCAAAAACAAAATTAAAAGGCAAAGAATAGGATTATAAGATATTTTCAAGAAACAAACTAATTGATTACCTTAATTGCAAATTTTAGTGCAAGTTATAATGACCACTTAAACCTAAATAGAGCAGCATAAAAATGGCATAACCATATTTCAGAAAGAAAGAACTATGAATGATATATAAATCTATGAGAAATATTTCAATCTTTCCATTAGTCAGACATGTTCAAGTTAAAATAGCTAACAGTTACTACTGTTAAATAACAAATCAGTAAAGATCTTAAGAGTCATTTAGTATGTGTATATTCTAAGCCTCATCTATATGCTGTACTGGTGAGAGTGTAAACTGGTACATCCTTTCTGGAAAGCAATTTGTCAATACACACCAAGGTCTATAAAAAGTTCTTACCCTTTAGTACAGTAATTTCTCTTCTACAACTCGATTCTAAGAAACTAGTCAAAATCCAGGCAAACATTTTAGTGCAAAGATGAAAATCAGGGCATATTAATAACAGGAATAACCTATGAGCAGACTAAATGTCTAATGTTTGGATAGTGATTAAATATATATTTAGTACAGCTATAAGGCAGAACATGTGGTATGATTAAATGCAGATTTTTAAAAATTTATTGATTGATTGATTTTTGGTTGTGTTGGGTCTTCTTTTCTGCACGAGGGCTTTCTCTAGTTGTGGCGAGCGGGGGCCACTCTTCATCGCGGTGCGCGGGCCTCTCACTGTCGCGGCCTCTCTTGTTGCGGAGCATAGGCTCCAGACGCGCAGGCTCAGTAGTTGTGGCTCACGGGCCCATTTGCTCTGTGGCATGTGGAATCCTCCCAGACCAGGGCTCGAACCCGTGTCCCCTGCACTGGCAGGCAGATTCTCAACCACTGCGCCACCAGGGAAGCCCTAAATGCAGATTTTTAAATAGTATATAATGATATGGAATAATGCTTACCATTTGCAGTTAAGTTAAAAATAAGGATGCAATTCTGTAGTCTATTTAATTTTAATACATTGTACATAAATATGTAATAAAGATTTCAAATACATAAATTTAGAAACTGGCAAAAACATATGAAAGTGATTACAATAATTTTCTATGTAAAATAATTTTTATTACATATTTTTATTTTTCTGTACGTTCTAAATTCTCTACAATGAGCATGCATATTTTGAAAATGAAAAGGTATAATTAATGTAAGTACATACATTTCAATATACTTTATCACATTTTCAAAATATTTCTCATCAGTTCTTTTATCATTGATATTAAAATATAACTTTACTGTTAAGCAATGGAAAGAAAACGACAGATAAGGACTAGCATGTCAGCCCGCACACCTGGTTTACGGAAATTAATGTTACATGTGTTGCTTTTTTGTGGAGCTTGACACTAGTAGAATGACCCTGCTTTTCTTTCCTATCTTCTTTCCATCAAAACCACTGTTAGAGAGAAACTCTAATCTCTTCTGCGTTTTTGTTTGAGATTTTTGTGACACAAATTATGTATTATTTGTATTGAAGCAGTTGCATGGACTTTGAGTAGCAAGTTTTCGGGTTCTCAAACACTAAATCCATCTCAGGAGACTTGGGCATGGAGTTTAAACTGTGTCATTATAGAGGTGCCTTGAGTGTTTTGGATGATACCCAAACTGTAACCATTATGATTAACTGTAGCTGGAAGCCCAGCCCCTCTGTGTATAAGCTATTGTTTCTTCTACTTTAACTGACATCTCCTTAGTATACCCTTCATTTTATTTTAAAGTAATAAAATATCAATGTAATATAAATATTTTCTAAATATTTAAGAGTATTAAATGCGTCATCAAAAATCTTACAGGATTATACATATGTACTTAAAATTATTTTGTACACAAGTACAAAAACACACACTATATATTTGTACACAAGTACAAAAACATACACTATATATATATATATATATATATATATATATATATATATACTGCTTTTGCCTAGAAATTGTAAAGAACAACTTTATATAGCAAAAGGAGGGGGTTTATTTATTTTTTCCTAGATGGCATATTTATGAAAATTGTTTGATGACTATTTTTCCCTTTCTAATATTTGTTTTTGTTGAGATGGGTGTGGCTACTAGACTAGACATCAAGGTTGCTTTGTCATTTTCTTTTGTCATTTCCTTTTGTCATTTTCAAATTGTATTCTGAGCAGAATAGCAATTGTATTCTCATTAATATATTCGGTATAAATGCATCTCATATAATAGTATAGGAAACTGCAAGACACTTAATAAAAAAGTTTACCTAATTTTTTCATTTTAGACTTGTGAAAACAAGAATAAAAGGGCTTTTCCCTCATATTTTTTCCCCTTAGAATTCCAGCAATCCTACTACCTATATTGATTATTTTTATTGCTTTTTTAATCATGTATTAATTGACAACTGTGTTAACATTTGTTATGAACAAACATACTTGAAATGGCTTTAAAACAGTCTTGATGGATATTCTGTGTTGGTGGGCGGGACGGAGGGGGCATTTTGGAACAATTATTTCAACTGAGTCGCACTTTAGGACTTCCTTGACCCTGCTGCACCTTAGAAGGAAGGAGTTCAGGAACTGAGGTATGTATGTCAACTGGCCCTGAGAGGTTTGCTTTGAAAAGTAAATCCAAACTTTCACTAAGACAGGTATAAGAAGATTTCAACTTTACTTTTGATTTGTATTTTTTAAGAATTATGAGCAGACCATAGAAGAAAATTAGATGAGTTATAAATGAAACAACTATACATACAATGTTTACTAAGCTATTTACCCCAATATTTCTTTATTCTACCCTGATTTAACTGTAAGTAGAATGACAGGTCAAGCAAGAAACTTTTACAATTCACCACTCTGATGCCTTCCATTTTTATGAGAGTTACCCAATACAAATAGATTAACCAGAAATCTCACTATAGGGCAGGATAAAATCCTTGGTACTAAACTTTCCCTGGTCTGTTTTCCTACTTGAGGACGCTTATACAACTCTTATCCAACTCTTCATTTTCTATTGCCATACAAAATCATAATAATAATTATTATAGTTATAATTTGTTCTCAAAGGAAACATGAGATTAAAGATGCAAAGGAGAGCAAAAAGGTAGTAAAAGAGAGAACAAGAGTAATGCTGTGTTTATGAATTTATGAGGAAAAGAAAAAAATTATTGCAACAAATCACCTATTATTCCAAATAACCAATACACATTGAAGGTGTGTAAACTTGAACTACACAATGTAAACAGGCAAAATAAATTATAAATTGAATGGCAGATCTAATTTAAAACGTCAAAAAGGACTATAATAATGGTTTTCACGATTATATGGTTAGGTGGTCTCTGTGATGATTTAGATAGCATAACTGTAAAGGGGATTTTGGAATTATCCCCAAACATTTTAATTTGAGACAATATAATTATTTCAAATATACATTTTACAAACGAATTTTAAAATACTTAAAGCAACCGAGAAATCTCCAAATTATGTTCCTATATATAACAAGTGAACCATTTTCCATTGAAAATGATATTCCCAGTCCTTTCTTCATAGGAAAATGTGCTGTTGTAAAAGCATGAAGGAGTATGATCAAGAGTGGTTTCTGTGCTGTAAGAACTGTAATATACATGCCTTTCTTCCCCAGGGCAGAGTGGTTTCTGTGCTATAAGAACTGTAATATACATGTCTTTCTTCCCCAGTGGCTGGTAGGTGGGCTCTGGTGCTGTGCTTCTCAATATCACGTGCTGTTAAAACTAATGTAATATAGTTTTATATTATGTAATATATGTAATATATTATGTAATAAATGTAATATATATGTATATATATTGTAATGTAATAAATGTAATATAAATGTAATAAATGTATAAATGTAATATAACGGCTACTGTTGCCCCATTACTCCAGAAGGCTTAGCTGGGTGACTTAATGTTGGCTTCTAAGCCCTCTTATTCTGTCTCTGGACGACTTCGGGGGCTCAATTTTTACCCACGCCATTTGTGCTAGCAGAGAGCCGTCTCGGCATGCCTGTGTTAGCTGACTAGAAGGAAAGGCTGCGACCACAGGGACGCTTCTTTGAACAGAGAATTTCCATCCTTACATAGCTGAGTAGAAGTTCCTTTTCCCTCACCTGTTCCCTCTTCCTCCACTACACACATTTGTATAGTATCCTGAGGGTGGAGTCTCTTTACAGGAACTTGAGATGTGCTACCTACAAACCATCTATGCCTGGCTTAAACCATGGGCTAATGTGAGTTCAGGGTCTTGTGTGTATTCAAGTAATTCCCTGCACGTAAGTCCTCCCACGACCCAATGCACCCAACCGTGTATCTGCACGGCGTGACCCCGGTAGTATGTGTTTCTGATCCATTGCGTGACAATCAGAAAAACTGAAATAAGGCTTAAAGATGGAAATGAAACACCCACCCACGCCAGTCCAGACAGAAAATCTAGGAGGCTTATGCAATTAAAAATAAATTTTCTGGTTTTGTACCCAGTGTAATAAAATTATCTTTGATATGATTTGGAAATGAAAATAAATGCATAAAATTAAGTGACCAATAAGTGTGTGTTGAATTGATTTTATCATTTGTTCTTCTTCATCCCTCTGATTTTTTTTTCTATATCCTCTCTAGATTTACTATTTTCAACTCTGTGTGTTCAACGCTCTAAATATGCAGTTTTCTGTAGAACTCTTTGATGTTTTTGAGGAAAAATGCCATTGAAATTTGATGAATACTTAACAAGAACTTGACAGCAATCAGTCAATTTATCAGCAATCATATGCCAAGTGGATTATACTATGAGAAATATCAAGTGAGGTAAAGAAAGAAATATTAAGTATGGTCCTTGGCCTTTAGGACCCTACAACCAAGTGAAGAGATAAGTCATATGTATCTGAAACGGGCAGCATATCTTTGCATGCGTACTTATTTAACTGATAATTGATAGCAATCATAAGTATAAGATGGAGTGTATAATACAGTAGTATTAAATTGAGAATTATTTAAAACATTTCAATTGTAAATATTGAAGTACATACTTATTTGAATAATCCACGATACTAATGTTAACTATGAACTCTGAACTATTGTCAAAATCGATATATTTTGCAGGTTAGATTTTTTTCCAATCATCTGTCATGACTTGTAATGAAGTATGAGAGAAGTCTAATATTGGTTCCAAAATATTGGAATGTGTTGTGTGCATTCTAGTTTTAGGAATAGCAGTTTTTTTAATCACAAAGCTCAGTGAATTTAATTAAACCTCAACTGCCTCACAGCAATCCTTTTTATTGTACAAAATTTCACTTATCATTCAGATGGCAAAAACAATATAAAATGCTACTGTCTTTCAAAACAAGAAATTTACATATAGGCAATAAGTGAAAAGGTCCATAACATGGCCCAGAAATGCCATTTAAACCTTCTGATGGATGCTTTAAAATCAATTCAGATCAGTGGATGGTGAATTATGCTGATGTCTTAGAGACACTGTTATTCAAGGACTCGAGATGATAGAAGTCATCTCAAGTGTATATATTCTCAACAATAAAACAGAAAGACAGTGAATGCCATGGTGAAGAAAGTTCTGTAAATATAGAGGTTTGAATTATACTGGCATATGTCTTTCCTTTCACATTTTCGTTGCTTTCTCATCTCCCTTTCTCAATCTCAATATCATTTAGTTTGATCTCAAATAGGTAATTACCTCATAAAGTAATTGTTCCAGTAGCATAAATGACCA
Source organism: Aethalodelphis obliquidens (assembly GCF_003676395.1). Lineage (NCBI taxonomy): Eukaryota > Metazoa > Chordata > Mammalia > Artiodactyla > Delphinidae > Aethalodelphis > Aethalodelphis obliquidens. Next base: position 64,149,081 of record NW_020837947.1, on the reverse strand, counting down.
ATGCTTTTAAATACTTTGTGGTTATCAGAATGTGTGTGTGTGTGTGTGTGTGTGTGTGTGTGTGTGTGTGTGAATAGATGTCTCTCTCTTTCTCTTTCTTCTTCTTTCTACTTATCCATCAAGTATATGTAGAGAGGATCTGTTGGAATGTATGCAAGCAGTAAACCTTCTAATAACGTAGTCATTCTCAACTTGCGGCTTTCTCTCTCCCCGAATTCTATTCTGTCCCACGATAAACATAGAATGGATAACTTCGGAATTATTTAGCACTTCGCTCCGTTTATTCATGTCTTCTTCTTGACTTTGTTGGATATAACTGTTTCTTCTGGGAAAATTCAGCAGTCTAACAAGGGAATGTGCAGGCCCCTGTACATTCATACGGATAGAACTAGATGGCCATGATGAACTATTCCCACAGCACTGCTATGATGTAGTGTGTTTAGAATACAGAAACACAGGCATAGCAAATTAGTAACATGTAACACATCTAGACAAATTCTATTAAAGCAACAATTTCTACAAGATGAGGCTCTCTTACTTTTACCCACTCTGGGTAACACAATTCATGTTTTTCAATATCATCAATATTTTATTTAGTATTTTATGATAGTAAGTGCCTGCTTATTATTACTGTTTATTATTAAAAATAAGAAAATGAAAAACTATTTTTAAAAATAAAACTCCCACCAAAGAGAAATCTTTGGGTGGTGTTATAGCCCCTTAAATGTGTATATATATTCACAACAAACATACGTATGCTCACACACATACTCCGTATTCTTAGCACCAAATTAAAATCATGTTTTATGATTTATATTTAGTTTATTTAGCTTTTTTCCTATATTTATTCACACTGTTTTTCAAGGGCACCAGTTTTCTGCAAGTAAAACTTCCACAATCTGTACTCTATTCACATCAATCATGTTCATTTCCATTGATCATCTCTTTTTCATTTTCTCAGACTCTAATGGATTTTTTAAAACATTCCCCTTCAGATTATTAATTCAATTTTCCTGAACGATTAATGCTTTTCTTTATCACCTCAATTACGGATTTTAATTTTGCTATTACTATTTTAGTTTCCTTGCAATAGTTCAATGTCTCAGCCAAGCCTTTTCTCATCTCTGCTGCTCTTGATATTTTCATCTGTTTTCCTTTTATCATATACTATTCTCCCCATAAGACTTTCAGCTCCTGATGGAGCTATGTAGTTATATATTGTATTTATACATTTTACACGATTTTCTTCTGTTTTTTATAGTAAATTATGTATGGCAGTGTGTTCTTCCTCTGAAACATCAGGAAAGCATTCCCTTGTGTGTGTGTGTGTGTGTGTGTGTGTGTGTATTTACAAGTGACTGCTATCATATTTTTATCTTTATTTATTACCAAAGGAGAATGCTAGCACTATCAGGCATTCCCTCTCTTTAGGGTTTTGTGGTCAAGTACAACAAGAAAAAAATCCAACCTTACTTATAGGATATGGTCAAGTTGTACTGCTTTTATGATTCTTCCTTTACAATATTTCACAGTCCCCTTCTATTTTATTCTGTCTCCCGTAAACATAACAAACTATAGCTCTTAACCAATGGCAAGGTCATTAAAAGAAGGGAAAATAAAGCCAGTTAATGAGATCTTTCTTCCTAAACTGGGGGAGCTTGTTTTTGAGGGTTTCACCAGTAATCTTCACTGTTCTTATTGGCTCTTGGTGTACATAAGCACTTAGCATAAAACTGGGATACTCTCCAAATCTTGGCATTCAAAGAATCACTTAGACCTATGCCCAGGTTCAAATGGTTTTATGAAAGATAATGATTTGGGTTTCTTTTTCAATTGAAATGTTATTGGGAAATTGAGGCAGACTATGTCAGAGGCTACTAACCAAATGTTCTTTTATTCTACAGTTTCTTATATGATTTTATAACTATATTTTTTGGTAGGATTCACTCAAGCTGAAGTCTATAATATCTGTACTTTATGAAGAAAAGATCATTTCTGAATAATTATTAACTATATTTTATAGAAAAGAATCATAGACATTCATCATGCAATATACATACATCTACATTCTTTGCATGTGATATAAAAGGAAATATATTTGGTCTTTGTCCCTGGGTCCTGGCACAAAGCTCCTCTAAAGAATTTTCTGAGTGATAAGGAGTGTTTTTTGTCATTCACAATGAGCCCCTTTCAACAACAATACCTAAGTTTAGTTAATGAAGTGACCTTTGGAAAGCCCCTAGGAAACCTAAGGGAGAAGGTTGGTTGGCAGGGGAATACATATGATAGAGAGTCGGAACTTTAACCACCCTCCAGAGAGAGAGGAGAGAGACTGGAGATTGAGTTCAATCATCACCAATGGTCAAGGATTTAATCAAGTCAAGCCTGTGTATGAAGCCTCCATTCATAACCTAAAAGTACAGTGTTTGGAGAGCTTTTAGGTTGTTGAGCATCTTTTAGGTTGAGATGCAGGAAAATGGTGCACTTTGATGCATGGTTGCTCTGCCCCCTTCCTATACCTTGTCCTTTGCATCTCTTCAAACTGGCTGTTTCCTGAGTTCTATCTTTTTATAATAAACTGGTAATCTAGTGAATAAATGCTTTCCTGAGTTCCGTGAACCACTCTAGCAAAGTAGCAAAGTAACTGAAACTGAGGAGGGAGTCATGGGGACCTCTGATTTATAGCAGGTTGGTCAGAAGTGCAGGTGATACTCTGGACTTGCTATTGTCACATAAAGTGGGGGAAAGGGTAGGAAAGTGCCCTGGGACTAAGCCCTTAACCTACAGAATATGATGCTGTGGATAGCACAAGAACTGAATTAAATTTTAGGAAATCCTGCTGTTGTTGCAGAATTGCCTGGTGTGGGAAAAACTACCACGCATTTGGTAACCAAAGGTGAAGTAGTGTTGTGGTAGAATTTTGTGAATGTAAAGGAAAACAATAGAGTTCTTCCTTTACAATGTAGACATTAAAATATACATAAATATGCATATATTCAACATATATTCATTTCTCTCATTTTAAATATGTGAAATGTCCATGGCTTGCCTTTATTTTCTGAGTTCTCTGTATGAAATTATTCTGTCTCAGTGAAGTAACTGGATGGAAGATTTAAACTGCGTGTCCGTGTGTGTGTGTGTGTGTGTGTGTGTGTGTGTGTGTACAGGAAGAGTAAGATTGTGATTTGAATTTAAGGTAAAATGGGGAAAGCATCTAGAGAGTGGAATGAGCTTTGTATTGGAGTCAATGAGACCTGTGTTGGTACCTCAGCACTTCCATGAGTTAGATGTGTGATCTTCATTTCTCTTAGGTCCTCATCCATAAAAATATTGCAAAATATTTTGGGAAAGACTACGTGAGATGTTCTGCACATATTACCTCTTTCTGTGCTCCCTTTTCTCATAAATGTGAATATCACAGTGTCTCTGGTGTAACAAATTCAATTATCCTCTCTGGCTAGAACATCTCAGCCAGTATTCCTGCTGAACTCTTTCATGACAGTCCTACAGCGTTAACAAATAGGCTATCAGATAGATAGATAGATAGATAGATGATACAGATATAGATAGATAGGTAGGCAGATAGATAGATGATAGATAGATGATGATGACGATGCTAGATAGATAGATATATAGAAAATAGATGATAGATGATAGATAGATAATCTTAAAGAATATTTTACTCTATAGGTTCTACATTCAAACCTTTGAATTGGATGGAATTGAAGAATCATCATTATTTTTCTCCTGAATCAATATTTATTGGCTTTTGGTCATCAATAGTGTGTGAACCCTATCCTGAACATCACCAAAAATATAGATATGATTTCCCCAAAAAAGTCGGACTTCATTAATATATACACTCAACAAATACTGAATGTCTGCCATGTTTAAAAATTGTGTCAAGCACTGAAATTGAGACTGTGATTAAAAATCTTCCAACAAAAAAAGCCCAGGACCAGATGGTTTCACAGGTGAATTCTGTCAGACATTTAGAGAGGAACTAACACCTATACTTCTCAAACTCTTCCAAAATATAGCAGAGGGAGGAACACTCCAAAACTCTTTCTATGAGGCCAACATCACCCTGATACCAAAACCAGACAAAGATGTCACAAAGAAAGAAAACTACAGGCCAATATCACTGATGAACATAGATGCAAAAATCCTCAACAAAATACTAGCAAACAGAATCCAACAGCACATTAAAAGGATCATATACCATGATCAAGTGGGGTTTATCCCAGGAATGCAAGGATTCTTCAATATACACAAATCAAACAATGTGATAAACCATATTAACAAATTGAAGGAGAAAAACCATAAGATCGTCTCAATCGATGCAGAAAAACCTTTTGACAAAATTCAACACCCATTTGATAAAAACTCTCCAGAAAGTAGGCATAGAGGGAACTTACCTCAACATAATAAAGGCCATATATGAAAAAAACCATGGCCAGCATCTTTCTCAGTGGAGAAAAACTGAAACATTTCCTCTAAGATCAGGAACAAGACACTCTCACCACTATTATTCAACATAGTTTTGGAAGTCCTAGCCACAGCAGTCAGAGAAGAAAAATAAATAAAAGGAATGTAAATCGGAAAAGAAAAAGTAAAACTGTCACTGTTTGCAAATGACATGATAATATACATAGAAAATCCTAAAGATGCTACCATAAAACTACTAGAACTAATCAATGAATTTGTTAAGTAGCAGGATACAAAATTAATGCATAGAAATCTCTTGCATTCCTATATACTAATGATGAAAAATCTGAAAGAGAAATTAAGGAAACACTCCCATTTACCACTGCAACAAAAAGAATAAAATACCCAGGAATAAACCTACCTAAGGAGACAAAAGACCTGTATGCAGAAAACTATAGAACACTGATGAAAGAAATTAAAGATGATACAAACAGATGGAGAGATATACCATGTTCTTGGATTGGAAGAATCAACATTGTGAAAATGACTATACTACCCAAAGCAATCTACAGATTCAATGCAAACCCTATTAACTACCAATAGCATTTTTCACAGAACTAGAAAAATATATTTCACAATTTGTATGGATACACAAAAGACCCCGAATAGCCAAAGCAATCTGGAGAAGGAAAAATGGAGCTAGAGGAATCCGGCTCCCTGACTTTAGACTATACTACAAAGCTACAGGAAACAGGACAGTATGGTACTGGCACAAAAACAGAAATATAGATCAATGGAACAGGATGGAAAGCCCAGAGATAAACCCATGGACATATGGTCACCTTATTTTTGATAAAGGAGGCAAGGATATACAATGTAGAAAAGACAGTGTCTTCAATAAGTGGTGCTGGGAAAACTGGACAGCTATATTTAAAAGAATGAAATTAGAACACTCCCTAACACCACACACAAAAATAAACTCACGGGGCTTCCCTCATGGCACAGTGGTTGGGAGTCCGCCTGCTGATGCAGGGAACACGGGTTCGTGCCCCGGTCCAGGAGGGCCTGTGAGCCATGGCCACCGGGCATGTGAGTCTGGAGCCTGTGCTCCGCAACGGGAGGGGCCACAGTGGTTTGTAGCCAGCGTATCGCCAAAAAAAAAAAAAATTTTTAAATAAAATAAATAAATAAACTCAAAATGGATTAAAGGCCTAAATGTAAGGCCAGACACTATAAAACTCTTAGAGGAAACATAGGCAGAACACTCTATGACATAAATCATAGCAAGATCCTTTTTGACCCACCTCCTAGAGAAATGGAAATAAAAACAAAAATAAACAGATAGTACCTAATGAAACTTAAAACCCTTTGCACAGCAAAGGAAACCATAAACAAGATGAAAAGACAACACTCAGAATGGGAGAAAATTTTTGCAAATGAAGCAACTGACAAAGGATTAATCTCCAAAATTTACAAGCAGCTCATGCAGCTCAATATCAGAAAAACAAACAACCCAATCCAAAAATGGGCAGAAGACCTAAATAGACATTTCTCCAAAGAAGATACACAGATTGCCAACAAACACATGAAAGGATGCTCAACATCACTAATCATTAGAGAAATGCAAATCAAAACTACAATGAGGTATCACCTCACACCGGTCAGAATGGTCATCATCAAAACCTCTACAAACAATAAATGCTGGAGAGGGTGTGGAGAAAAGGGAACATTCTTTCACTGTTGGTGGGAATGTAAATTGATACAGCCACTATAGAGAACAGTATGGAGGTTCCCTACAAAACTAGAAATAGAACTACCATACAACCCAGCAATCCCATTACTGGGCATATACCCTGAGAAAACCATAATTCAGAAACAGGGGTGGGATAGGGAGGGTAGGAGGGAGACGCAAGAGGGAGGAGATATCGGGATATACGTATATGTATAGCCGATTCACTTTGTTATAAAGCAGAAACTAACACCATTGTAAAGCAATTATAATCTGACAAAAATGTTAAAAAATTAAAAAATAAAAATTGTGTCAATCCTTGGCCTCTGTATTAGAAGCAAATATACTTCACAGTGCTTTGTTCAAAATGGATTAGCATACATTTAACATAAATTTACATGTAAATAAAAGAATACAGTTTTTTAAGGTGATGTATAAAACAGAGTAATAGAAATCAAAGAACTTTTTGTTAAATTACAACATTGCCATGTTTTGTGGTAGTAGAACTCTGGGTATCTCAACATTTGTGAAAATGATGCATTAAAGGGAACTAGGATATGGGATCTGGAGATTGTGGATACAGGAGCAATAGGGAATTTAGAGGACGTTCACTTCTAGTGTGACTCTAGAGGGTCCTCTTATGGTATAATCTTGGGCAGGAAAATTAATGCAAGTATCAAATACCTAAAAGTTAGCCCAGTGTTAACCTCCTTGCTATTCTCACTGAAGTGTTGTGAAAATTAAATTAAATAATGCCATTGGAAGAATTTTGCAACATGTAAAAATGCTATAGAAATAATGTTACCATGACAAAACAGCACATAAATAAGAATATAATTTTTCCAAAATTCTTATGTGAATACTTGCATTTAATGACCATTAGCTGTCAAAGAAAAAATACACCAAACACTTATTAAAAATGGTAAGAAAGACTTTATTCAAGACTCTTGCAGTGGGGGAGAGAGATTGAACTCAACTCTGCTGAAACAAGACAGGAGGGTTTTTAAACAGTGGAGCAAGCTAATGAAAATATACTGAAGGACATAGGGAAAGGAAGGCTGTCAGTGTGAATAGGTCATCTGTGTTTGCTAATTGGTGCTTATGGAAGAAGTTAGACATCTGCCCTCCCACAGGGAGGTGACAGGGGTTCTCTATTTCCTGGTGATTACATTTCAAAGGGATGGCTCCCAGGGCCTTGAAAAAGACATCCCTAAGTTATTGAAGATTTACATCTCAAAGGAGTAGAGAAGTAGTTTACAATAGCAAGTTTTCTAAAGTAAAGGCTCTAAGAAAATGGAAGCCATGGGCCTATAGTCAGGATGATGCTAAAGTTTAGACAAGTTGAAGGAATGTTAAGGCTTTCTTAGTCAACCCTAAAAAAACATGTCATGATTTTTGTTTAATTATACTGGAAAATGCTCAGGAAAGACCAAGTGCCTAAGTGAACAGATCTCTATCAATATTTTAAATTAGATGAATTAGGCATTAAACTTTTACTAAGAAAAAGTTGTTGCCAAATTTAAATATTCAAATGATTATAAAAATTATCAAAAACAGCATTTTAATAAATGCTGTTCAATAAATAGACCTGCTCAAAGTAAAGTCAGTGTGATTCTACTTGTCACACAAAATCTTTATCTTAATGTGCTTTAAAATAAGGTTGCCAAAAAAAAGTATAACTGACAATTTTTAAAAGCTAGGTATAACTAAAGTTTATATTACCCTTCCCAAACACACACACAAACAATTCTTTATTTTTATTTACTACCTTTCTTTTGTTAATTTACTTTTATCAGTTATAACAAAAGTCATATACAATTCATTCTGAGTCATTTCAGTCCTTCCTATTTCCTTTATTATTTATTTATTATTGATGTGTATACTACTTTTTGACTCCGAAGAAATCATTGTTAAACTAGGAAAGACTGTTACAAGCAATGTCTTCCTTGATCATAACAATTTGATGTGGACTCATTCTGTGTGCAGATCTAAAGAGGAAAGTAAAGTGGAATTTTTCAATTGGTGATACAGCAACATTGCTACAGCCACCCCGGAGACCTGTTTTCAAAGGCAGCCAAGAGACTTAGGTATCCCACACCAATTCAATTTAGGGGGTCCATTTTAGGAGACTTCTTCCCTCTCCAAACAGAACTGGCTACCAAAGGCAATGGGACACCTGCAAAACAGTCAATACTTTCTGTAGTATTAAGTGAAGGTTTAGTTTGACAGAACAACGCTTTATATTGCCTTTTGCTTTTTCCAGTCATCTCAAATGTGATTTCATTGATTTGGACAAACATAACATATGCTACAACTTAAACAGAAATAGAGATAGGAAAAATGTAAATAAAAATCTCTGAAATTTGGAGAGTTTATTGTGGAACTGAGGATATGATTATATATTAAGAAAAGCAAAGTTTATCAAGATCAGTGATTATTTTCTATGAGATAAACTGATACAATTTGAAAACTAACCTGCAGTCTGAATACTTTGTGTCTTTTCTGTCATTCATCATAAGGGAAATCATAAAGAAAAGAAATGGGCCCTTAACCTCCTTTTTAGACAAGAATATTTTAATTCAGTGATTCTTTTCAAAAGAGTAAAAAAAAATACAGTGAGAGTGAAATAATGTAACAAAATATATATTTTTTCTTCCTTGGTGTGGATTCTTCTCTTTATTTCTGAAATATTATAATAAGTTCTTCATAGAAGTCAAGAGTACAAACACTGATTCTGCCTCTCTCCTTAAATCTCTGCATGAAGCAGATTAGGGTAATCGGTGGCACAGTTTTGGTCTGTGCTGCTGCTACTGCCCATATTGTAGGCAAAATCTTCAGGACATTTTGCACTTACATGCATGGAAATTTTCAAGTAAATTGTCCATCACATTAGACTAATTACCAGCTTATATTAACAAAGTTCAACTCCTTATAAATTTCAACAACCGTTATGTGTTGTAAGAATGTAACTAGAATCCAAAAGACTACGTCATTAACATGTTCACTTTAGCTATCTGACATAGATAATATAGCCTACAAAAGTTATTTCCTTGAATTACATGAAATTGTTGATATTATGAGCCACAGTTTAAAGAGAGAGTTATCAGATGTCTTCTCCCCTTTCTCTTTGTGACTATACTTAAAATAATAAGACTAAAATTACTAGACTAGTATAGAATATATTTTGTAAATTCAGACATCTGAATGGAGCAATGGGTAACATCCAAATTCATTAGAAAATGGATTGGAGCTCTAGTCCAAAACAGTGCGACCACACAGCCAGATCTTCAGGTTAAGAGAAATAAGATTCTACTAGGGTTATTTAAAACCACGATTACCAAGTCACTACATTGCATGCTTGATTACTGGATGCCTTGGAGAAGCACTAAAACTATTTCTAATAGTTTTTAATACGAATCATGCAATTATGGATATTTATAAAATCATGTGTGTTTGCATTCAGTTACATATGTAAGTTATACATGTAGGTTACAAGTACAGATCAGTTATAAAATATAAAATAAAATGAACACCTTGAAACCACTACATAAATTCAAAAGTAGACTATATATCACCAATATATTGAAGCTGCCTGTGTGTTTCTCCCATTTTCCATTCATGTCTTTTCTTTTTAGAAGTAATCAGTATTCTGAATTTTGTGATAGTCAGTGTTCCTTATTTTTAGTTTTACCATTTATGTATCTATAAACAATATATCCTTTTATTTTGCTTGATTATGAGCTTTATAAAAATGGCATCACAAACTCTAAACTTTTCAGATTTGCTTCAAGGAGAGTCATTATATTTCTGAAATTTATCCGTTTTGTTTAGTGCATTAATAGTCTGTTCATTTTCAAAGCTGTATAATATACCATTGTGTGACTGTTGCAGAATTTATGTATTCATTTACTTCTTAGTATGGGTCCCCTGCAATATGGTATTACTGTGTCACCAGACTTTGGATTGCTTTACTTCTTTTGTTCTAACAAACAATGCAACTGTGAAAATAACTGCACATTATATTGTACATGGTTGTACAATATATTATATGAGTATATTATTTTACATATCTCCAAGTGAAATTCTTTAGTCACAGGATATAAACATATTTGAAATTACACAATAATACCCACTATTTTTCAGAGTGTCTGAATGTATTTCACTCATACTCACAGATATAAGAGCTTCTACTAAAATTCCATTTTCAGCAATATGACAACATAGGGTATTTTGAGAATTGTTCCAACCAACCCAACTCAAAATACTGGACAAAAATATAAATATATTTTAGTAATTTTTAAAAGAATTAAATAACTGACAAGATAGTGTGGAACTGCCAGACTAAAAATTAAGAGAAAGCTGAAAATCAGAGAAGAAAGGATTTCTTGAAGTCTTTTATGCATAGCATAGTATTATACTTAGCATAGCATAACATAGGCAACCAAAAAAAAATCTTATTTTGTTTTTGATATTTGATGCTCTGGAGTAAGAGAGACAAAGCTTAAAACCATGAGCCTGACCAAGGAAGGAGTTATTGTAGTAGAGACTGGCCACAGTCAGCTGAGACCCTGGAGAGTTACACTATCATTATGAGGGAAAAGACCCAGAAGAATCTATCCAAGAAGCTAAAAAAAAAGTTTGCTAGTTCCCTTGGTTCTAAGAAAAGCAGCTGGCAGAAAAGAAATACTTGTGGAAAAATTATAACCACAAGGCAGCCATTGTATGGGTTTGGAGCCAAAATCACAACTTTGAATTGAAATAGTCCCAGACTGGTAGTGGCACCTCATACTGAGAAGAAGTAATCACAGACCTATAGGACATCAACAGGAAGTCATTTTCTTCACCATCTCAGATAATTTGTTAAGGACACTCAGAAGGTAATCAAACCAAACAACAAATGAAAACCAAGTGCCAGAGCAATACAAAGAAAAATATCTGCAGGAGAAATACACCCATAAGGAAACAAAACAGCAACTATAAGACACAGACGCACATAGGAACAGACACACACACACAATTTTAAACTGCTTTTTAAATAGGACAAGTTTGAAAATATCTTCAGGGACATGAAAACAAAATAGATATAAAAAGAAATCAAAAAGAACTTCTGAAAATGAAAGTTTAATCAAAACTAAATAAAAAATAAAAATGCAATTGATGAAGTAAAAGGTTATTGAATATTAGACACAGCTGAAGGAAGAATTAATAAACCAAAAGGTAGGTCATAAAAAACTTATTCAAGATAGCACAGAAAGACAAAAAAATAATAAAGTTATGGATGAGTATAAGAAACATAAAGGATATAATAAGGTCTAATATAAATTGAGATTATATTTTTAATTTATTATATTCTGTAAAATATATTAATTAATTTCACCTGCTTCTTTTTACATTTTTTTTTACAATTTTACTACTAGAAAATGTAATATTACAGAATTGGTTCCCTTTATATTTCCTTAGAATGCTTGGCTTAAAGATGCATTATACAATGTAGCTACTCCAGTCTTTAATATTCAGTTCATTGTGATTAATTCACAATGCTCCCCAAACCTCAACCTCCTACAAATTTCTTGTAAGTCAGCAATATGTTCAAATATTTCTTTGTATTTGACCAAGGACAACATCGTGCTGAGATAGAGTAGGAAGAGCAACCTAAGAGTATTTCATCCAAAATACTATTATATATGGATATTTTCAAAAAAATTTTTTTAAAATAGAGCGAGATTTTCTGAAAGCATCCAGGAGGTCTGATGTATTTCATTGACATTTCCAATAGCCATGGACTAATCGTTTAACTTTTCTGTGCCTTAATTTTGTAATCTGTAAGGAAATAGTTTGGGTCTAGATCATCTTGAGTTTGCTTCTAAATCTAATATTTTATCACTGGTTTACAATTATCTTCAGAATAAGAAGAATCTTAGCAAATAAAAAGCTAAAAATATTTTGCCAAAACACAGTTAAACCTACTAAGGAAGTTAAAAGAGATGTGTAAAACTATTGTCTGGGTGATGAAAGAAAAAAAAAAAGAAGAGACTTTCATGATGGAGAAATGCATTTTACATGCCTTTAAAAAGGAATAAATAACGTCAATTTTGACATGGAGAAAAAACATTTTACAGTTTAAGAGTAAATATCATCCATTTTTAAAAGATCGCACTCATAGGAGAAAAGCACAGAATGTATGGTAATATTTATTGTCCAATATTTTGTAATATTACTACCGTAGTGCGGTTTCAGACTTAGGGGTGGGGATGTTGCTAGCACTCAAATTTAGAGAAAAGAACATGCAGAAGGAACTCTAGAAGGCACATAATACACTCATAGTTGGGATTCTTAGAATATATTATGTCTACCTTCATGACTACTTATAGTTTTATACCATTATTCATCATTATACATTTCTTTATGTCAGGGATTTAGGAGGTAAGCTGTCACTATATTTTCTAGAGAAAAAGATGAATTTTCTGACAAGACAGTCTATATCTGTAATTCTCTATCCTTCTCCATCTCTTGCATTTACATAGAACTGTTCGTACCTTTAGATAAAGGACAGACATGCATACGGTGATCTTCTCTAGCTACCAAAGTGCTTATTGATGGTTTTAATTTTTTTAAGTCACTTTTCCTTACTGTTAAAATAATTATGTTTTCTATTATTCAATTGAGATGCTTTCGAACTTTGCCTTCATCTTTTTACATCACACACCACATATCCACCTCAGCTATAAAATGAATGCATATAAGCAATGTAAAATTTTAGATTATCTAAAACCATTTTAAAAATATCAGTTAAATTATTTGTAGCATACTATAACTTACAAAAACCAAAGAAGCATTTCCAACAAACAAGGTTTATTTTATTAGATGCATGTTTCATATTTTATTTTAGAAGAGAGCTTTAAAATCTCATAATATGCAGTAAAAGAGATACAAATAGTCAAAATCATTTATTCATCATAAATAATAAAAGCATTATCTCAACTGTCAAGATTTCTATAAACACACAAAACAAAATATGATTTTATAAGCTTACATGTGTCCTACATTTTTCAAAGGTATACTTGATTCCATTCTATAAAGAATTCTGAGGCAACCTGGGCCACCTAGAGAAATATAAATCTCATGCACAAAGTAAGAGTTCATTCTAGTAATGAACTTTTTATACTAAGCTTTTTATTAGAATGTTAATATTATACGAAGATCTTTATTTCTCCATGCTTGTGGATATAACATTTCTACAAGAGAAAAAATAAAATAAAACGTTTACCACTCCCATGCCTTCAATTCTTAAATGAGAAAGTAAGTTTTAAAATGAGTACGCCATTGTAAATTTGACATTGCAATGAGTTTGATGATTTTTGGCTAACAAAATAGTCTTGTGTTTTTTTAATATAGAACACATTTCTTCACTTAAGGAAGGAAAATTGATTTAAACAATGAGATTATCCATTTGCTATCATTTTATATTCACTGATATTTTCCCCTTTTCCTTCTATCTTCCCTTTGCTACATAATATTGTGAATTTCAATTTCAACACAAATAACCCAACACACTAAAATATTACCTACAAATCTTTAGGAGGGACCCTAATATTTACTGAAGGGGAAAAGTTTGCTGCGATGAGATTATTTTCACTCCCTCTTTCTCTTTCAACTAGGGAAACAGCTGTAAATCTTTCAAATTCTCAGTGTGACCAGCACCAAGATTAGAGCTAAGGCAGAAGTCATTCTATAAAATAGCATGAATGTCACTCAATTATTGATTTTCATTACTCTCTGTTGATTCCTAAGGATGTCTAGATGACTGAAGCAAATATACTTACCTTAAACAAAATATAAGATTTATGATGGAGTTGAAAACTTTGTAAGATTTCAGAAAAAAAATTTTTGATAGAAAAATAATCAGAAAAAAATGGATGCAGAGTCAAAGAAGAAATTGGAGTATAAATTTGAATTTGAAATGAGAGCTGCAGTTCTGCAATGCCTGTCTGGCAGGTCTCAGCAAGACTTAGATCCTGATGCAACTAATGAAATCTCCACATGGTTATATCTCTTAAGCCGTGTGATGGTACAAGTTAAGTGTGTCTGTCTGGGCTATTGTGTTTGGACAGTTCGAATGGTATTGATATTCCCAGATGACCACTTTGATTCAGGCTACATATCTTGCAACTTTCTTTGCTTTCACCTCTGAAAGAGTTACAGTATGAAATGCAAAACCATTTCTTTAGATGTCACTGAAATAAATACATTTTAATTGCAGAAGCAGATTTCTCCTATTGTCCTTAAAGAAGCTTTAAAGATTCCCAAAGATTTAATGGAAACCAAAAATTTATGTTTCCCTTCTTTGGGTTCCTGCCAAACAGGATAATAGAATTGACTTGGTTGATATTACAATGGCTCATAATTTATTGTGAAACAAATATTATGTGACATCAATAGAACAGAAAAATGGGCAACTTTAAAAAAACTTTCATGGGTAACAAAAAAAAGTTCTGCTTTTCTATAAGCTTTTTCCCAGTCCCATTCTTCCACTTTCACCAAAATAATCTCCCTTAAACCAAACCTAAAAAGAAAGTAACTTGAATTCAGGATATTTCAAAGCATAGTCAAGCCATCTTTATATCTTTTTGTGTACCCAAAAGCAAACTGAGTTATATGAATTTCTCCTGTAAACAATTAAATTCCAGCCATCTTTTCCATTAAGAATTAGCCACCTTTGTTAGTTTTGCAAATGGAGAGGGATCTTCATTAAATCATCTTTTCTAGATTGATTTTTTTAAATAAGGAAAGTAAAGGAAATAACACTGTAATATTTGTTTCTTCCATTAAATATTGATGCACTGTATTGACAACTGCAGTATTTTAAATAAACAGCTGTCTAGACTTAGGATCTTCTTACAAGTATACAGTGCATGATTTAAGATTTAATTTAGGGAAATAAGGGATTTACCCCTAAATGGAACCAGATTTCTTTTCAATTTTTTCTGTCTATTACATCAATAATGCAATAGTTGTAGAAAGACCTGAAGCCACAAACATATTTTTATATTTGTGCATAAAGCTTTTCAGGCTCCTCAATGAATTGGATAGAGAATATATCACAATAGACCTTTAATATTAGGAGGACAGAAGCTGAAGATTAGTTTCGAGTGTAAATTTTCTTGGCCTGACTTTTAAAGTAAGAATAATGGCATTGATATCTTATGTTCTGTATTAACTTAAAATGGATGTAATAACAATTATATATTTTATACAGATAAAGTACTTTAAACCTCATTCTGATAATCAAATATTCCATATGGTATACTATAAAGAATATGCAGATTCTCCATTAGATACTCAGTTGTGATAACCCATATTTTGGTTTTGGAAGCAGTGTATTCTCAGACAACAAAACAACTATGATGATAAAGTTTAAAAATAATCTAATAGCAAAGGAAACAATTAACAGAGTAAAAACGGAACCTATGAAATGGGAGAAATATTTGCAAACCATATATCTGATGAAGAATTAATATCCAAAAGATATAAGAAATTCCCACAAATAAACAGCAAAAAACCCCCAATTAACTCAATCTTTAAAATTGGGCAGAGGACCTAAATAGATAGATATTTCTTAAAAGAAGTCATACAAATAGCCAACAGGTATACGAAGATATGCTCAACATCACTAATTGTCAGGGAAATGAAAATCAAATCTGCAATAAAATACCACCTCACACCTGTTAGGATGGCTATGCTGGTGGGAATGCAAAATTGCACAACCACTATGAAAAACAGTATGAAGCTTCCTCAAAAAAATTAAAGAGAAAACTCTCATATGACCCATCAATCCCACCTCTGAGTATTTATTTAAGAGTTGAAATCAGAGTCTTAAAAAGATGTCTGCACCCCCATGTTCATTGCAGCATACATCTCAATAAAACTGGGAAAAATTATAATGCAAAAAAGTGGTATAAACATACAGGGGAATATTATCCAGCCTTAGAAAAGAAGGAAATCCTGCAATATATGACAACATGGATGAACCCAGAGGACATTATGCTGAGTGAACTAAGCCAGTCACAGAAGGACAAATGCTGCATGATTCTACTTACGAGGTATCTAGCAGAGTCAAGCTCATAGAAGCAGAAAGGATGTGGTTGCCAGGGGCTGGGGGCAGAGGGCAATGGGGAGTTGCTATCCAATGGATATAAAGTTTGGGTTATGCAAGATAAGTTCGTTCTAGAGATCTGAGATACAATATCGTGCCTATAGTTGACATAGAATAGTACGCTGAAAAATTTGTTAAGTGGGTAAAACTCATGTTAATTGTTCTTAACACAATAAAAGTGTAGACTAATATTTACCCTAGTGATCAAATAAGTTTATGATACCCTTTTTCTCATTAATTATTTGTGGTGGCTAATGAACAATAGATACCCTTTTAAAGCAAAACAAAGGTGGACTCTTCCATTAGGTCCAATAGCTTAAAATAAAAATACAAAGTTTTTTCCTCTAATGTTTTCTCTTTAGAGATTAATCTATTATCTTATAGTTCCTAGAATTCAAATTCATTACTGTCATGTGTGTACTGTATCATACATACATAAGTATAATTCAAGTTTATTAGCATCACCTCATTTTGGAATTAGTAAGAGTAAGAGGAAAAACTGTGTCTGGCTGTTCTGTAATTCAATAAGTCATCCGGAAACTATGGTGTAATTTTTTAAAAATACTTTTGTCCAAATGTATGGCCCGGGAAGGATATCTTTGGTACTTTTAAATAATAGGTAAACCATATCTACAATGAACCCAGCATGCTGACAAAAGAGGTGTCCTCATCTTCATTCTCTTTATATTGCCAGCTTCAGAGACTATTATCACGGTCAGCAATAAGTTTCTGTGAAAAGTTCTTAGAAAGTTAATAGACTCTTTCCTTCAAAATACAACACAATAAGCCTTGAGGGTTTAGAAAACCAGTTCGGGAAAACTAAATGGGAAAAGTATATTAAGTGTAGAGCGAGCCGCTTCTCTTACTTTATCCTAAATTAACAGCAGCCCAGGATTACACAATGATAAAGCAAATGGTGATTATCTCAATTCAAGGTTGCCCTAAAGCAAATACTTGTGTTGCCCACAGTTTTGTCTTTAAATTCAATAGCAGGGACAAAAGAAACATGGTGTACATTAGAACCTAAGTTCAAAGTATGAATTGAGTACCTTGAAACAAGTAGGATGCTGCTTCCACATAGTTGCCAGATGCAACCACACTTCTCCCTGGTGTTAAAATTTCATTTTCCACAAACATTTGAAATTGGCTCTTGTCTTTTCAAGAGCTTCTTTTTATTGGTTGTGGTCTCCTTGTTACTTAAGCGCTATTCCTAAGAAACTCCTTCCCTTCCACCCCCATCCCCACCTTACCCCATGTTACTTATAGCAGATCAAGCTAGTTATTTCACATAGGGGGCCAATGTCATCAAAATGAAGTAAAATTATCATTTTAAAATATTTTTAAGCAGAAGAATGTATGTACACCAGGAATCAAGTGAAATGGACTTTATACAATTTGAAATACTAAATGTGGGAATCAGGTAGCTTTCGTTAGAGTAATAATTATTTGTTCTGTAATGAGTCTGAAAGGGGGACATTTCTCCCCTCACTAGGTTTGTAAATATACTTCGCTCCCCTCCCCGCCCTACACACACCACTTTTGAAATTACGCCAGGATTTCAAACTAACAAAGAAGACAGAAGGAAAAAAACTACAGAACCGTAATTGTGAAACCCAGGAATGTTAGCAATATTGTTAAATCCTTAACAACATCCTGCATCATTCAAATTTACCTAATTTATTTTTCCAGGATGTAGTTTATAACTGGGCATTTCTCTATCAATTGATAAACAGCTCTATGTGCAAAAGAATGAAATGTGAATAAAAGGCTTTATATTGCCAGATAAAATGAATGATCGCAGCTCAAGCTGAGGGTGAATTAGTAAGTCCTTCCATCAGTAAAACGCTCATTGAAGCGAATGGAAATTATGTCCCTCTGTGTGGTTCCATCTGGCTGAGTCTGCTTGTGCAATGAATACTGGACAACACTATCACATTGATGTGCTATCCTCTCAATCAGAGAATAAATGTTTTTATATAAATATGAGAAAATATAACAATCTTTATTCTACTTAGGAAAAAGTTAAACCATAATTGGCCAGCTGGATATCTGTTTTGTTTGCAGAGTTGTAAATTCACTGCTTGCCAACTTGATTTTTCACATTTCAGTAAGATTGGAAAATAAGGTTAATGTTTTAAGCGCTCAAGCATTTTGTCACGTGTGAAGTCTAAGCTGCTCTACACTCCAAAGGAAAGTCTCTCAGATTCTGAAATACTACACTTAAGATATACAATTTACTAATGGGAAAATATTTGTTTCTTTAAACACTCAATTTCCTTAGCAAATGAAATATTTTTGGCTAATGTTAAGGAGTTTAATTCTTTTCTCCAGAGTTACTTTTGAGTACTTTTGAGAGCTAATTGAAGTCTGTGTATTTTTTCTTAAGTTTAGAGTAACTAAATTTTAAATAATTATTTTAAAGGGACACAAGTATTTTCTGATAGAAATGTTTATTAAATATCATATAAATCTTTTATGGCAACTGCACATCTTCTAATTAATATAGAAGTATTATATCTTCATTAATGCTTTATTCTATAGATTATCTCTGAGGTATTATTGATTGTAAGAGTACTATGACAGTTTCAGTTCTGAATATTAATAAGAACTCAAATAGATTATTGGAAGTTTTAGGATTAGATTTGACTTTGGTGTTTTTAAAAATAGAGAGGTTTAAACAGAATCAAAGTTTATT
Organism: Aethalodelphis obliquidens; assembly: GCF_003676395.1. Taxonomy (NCBI): domain Eukaryota; kingdom Metazoa; phylum Chordata; class Mammalia; order Artiodactyla; family Delphinidae; genus Aethalodelphis; species Aethalodelphis obliquidens. Next base: position 64,130,076 of record NW_020837947.1, on the reverse strand, counting down.
TTTTGCATAAAAATTCATGTCAGCAGTCTAAAGCTGGAGTGGTAACTCTAACAATATCAGTGACATAGGCTCCTTTTTTCTGATTGCTCTATCATCTTCAAAGAGCCTCATGGCCCAAGATGACTGCTTCAATTCCAGCCATCACATCTGCACTCTAACCAACAAGAAATTTTTAAAAAAATAGCCAGGAGAAATAAACCTGCCATTTATTTAAGAACACCTATCAGAATCTGTACTCATCATCTACAGTTACATTCTGTTCCTTGCTGCAGAAGAGACTGAGAAATGTAGTCTATATCTATCACTTAAAATCAGACTGTGTCTGTTATCATAGAAGGAAAGATATATGGATTTGGGGGAGGACTACAAACTTCTGATACAATTACTATACCCTATATCCTGCTTAGGGAAAAAAAAAACAATTTGCATAGCCTTAATCCCTCCCAACCATGATAACTGCATACTTGTAGGGAATTTGTAGCTATTACTATGACAGAATTATTATCAAAGGCAGTGGCATTTTTCAAAGTGGTTATCAGTGACTTCCTACTGATCAAGGCTCATCAGTATCTGCTGTGTAAAAAGACTTCTGACACATCCTTCTGTTGATGATATGTCCAGAAATAATTCACAACTGGCCATATTGAAGGTAAGTTGATGAAGATACTTCCAAGACAGGAAGACTCATCCATATGCGAATTGGAAAGCAAAGAGTAAAATGGCAAATAAGCTAAGGGTGAAAATATTCTATACCTGCTGTAGCTTTTCTGGAGAATGTATTGAGGAGGTCTCAGTCAGCTACCTAAATGCATACTCATTATCTTCTTAGTCCCACTATTCTAACATGATATAGCCCATCCTTTTTATAAAACTTACCCTATCATTTGTATAATTCATGGTTAACCCGAATTCTTGAAATTGCCATTTAAGAAACTGATTACTGGTGTTTTCTTAAGCTCCTTGCTCTAGTATCCTAATTCACTGATGTCTTCCACCAAACATGTATATATGTTATTATGGGATTTTCATTTTCAAATGAAGATAATATTTGGAGACATTGGTCAACTTTGGGTAAATTTTATATCTTTCTATTTCTCTTATTCCTATTTAAGCAACTTGGTCAGCTTGTATTTATTACCTCCAGGAATGGATGTAGCAGGTCAGAAAACTGAAACTCCTATAAGACAACCTGGTCTATGTGCAAAAAGCTTAAGCCCCAGGGAGAGGAAAGGATTTGCCAGAACAGACAAAACATCTTGTCCAAAAGCATGAGGAAGATGATTGCAGGGTATAGAAAATAAAATATCTTAACCAAAAGCAGAAGGGAGAGAAGAGTTTCTTTCTCACAACTAGAAACACACTTCCTTGGGATTGCAATAGGATTGGACTGCAGTAGGGTTGCATCTGCACCTTGGTCTCCTGCAGTGCTCTAGTGGGTACAGAAAGACTCCAGAAGTCTGGGAACATCCCATGAGCAGTGCACATGGAGCCTAGCCTCTTTTTAGCATTCCAGGAGTTTGGCCAGAACCCAGTGGGATATGGGTGAGGTAGGTACTACCCTGTGAGAAGCTTCCTCTTCCCTGAGCACAGCTCCCAAGGGAAAGAACCCCTGCAAAGGACCGAGTCAGGCTGCCTAACTACTCAGGTTAATATTTGTGGGCAGTTGCTAGAGATGCATTTCTGAATGCCTTGGCATGCCCAAGCATTCCTGAATCCTGAATGCCATGAGTCTGGAAAGGGAGACGGACTAAGATATTTAGAAATAAATTTGTAAAGAAATTTATATTTCTCACATCTGTCTTAATACTGCATGAGTTTGTCCATTATATTGTTTAACCTTTTGCCAGTGGTCAGGGTGATTTGTGACCATTGTATTGATACAGGTTTTTGATGTAACTTTTCTGTCTTTTTTTACTTCTACTGTCCCCTCTCCAGCTACCTGCAAAATCCTCCACTACGTGCATGTACTTGCAAATGGACCAGTGCTTTTTAGTTTGCTCCCTGGCTTACTCTGGAATTATCACATCTTAAAATTAAAAGGTGATTTAGAGTCCATTTCATCCAATCTCTTCTTGACCTATCAATATTTTAAAAATATTTCTAGTAATTTATCATGCAGACTCAGTCTAAATTCATTTAGTTATGCAGATTATACTATCCTTAGTGATGATCTAGTTAATTGTCAAATTGTTCCAATTATTCAAAAGGCCTTTCTTTGTTTTCATCAGTCATCAATTACTTTCTCCCATTTAACAAGTCTGAGCAAGCAGACTATGTACCATGTGTCTTTCTCCTGACATGTTTTCTTGCATCTCAGGATAGCCCTCCTTTCTCTTTCACATCTACTCTTCTCTATGCTAAAGTTCACAATTTACTCCATCTCTACCTCATGTGGTAGGTTTGAAAATCCACTTATCAGTGTGATCATTTCTCTCAAGGGCTCCAGCCTTTCCATGTCGGTTTTAAAGTGTTGATGCAGAAGTAGGTACAAAACACTGCGTCTTCTTGCCTGAAAATGCTTAGAACTCTCAAGGCAACTGAAGATCACTTTTTTTTTCTTGTAGCCACCAACCACCTTATTTTTTCATATCGAGCATCATTTCACATAAATTTTACAAGACATGAAAATGAGGTCAGGTTTTGACTCTTAGATTCCTTGAGACCACATGAATAAACAGAGATTGCTCTTGACCCAAAAGAATATGTTCATAGATTTCTGATTAAGATGTATCTCTGATTGTCTGATATAGGAAATCATTTTCTGGTGTATCCTTGATGACCTCACAGCCAGTGAGTACACATGTATGTGCATTATGGCTACTAAAACCTTTACACAACCCAGGTTAATAAGTGTTTTCATCTAAAATACCAACAAACTATTCTGATATGGAAAATGGGTGTTTATTACAGAAAATTTGAAAAATACACAAAATATATAGAAAAATATCACTCATTGCCCAACTATACAGATAAGAAACACTATTAACAGTTGATATAAGTTCTCTTAGAAATTTTCCATGTTCAATGAATCCATATTCAATGTTTAAAAAACAGGATTATATTTTACCACGTTTTATATCTCCTTTTAAAATTGTTGACATGATTTTCAATGATGTGGAAATGTAATAATTTATTTACTCATTTCCCAAAGGTGAGACATTTAGATTGTTTTAGATTTGGCATTAATGGAAAGAAAAATATCCTACTTTAAAATGAAAATGGTTAATGCTTGCCCAAGTCTACAGAAAAGTAACAAAAAAGAATTTTCTATCAAGAATGTTTTCTTTACCTGGGGTGAAGTGGAGAAAGAGGCCAAAAGAAAGTCAGTGGGCTGAAAACGTGTTTGTAAGCTGGCTTGCAAGTGCCCATATTTAGAGTTACTGAAAATTTTTAGTTAGTTTTGTATTGTTATTGTTTGTATTAACAGACCTCACTGTTAATAAATAATTATGATTATTTAAATCAACTTGATTTTTAACAGCCTGAAAATGGTAGATTTTATCTAGAAGGTTCCTGTAGAAACCAGTGTCATGAAAAGTTATATGTGTGTTCACACACACACAAAAATACACTTATATATTTTTCATCTCCTATGAGCCACCCCCCACCAATGCACACAGTTGAGAATTCATATTACCCCCTGGATCTCTTCGTGTATGTGGTACTTCAAAGGCATTCAATGAAGAAGATGTCTAGAAAACATGGTTTAATTCAAAAAACTCCTTCAAATTTTTTGAAAATTAGATTGCTTCTCAGTCCTGTGGTAAGATGTTTGGAAGCAGGCCATTTATTCCATTTATTCCATTTACATATAGATCCAGTTCTTGATTTTCTAAACCCATAAGATTTTATCAAATGTAAAACCACAACAATATAATTTTCCAAAGTACACAGAAGAGGGTGAATTTGCAAACAAGAACCAAAAGAAAGTATTTAAGGCAGTCTCTTATTTCTCATAAGTGCTTATTCACATTTTTATCAAGCAAACAACATAAATGAAAATCATTCACATCCAGACATGGAAGCTGGGTTTACTTGTGTAGATTTCTGACAACTAAGAAAACACAACTGTTGCTATTATGTCTCAAAAGAATAACACCAGTTCTTTATTAAGGACAGAAATACTACTCCCAAAATATTGTATGTTACAGTTTTAGAACTTGTTGATGGTTACAATGTGCTTCTACATATTTTAATCCATGTGATTTTCATAAGAATGTATAACAGTGGTAGTTGGTGAGTGAAATCAGCAGTCACTGGTAAAAATCACGAATAGAGTGATCAACGTGAATGATTTTTACCTTATATGTAATTTTGAGTGAATAAACTGAAGTATAGGATATATTCATATGGAAACAGATCAGAGGACTTTGAGATTGTATCTCTGATCAGAACAAGCACCATCAGCTGGAAAATACAATTTTCCATCTCATAACATATTTTATGGATTTAAAAATTTAGATGAAAACCCATTCTTGTGATCATCTCTAGTGTATGTACTAGCAAATACTTAACGGGAAGGCATAGTTTGACATCCAGCCTAAGCAAATTGTACGTATTAGTAAAGTAAATCATACGTGCCAATAAGTTAGGAACATACTAGTTTTCTTTGTTTCCTGGGAATATGCATCTAACTAGAGAGTATTTCTTTACATCAAAGAAGTTCCACAAATGTGTTAGGACAAGGAAAACACTATGCCTCTCGCATTTCTATCTAGGACGATTAAAATGAGTTAACTGGGGCTTCAAAAGAGTTAACTGCACAGAGGGAGAATGTAGGAAGAAGTTTCCAGGCATCGGGAAAGGCATATGTAAAGGCTTTTCTCTGAGGTGAGAGTATGTGTAGATCACAGAGAGACTTTCATGTAATGTTGAGAAATGAGCCCAGAAGAGTTTTGAGTTGAAGGAGTTAGGGTCCAGGAACAAGGCATCTCGTGTGAATTTCAAGTAGATTTCTCTGGCTGCGGGATGGAGGAGAGATGGGAGGGGGGAGGAGTGGATGCAGGTGACCCTCCACCTCTCACCCATCCAACCTCATGTCAAGCATCAGTTGCTCAGAGAACCACCATACTTTTTTGTTGTGTGCTGTCCTAAACCTGTCATTTGTTTCTCCAGGATATTTTTAACATTACACTGGCTAGTATGTTTATTTTATTAATTCTATCTTCTCTGTGACCTTTAACTTCCCTCAGTGGGGACCATTGTACACCCGGTGGCTAGCACTGATGCTAAGTTATTTACGTTTGTAGAATGAACATTGAAGAAGAGAAAGATTCACTATATTTCCTCTAGAAAATTATCCAAGAAACAGAGGTACAACTCATGTCCTGACTCTGTAATCCTCTACTTCTTTCACGTGACTGATACTATGAGATTTTTTTAAAAAGCATCTAATTAATTTGATTGGAAAGAAGGCAACTACTTAAGTAGTTGTCTTGTTGACTGCTAAAGTGGATGATTAGGTGTAGTCTACAGTGGTCTGTGTATTAGAAGTGCATTTCTTGTCTTCCTCTGAAGTTCATTAATCAAGGCACAAATCGTTTCAGGGTGACTTAAAAGCTTGAGAGAGATAGAAGCATATCAAAGTTTAACTTATCTGATGACATATACACTATTACAAACATAAAAATCAAGGAAATTGAGAAAAACAGAGGGAATGAAAAAAAGGCATGAGCCAGAGGCAGGTAGATAGGCACCTAAAACCTAGGGAGAAACAGACATAAACAGAGGGGACAACAGAACAATTGATAGAGGTAGAGAGGGCACAGGTAGCTGAGGAGAGACAATGGTTAAGAAGTAGAGACGTTTGTTCTGTCCGGTACACACCTCTCTGATGCTGTCAGTATCTCAGATGTTCATCTCGAGGCATGACAGCCGTGTGACACATCAAGTAGCTAAAAAACATCCATCTCAATTCTTAAATCCCCTCTAAAAAACATCCAGACCATTTTCTAGACGGAATAGCTGCAGTCAGGTGGGAGGAAGGGATTGTTGGAAGGCTGCTGTTTCAAAATTTTGACTTTCTAGCAGCCGATACTACCTGTAGAAAGGTTCAAAGTCTCTAATTATATCCAACATTCTTTTGTGCATCTGTTTGGCATAGAACTTGTAAAGGATCAGGAGATTATCCAAAATAAGAATCAAGAAAAGCATTTCTAAGGACAAAGAAAATTGTACAATTTGTCTTTTGGAAGCCATTTTGAGAATCAGATGAATACAGAAACCAAAATGTCAATGCTTTATATATAACAAGCATGAGGATATATTTAAGTCTCAAGAATCTTCATTAATATAAATTGGTATATTAGATTTTTAAATTGGGATACAAGATATAGAATTTGAGTCAGTAAATTAAAATGTTCTTGGAAATAATTACAATGTTACATTTGCTGATAGATGGATTTTTAAAAGTTATTAAAAACAAAAAAGTTACAGGCTTTCATATAATTGATCTATTCATTGAAAACCTGAAATCAAATTCTTCTAATAAAATTAGATGGAAATTTTAACGATGCTCATTTTCCTAGTCTTGGTTATTTCTAGAATCTATTCTTAAATTTGAACTATAAATACATCAATATAAAGTGAACTTTAATTAAAACTAGCTGAAAGTCTATTTTAATATTATTAAGATAATAAGAATGGGAGAAATAAGCATACTATTCAGTAGTCATATTTACATGATGTGGATAAATAAACCAATGTTTATAATGTCTTAACTATACTATACATTGTTGCTATTGTGAAATTCAATTGTGTGGATAAGACTTTTTTTTAACCGAAGTAGATAATATACAATTTTGTTAAGAGTCAGAATTTCTGCATACTTAGTTTATATAATTTCCTCTTTTTATTTCTTAATCTGCTTTAAATTTCTATTTCTTTCAGTTTCAGGTACAAATAATGTCTGAATTAATCATACGTTTTCCTTCAACGCCCCTTTTATTTATTTATTCAACCCCACCATCCCCATTCTATACTCCCATCCCAAACTCCCTTGTCTTTAGATCCCTGCTACCCTCCATAACTTCTGTCCTTCCACCAATCTAATGTGTTTGATGAGTATGCATTCCTGAAAAATTTTTATTGATATTTTCCTACAGGAATTTTTAATTTATGTAAATGCCATTATACCACATGTCTTATTCTGATTCTTACTTTTTTCTTTTTTTGTTCAGTAATGTCTTTAACAGTTCTTCATGTTGTCATATGTGCTTATAATCACCCAGTGTTAAACACCTAGATTGCCCCAACTTCATCAATCACAACAAAATTTCTATATGAAATCCTTGTGTATGGTCCATTTTAGGATTGTGGGATGTTTTCTCTGGGGCTTATATCCAGGACTGAAATTCTTGAGTCATGGAGTATGCATATACTACTTGATTAAGTATTGCTTAAGTATTGCCAGAGTGCTTTCCAAAATGGCATTACTAGTTTACAGACCTTCTTAGAATGCACAGGTGCTCCTATACCTTCACATTCTAGTGATGCTTAACATTATCTAGCTTTTTAAAGTTTGTCAATCTAATGAATTTAAGGTGGTATCTCATTTTATTTGCATTTTTATAATTCTTAACGCTTGTATATCTCTTCCTATGTTTATTTAATGTTTGGATTTTCTTTTCTTTTAATTGCTTCTGTTCATCTTATACAATTTTTCTGTTGTGTTCCTGTCCTTCTGTTGTTACCTTGATGGTATACAGTACATATTAATAGCTTATCAATTTTCAATTTTAGATTGATAAATAGGGTTGTAAATAAGTTTGTATAGGATATCGTCATCTGTTCATTTACTTTGGAAAGAAGCATAGGATGTAATTCATTGGACAGAGAGCGTTCATTTTGGCATAGTCATATGCATAAATATAATACCTTACAATTTGTTTTGGGGGTTTGTTTTAAAAGGACTCCCCTATTTTCCCTTGACTTTATAGTTTTACCTTTCCCATTTAGATCTTTAATTCATCTGGTGTCCAGCTCACCATATGGTTTTAGGAACAAATCCACTTTTTTTTTTTTTTTACAAATCCACTTTTATTTCTCTTTATATAGTGAACCAATCCATCACAATGTCAGTTATAACTTTATAAATTTAGAGGCTCAAGTGTTTAATAAATGGATTTTGTAATGGTTATCTCAATTTTTTTAATCTTACCAGTATAGAAAACCCACCTTTGTCTCAGATACTTTTTTCTTGAGTTCTATCTTGCAGATATTAAATTTATACCTCAGCTTTCTTTCCCCTGGTGTATGTTTTTTCATGTATTTATTCTCAAACTTTCTCTGTCTTTTTGTTTAAATGTGTCTCCTGTAGTCAACATATTATTGAATCTCAGTTTTGTTTTGTTGTTGCCAAATTTGATAGGAGTCTCTTTTTGTCTTTGATAGGTGTTATTCTGTTTGTCTTTCTGATAGAGTTGATGTGTAGCTTGTGTGTGTAATTGCCCTGTGCTTTCATTTTCCCTGGATGAAAGGCTATCTTGTCTGGTGGGGGGCACTGGAGACCAGTAAAATCCACACTCTATTCTCTGTCACTTCTCAAGAGTTTAAGAGGAAGGGAAGAATCAGTTCTAGGGCAGAGAAGTCAGGCACCAAAACTGTAGACAGCCCCATTTGCTGGCATAAGCACCAAAGAAGTACTGTTGTCACGGATTTCCCTGTAACATTCTCAGAAAAATGCAGTAAAAACAGCCCTGGAGGTTTGGATGAGGAGACACGGATAAACTGCAACTCTTATCACTAGATTCTCAACCCAGCAGGGCTTTTGTGTTGCCCTAAAGTTATTACAACCCCTCCTGCCCACTAGTGGACTCAATTGTTGCTGATGATTTATATAGAGAAGAAGGAGGAAACAATTTGTGCCCAAGCGATGTTGTGAGGAGGAAAAGGTAGAATTTATAACTTCTTCTCTGTCTGCTCTGCCCCTGCTTTCTGGCCACCCCACTACAGAAAACAAGCCATCATTCCAGTCCAAGACTTCTTTCGATCTTGGCAGAAGTTTCTCAAAGGTTTTATTTGATTTATCTTAGTACATGCTTTCTTCTCCTGCAGTTTTTCTAGGATTGGATTTGGAGAGGAAACCAGCAGCATGTGAAGGTTTGTCACCCTGACTGATCTGCACAAGCATTTATTGGAAGCATGCAAGTATGCTTATTACCTCCTTTCCTTACTATGTAGGCTTTTTTCCTTTCTACCCACCACCGCCCACTGATCTTTTATCCTCTGGATAGCTAGTACATTCCCCTGTCAGGCTGACATCCCTACTTGGCATCCTTCCCCTCCAGTTTAGCCTTATCTCTACCTGTTTGCTCCTCTTATCACGTGATCAAACTCCCATCTACCTCCATCCACTGGCCCATTGGATCACATGCTGGAACTGCCCAAGGAACACCACGCACAAAAGATGCTCAGCAGAGAGTGGGAAAAGGGCAAGTGGATGGAAAATGTTTCCTTTATTTCAATGCAGATTCCAACATCCATGTGAAGCTATTAAATTATTTGATATTGTCTCTAAAAACTCGGAGGTGTTGGTCTGCACAAAATTAGTGAGGACATAATTTAGAGCATAGTAATCTCAGTGAAAAAAAATTTTTCATTTAAAAAAAGTTAATATTTAAAAAGCAATAAAATCAGAAAGTTAATTAAATGGCATCATCAGTGTCATGTGACTTACTATGGATAAAGTCTAAATGTACATGGCAAAGAATTATTAAACTTTTAAGAAAAATCAAAATCTTAGTAAAATGTAAAATCAAAATCTTAACGGTTTAATTTTCCATTTCTTTGAAGAGCTCAGACTGCAGGGCACTTTTAAAAGCATAGAAAAGGCCACTATTGGATTTAGTTGTATATTGAGCCAGTATTAAGAAAATGCTAAAATGCATTTGAGTTAAACCTATCAGTCATCATCACTTTTATTGTGGAGATTCATTGAAACTATGACATCCTTTGGAATTTACAACTCCATGAAACTTTTTAAAAGTCAGTTCTAATTTTTATTTCAGATTCTTAAAAAATATATGACTCAGCAATACAATAGTTTAAATTAAGAAAAAATAAATAGCAGTAAATAAGTTTCTACATAGAGACAGCTTTAAATATGCTTTTTTAAAACAATGTAAACAATTTGTAGTAAGATGCAAAGAAAACATTGCACCATTTTTCTTCTAAGTGCTGTATAACACACACATGCAAATGATTTACAAAAAGAAGGATCTAAGCTATTTTTATTAACAGATGTTATCAATAGGCTTTCATTGTCTAATAATTATCCCCAGAATTTACTTAAATATTTCACTTTGTCAATGGTTGCGTAGAGAAGAAAAATCACTATATATAAAAATATATTTTTAAAAATATACATGCTCTCAATCAGACTGATCGAAAATTCTCTTTTTATACTTAACTGTGTGGAAATTATCAAGAAATTAAAATTTCAAGCTAAGAGCAATTCACAATCAAAGGTAAAAAGCAATATTTCTATGTGTATTTATTCATAACAAAAATAAAAATTTATAATAATGATTGGCTATCAGATATGTGTCAAGGTAGCATAAAGAAAAAATTTACAGAATAAATTTAAGACTATGAATTATGTTGCAAGATTATACTGCAGGCACAGTGACACCAAAGGCTATTTCCAACATTTTATTTGTGATGGCTTTCCTGACTTTTTTTCTAATGTCTCTTACTAGAATGAAATGTAGGGGCTGAGATTGTATGGAAAATCTATTAAATGTAACCTTATGAATTATTTTCTTCAAATGGAAGTAACCAAAACAATAATTGTTCAATGTGAGCTATTTTTCACTTCTTTTATGGACTGACTTGCTCACCTCCTGAAAAATTCGTAAGTTGAAGCCCTAACCCCCAGTACCTCAGAATGTGATTGTATTTGGAGATAGAGCCTTTAAAAAGTGACTAAGGTAAGTGGAGGACATTAAGCAGTCATGATCCAATCTAACTTGTATCCTTATAAAAAGAGGAAATTTGGACACACAGAGAGACACCAGGGATGCACACACACACACACACACACACACACACACACACACACACACACGGAGGAAAGATCATTTGAGGACCCAGCAAGAGGACAGCCATCTTCAAACCAAAGAGAGAGGCCTCAAGAAACTAAATCTGCTGACATTGTGACCTTGGATGTCTAGCTACCAGAACAGTGGTGCTCTGTGATGGCAGCCCTAGCAAACTAATACACCATCCTGAGACTGTTTTTCATTTAGTTCTTTCATTCATAGAAAGACTCAAACATTGCAGATCATAACTATGTCCATGTGTCCCTGTGTTTGTGTGTGTGTGTATTTACCTCTGTGTTGTATATTTTTGTGTTTTTTTTCCCATACCAGTTGGACCATAAATCTAAATTCAACCAATACATGCCAAACACTCTATTGATCATTTCAGCAAATGTAGGCATTCACAAAACATGATATTAATATCTCAATCATTTTTAAAAATACTTTATTTTTGTATAGCAGGTTTAGATCCACAATAAAATTGAGAGGAAGATGAAGAGATTTCCTATATACTCCCTGCCCTGTACATGCATATCCTCCTCCGTTATCAACATTGCTCCACAGAATGGTACATTAATTACAATTGATGAACCTACACTGATGTATCATCACCCAAAGTCCATAGTTTACATTAGGACTCCCTCTTGGTGTTACGTGTTCTATGCAGTTCAACAAATTTGATAATGACATGGAACCACCATTATAGTTTCATTACAGAGTAGTTTCACTGACCTAGGAATTGCATGTGGTCCGCCTTTTCATTCCTCCCTTGTCCCTGACCCCTGGCAAACACTGATCTTTTTACTGTCTCCATAGTTTTGACTTTTCCAAAATATCATATAGTTGGAATCATATAGTATGCAGCCTTTTTAGATTGGCTTATTTAACTTAATGCTAATGCATTTAAGATGTCTCTGTACCTTTTCATGGCTTGATAACTCATTGCTTTTTAGAATGAACAAGAAATGAGTTAACATTTATTTATCTATTCACCTACTGAAGACATCTTGGTTGCTTCCAATTTTTGACAGTTATGATTAAAAGCTACTATAAACATCTGTCTACAGGTTTTTGTGTGGACATTAGTTTTCAACTCCTTTGAGTAAATACCAAGGAGTGAGATTTCTGGATTATATGATAAATGTCTAGTGTTGTAAGAAAATACCAAGGTATCTGTCAAAGAGACTGTACAATTTTGCATTTCTACTAGCAATGAATAAAAATTCCTGTTGCTACATATCCTCACGTGCACTTGATGTCGTCAGTATTCCAGATTTTGGTCATTCTACCGGGTATGTAGTAGTATCTCATTGTTGTTTTAATTTGCATTTTCCTGATGACATATGATGTGGAACATCTTTTCATATAATTATTTGTCATCTGTATATCTTCTTTGTTAAGATATCTGTTCAGGTCTTTGGCCCATTTTTTTGAGTTGTTCATTTTCTACAATCTCTTTTCTGAAAGAGATTGTAGGAAACTTGTATAGTTTCTTCCTTAAATGTTTGGTAGAATTCACCAGTGAACCCATCTGAGCCTGGTGCTTTCTGTTTTGGAAGGTTATCAATTATTAATTCAATTTCTTTAATAGATATAAGCCTATTCATATTGTTTATTTCTTCTTGTGTGAGTTTTGGAAGATTTTGTCTTTCAAAGAAATCTCAATCGTATTTGAACCAGCTAAAGAGAAATCTAAGCTGGTTTCTGAGTTAATCTAAGCTGAACATACTAAGTTCTAAATATTAGAAAGTTTCCTGATTTGAATGAGTAATGGAACCATCCCACAGAATTAGAACTAGAACTTGGTGACTTTAGTCAATATTCAAAAGTTTAAAGTCACAGCTGGAAATATATACTGGAAATACAATTTTCCATAAAACTAACTGTCAAAAAATATGAATCTAAAGTATTTTCATCCATCAAGAAATTAGAATAGACTACTTGGTAAAAGTGTATGGGAGATTAATGTATTAGTTACCATAGCACATTATATTAAGATTTGAAAGTATATAGCATAGTATTTATACACAGGCATTGTTCAATTATATTTTTCTTTTTTAGCCTTCCTTCCATAATGTATCTGAATTTATAATGCATTTTGGGGAAAAGATTCCAGAGAAATAAGCACATGATTCAATCTAAAATCATTTGTCATCTCTGGTACTGAAAAAAAGTCAAATTGCTTAGTCAGTGTTAGAAGGAAGATGCTATTTTAATATAATTACATTGTCAGATATCAGGTCTTGTCAGAAAAGGAAATAATAAACATCAGGATGCCTGGAAATACACAGTCTACAAGAATCAGAAGTCCATGCTGAAATGGAGAGAATAAAACTTTCAGTAAGAACTTCAAAGGCAAAGCTCCTTACTCATTGATCTGCCTAGTCCAATATTACAAAATGCCTGATTACTTCATGTCCATTTCAGAGTAAGCTAAATGTCTGTCTTGAGGGGAATGCAAGGTTTTCACTGAAATAGCTAGATGCTAAGCAGGAAGTTAACACAATTTTCCATGTGCTTATATAAGGCGCTTCTGTTAAACCATAAAGACAACCCTGTCTTCAATAACCTAAGAGATTCTTTCTAGAGGAATGAGAAGATTAATTATTATTCTCTAAAGTGCCTAACTTTAGCTACTTCAACCATCAGAGTAAAAAATTAGATCATGCTGAAGGAGATCTGGTCTCTCTTCTATCTTAACCAAAGATTAATAGCATCTTGAAGTTTGATCCAGTCATTTTCATGAAAACTCATTTTCTGCAAAATTGGAAAAGACTATAAAGACCTTCTAATGACTAATTTGCTCATTACATGGAGACAAATGTGTTTTTTTCTCAGGAATTATTAGAACTCCAGACACAATATATTTTGATTTAAAAAAATTAGCCTTCCATATAAACAGTGATAATACCCAATATTCTACAAAGATCATTGTCATATTGTTTTTTATATAATTAACATATTTATAAAGATAAATTATTTTTATTGTTTTTTATGAGTGATCGAAGTTCAAGAACAAAAATTTCTGTCTATACTAGGCAGCAGAAACACATCGACCACCTATACTTCAGCATATATGTAGAGTTCTTTTTGTCTTTAGCCTCATAACATCCAGTCAAGATACTGTTTTCCAAAGTTATTCGGTTTTAGTTTCCCCATTTTCTTCAGTGTAGTTACGTTATTCATTTTTTAAATACAGTTAGAATCATTTATTAGTGGTTGTATTCCACTCTGGGTTCTCCAACCCATACCCCAGTTAGCTATAACTATTTGTTTATTTTGAGAATATGTAAAACATTATTATGGTCCTAAGAGTGAGGGTTTTTGCTACTTCTTTTATTGAGGTATAGTTGATTGACAATATTATATGTGTCAGGTGAACAACATAGTGATTCACAACTTTTAAAGCTTATACTCCATTTATAGTTATTATAAAATATTGGCTGACTTCCCTTTGTTGTTTTTGCTACTTTAAAATACTTTACTTTTAAAAAAGCAGATGGAATTTTAACCATATATCAAATATGCTCTGAAAAAGTCAAGAGTTCTGTATGGACTGTATTTTTGCATTAAAATGAAGTCATAGAAGCACTGGTAACATTGTTAATGATTATATCTTTATTATACACAGTTTTGTTTTTAAGAACTTTTATTTATGCAATTTTATAACTAATCTAACATGTAAGGCAGAAGTCAGCAGGAGAGAATAATGTATGTCACTAACATTTGTAGCCCATCTAGAATATTTCATCTCTTTCTCACAATATTAAGAGCGAAGAAGAAAACAAATAAGTGGTTCAAAGCTATGATGGAATTAAAGGTAAAACCTGAAGGAATGCACTTGTGTTAAGATTTCAGCAGTCACTCTTGGTATATTTCGTGTAATAAATACCAGTTTTTTCTCAATAGTGATGCACCATTAATACGTTTGCTTTTAATGGAGTTGAAAATCTGACTAGTTTATGCAAGTGGCAGCATAATTTCTTGGGAAAATAAGAAACAGGTTGAAAAACACTAATAAAACTTAAGAAAAAAATCATTTTATGATGTCAACATACAACTCCAGTCCTAAAGTCTACATTTATTACAAAAATTAAAATGCACGTGAGTCATACTCTTGCTGTTAATGTAGAGTACACAAAGACTAGTTATTCATTCTATATTTAATTAAAGTACAAAAGTATGTCTTCCATCTGCACATTTCAGTTCACACAAACTCACACCTGGTATTCAAATATTAGCAAGTAGGTTTCTTTAACTACACTAAATATTTTGTAACTCCTTGATGTAAGTCAATATATTGTATTTATTAACATTTTAAATAATTTGTAATATTTTCATTTTCTCACATCCTTCTTTAAGTTCTGAGTCATAATCCTTCTGTGTCACAAATGCCCTTTTTTTTTTATTTTGAAAGTGTACCTCTAAATTTTTCTAGTGGAGAATATGCCTTGTATGATTTTATTTATTACTTTAATCTTAGATTCAGTGTTTGTCCAAGCACATTTTAACAATTCAAAGAACAATCTTATATTTTCTACTACCATAATACTTTTGGAAAATTTTCCTTGGGTCCACCAAATGGTTAAGGAAAATAACTTCTTTTTCTCCTATCTGGATTTTGTTTATTTAATATAATAATACTGTGTTCGGATTTGATTGAAAACGATTGCATTATTTAAGTCCTTGCAATTTGCGAAGATTATGTACAAACTCATGTTACCTCAGACCTTATCATTATAAGGATATCTAAGCAACTGAGGAAGCACAGAAAAACCAGCAATGAAGCCGCATTTTCAGGCTTCACAGAGAAAGCATACAACTATATCCCAAATATATCACAAATGCAATAGCCGTCCTAATGATACAGCAGTGGTCATGGTGCCCTGGCCTCTTTCTCATACTTTCAGTAAGTAAGTTTCCCTCATTTTCCCACCATGTGATTCTCAGTATTGACTGTACATTGGAATCATCTGGGAGGTTTTAAAAAATACTGATGCCTGCATCCCATCCAATATAATCTGATTCAACTCATTTAGGTTGCATCTCACTCTCCCTCAATTCATCAGCTTCTATTTCTCTGCTATAAGTTCTTTCTATTAATTCACCTTTGTATGTTTCAGAATCAAAGCTCTCAGTGAGAAAGTGTCCCATCAGACCCAGTCTGCCACAGCCAAGGTTTCAAGAGACAGAACAGAAAAACCACCACTTATGCTCAAGGAATAGTTGAGGTTGTTTTTCTCAGAAGATGGCTATGCATATGGTGGACACGCTGAGTCAATAGACTCTTCAATGTGGCTAATATTTACTTACTTTATGACGTAAGGAGGTCTTTCTAATGATAATTGCATATAGAACAGTTTTCGGATGCTTCATGTGAATTAAGGTGCAATTTCTAATAGAGAAAACTAACAGTTAAATTTTAAAAGAATTTTCTTATTTGCATTCACTTTCAGATAGTTACAATATATTTAGTCATTCAAGTTAGCATATAAGAAAGAAAATATCACTATTTTTGCAGAATTGTCTTGTTATTAATATTAACAGAACAACAGTTCAGTTGTTGTTTTTACTAGAATCACCACAGAGCCTCAGGAAGAATCACTGTGATTATCACAGGATTCACAGATATCCCCTTATTTATTTATCTCAAGGCTGTGACTTTGGAAACGTGTTTAATAAAAACTATGCTGGGATGGAGATGGTTCCAGAAGCTCTATATAAATTCTTTTTTTAAACATCTTTATTGGAGTATAATTGCTTCACAATGTTGTGTTAGTTTCTGCTGTGTAATAAAGTGAATCTGCTATATGTATACATATATCCCCATATGCCCACCCTCTTGCATCTCCCTCCCACCCTCCCTATCCCACCCCTCTAGGTGGTCACAAAGCACTGAGCTGATCTCCCTGGGCTATGCAGCTGCTTCCCACTAGCTATTTTACATTTGGTAGTGTATATATGTCAATGGTACTCTATCACTTCATCTGGCTTCCCCTTCCCCCTCCCCGTGTCCTCAAGTCCATTCTCTACGTCTGCGTCTTTATTCCTGTCCTGGCCCTAGGTTCGTCAGAAACATTTTTTTTTCTCAGATTTTATATATATATACATATATATGTGTGTGTGTGTGTGTGTGTGTGTGTGTGTGTGTGTGTTAGCATATGGTATTTGTTTTTCTTTCTGATTACTTCATTCTGTATGACAGACCCTAGGTCCATACACCTCACTACAAATAACTCAATTTCATTTCTTTTTATGGCTGAGTAACATTCCATTGTATATATGTGCCACATCTTCTTCATCCATTCATCTCTCGATGGACACTTAGGTTGCTTCCATGTCCTGGCTGTTGTAAATAGTGTCGCAATGAACATTGTGGTACATGACTCTTTTTGAATTATGGTTTTCTCAGGGTATATGCTCAGTAGTGGGATTGCTGGGTCGTATGGTAATTCTATTTTTAGTTTTTTAAGGAACCTCCATACTGTTCTCTATAGTGGCTGTATCAATTTACATTCCCACCAACAGTGCAAGAGAGTTCCCTTTTCTCCACACCCTCTCCAGCATTTACTGTTTGTAGATTTTTCATGATGGCCATTCTGACTGGTGTGAGGTGATACCTCATTGTAGTTTTCAGTTGCATTTCTCTAATGATTAGTGTTCTTCAGCATCCTTTCATGTGTTTGTTGGCAATCTGTATATCTTCTTTGGAGAAATGTGTATTTAGGTCTTCTGCCCATTTTTGGATTGGGTTGTTTGTTTGTTTGATATTGAGCTCCATGAGCTGCTTGTATATTTTGGAGATTAATCCGTTATCAGTTGCTTTGTTTGCAAATATTTTCTCCCGTTCTGAGGGTTGTCTTTTCATCTTGTTTAAGGTTTCCTTTGCTGTGCAAAAGCTTTTAAGTTTCATTAGGTCCCATTTGTTTATTTCTGTTTTTATTTCCATTTCTCTAGAGGTGGGTCAAAAATGATCTTGCTGTGATTTATGTCGTAGAGTGTTCTGCCTATGTTTTCCTCTAAGAGTTTTATAGTGTCTGGACTTACATTTAGGTCTTTAATTCATTTTGAGTTTATTTTTGTGTACAGTGTTAGGGAGTATTTGAATTTCATTCTTTTTCATGTAGCTGTCCAGTTTTCCCAGCACCACTTATTGAAGAGGCTGCCTTTTCTCCGTTGTATATTCTTGCCTCCTTTATCTAAGATAAGGTGACTGTATGTGTGTGGGCTTATCTCTGGGCTTTCTATCCTGTTCCATTGATCTATATTTCTGTTTTTGTGCCAGTACAATACTGTCTTGATTACTGTAGGTTTGTAGTATAGTCTGAAGTCTGGGAGCTGGATTCTTCCAGCTCCATTTTTCTTTCTCAAGATTGCTTTGGCTATTCGGGGTCTTTTGTGTTTCCATACACATTGTGAAAATTTTTGTTCTAGTTCTGTGAAAAATGCCGTTGGTAGTTTGATAGGGATTGCACTGAATGTGTAGATTGCTTGGGGTAGTATAGTCATTTTCACAATGTTAATTCTTCCAATCAAAGAAAATGGTATATCTCTCCATCTGTTTGTATCATCTTTAATTTCTTTCATCAGTATCTTATAGTTTTCTGCATACAGGTCTTTTGTCTCCTTTGGTAGGTTTATTCCTAGGCATTTTATTCTTTTGGTTGCAGTGGTAAATGGGAGGGTTTCCTTAATTACTTTTTCAGATTTTTCATCATTAATGTATAGGAATGCCAGAGATTTCTGTGCATTAATTTTGTATCCTGCTACTTTACCAAATTCATTGATTAGCTCTAGTAGTTTTCTGGTAACATCTTTAGGATTCCTTAAGTATAGTATCATGTCATCTGCAAACAGTGACAGTTTTACTTCTTCTTTTCCGATTGGGATTCCTTTTATTTCTTTTTCTTCTCTGCCTGCTGTGGCTAAAACTTCCAAAACTATGTTGAATAGTAGCAGGGAGAGTGGACATCCTTGTCTTGCTCCTGATCTTAGAGGAAATGGTTTCACTTTTTCACCACTGAGAACGATGTTAGCTTTCTGTTTGTCATATATGGCATTTATTATTTTGAGGGAGTTTCCCCGTATGCCTACTTTCTGGAGGGTTTTATCATAAATGGGTGTTCAATTTTGTCGAAAGCTTTTCTTCATCTATTGAGATGATCATATGGTTTTTCTCCTTCAATTTTTTAATATGGTGTATCACGTTGATTGATTTGCATATATTGAAGAATCCTTGAATTCCTGGGATAAACCCCACTTGATCATGGTGTATGATCCTTTTAATGTTCTGTTGGATTCTTGTGGTAGTATTTTGTTGAGGATTTTTGCATCTATGTTCATCAGTGATATTGGCCTGTAGTTTCTTTTTTTGTGACACCTTTGTCTGGTTTTGGTATCAGGGTGATGGTGGCCTCGTAGAAAGAGTTTGGGAGTTTTCCTTCCTCAGCTAAACTTTGGAAGAGTTTGAGAAGGATAGGTGTTAACTTTTCTCTAAATGTTTGATAGAATTCACCTGTGAAGACATTTGATTCTGGGCTTTTGTTTGTTGGAAGATTTTTAATCACAGTTTCAATTTCAGTGCTTGTGATTGGTCTATTTATATTTTCTGTTTCTTCCTGGTTCAATCTCAGAAGGTTGTGCTTTTCTAAGAATTTGTCCATTTCTTCCAGGTTGTCCATTTTATTGGCATATAGTTGCTTGTAGTAATCTCTCATGATCCTTTGTATTTCTGCCATGTCAGTTGTTACTTCTCCTTTTTCATTTCTAATTCTATTGATTTGAGTATTTTCCCTTTTTTTTCTTGATGAGTCTGGCTAATAGTTTATCAATATTGTTTAATTTCTCAAAGAACCAGGTTTTAGTTTTATGGATCTTTGCTATTCTTTCCTTCATTTCATTTTCATTTATTTCTGATCTGATCTTTATGATTTCATTCCTTCTGCTAACTTTGGGGTTTTCTGCTCTTCTTTCTCTAATTGCTTTAGATGTAAGGTTAGTACTCTGTAATGGCCTATATGAGAAAAGAATTTTAAAAAGTGTGGATATATGTATATGTATAACGGATTCACTTTGCTGTACAACAGAAACTACCACAACATTGTAAATCAACTATATTCCAATAAAAATTTTAAAAAAAAAGATTGCTCCTGTATCCACCTCCCCTTCTTCCTTTGCACAAAAGAGTGTTGTATTTCTCAGCCTCACTTGCCAGTAGGTATGCAAAACTGTGTGTACAAGTACTGGGTCACATCTTTTAAATGGAAATTGTGGTCCATCTCATTTCTCTCTTAATAACAGAAACACAAGGAGTTTCTAATGGTGGTCAGCCTCCCCCACACAGACAAAGAAAATCTCCTCTGGAAAGGTGGAGATAAATTAATCTGATCCCTGCATGACCTCACGAATCAGAACTGACTATCTGACCTAGAACTCTTGCTTACCTCCTGATTGTCACAGGTAAGAAATATAAAATTCTATTGTTTTTCTCACATCACTGATATTATGGGTCTCTTTGGGACAACAGCTTAGTCTATACTTATAACAAGAACCTAAAGTAACTTGTTTAAAAAATTAAAATATATATAATTATTAATAGAGGGTTCCGATGAATTTTTATTTTAGCACTGCCTCCAATAGTAACAAAGCTTACAGTTGCAGTTCTCATTTTCTTAAGTTGTCAGATTATTATTTAATAACATTATACCTTTAATTCAGGTTACATCTATTCCATGACAACAACAAACTTTCAAGTAAAAATTTGGTAAACATACTGAAGGTGGCAGACTATCTCCAGGGAATCTATTTGGAGGGCACATAATAGTGGCTTAATGTGTTAAACTGAACTTTCAATTCTGTTTCCTCAATCAACTATTTCACAATGAATTTTTACTTGAACTGTCTCTCTACAGTGGCTTCTTCTCAATGCAAAACAGCCAATCAGCCTCAGGCTTCCTAGAAACTCACTGTATCATTTGGCCTAGATAATTCCAGTCTGGCTTTATTTTTGCCACACAGAATAATGCATTGAGGCAATAAAACTATTTGTGGTCAAATGCATCCACTTTGAACAACTGGCAAACATGTAGAACATACACAGGGATCAATGTGCACAAGAAGACCATGGTTAATTATAGGTTCTTAAACCATGTTTGAAAAACTGTCTTATATTTGAATTTCAGTGAGAAGTAGGGTAGAAAACAATGACGTTATTGCTAAAAAAAATGAATCTATTATTAGGTGATTCATCTATTTTAAGCCAAAGGGAATACAATTTCAAGTTCACCTAACCACCTAGGGAATAAAAATGTATAGCATTTATACAAATCCCTAAGTTCCCATATTGATGTTTACTCTTTCCATTCCTTTGTTAGTGTATACTTAAATCAGATTTCAGCAAAACTACAGGAAGTTCCAATATTCACACCTATCCAAGCTCTGTAACACTCATATAAATTGCATATAGGGGACTAATTGGCAGGGAAGGGAGCCAGGAGCTTGGGTGACATTGCCTTTCATGAAAAGCAGATGGGCTACCCACCTGGAGAGTTGTAATAAGCACTTAATTGAAATGAAGTCAGAGTCACCCAGAAGATACCACATTTAGAACAAGTCATACAATGATCCCATTGTCTCTATGGTTTTACTTCTGATTTTCATTCTCTTCCTTAGCTTTTACTGTATAAGTATTGCATAGGAAATATGGATAGAAATATCCATATTTCTGTCTCTGGAGGATTCTATAATAATAATAAACATTCCCAAATACTTTTAAAAAATTAAAATAGCCAAAGTGTGTGATGACATTAAACTCTACACAGTAGACACTTAAATAGAATGCTTGTGAGGAAGTGGAACATTCTGATTAATTGGTTTTCTGATGAACTGAATGATTATCAATCATATCATGAGGGGAAAGGCACTGTGCCCAGAATTACTAAGCTTAAAACAGGAATTCAAAGAGCATACTATTTAGCTATGGTAAATGAAAAATACCAAATTTTTGTTTCAATTTTCATTGTCAAACATTTTTTTTTCTAAAATGTGTGGGAATGCTTCCTTGTCTAAGTGGAGAAATTGATTATCTGCATTATTATTAAGACTTTTTCAGTGTCTCTCGGTGACCATGTTTAGGACTGATCCGCATTTGTACTGTTGGAATTAAGTTCAGTAAACACTTTGAAGCATTCCAGGTAAGGCAGGATGCCCAGCATTGGGACTTTAGAGATGATAAGACAATCTCCAGGAATCTTCCTCCAGGAAGCCACAGGCTGTTGATCCATAGAACTTTCTGACAGAAAGTTTCACACAGAACCCTCACCTGCACGGGCTTGTCTTCCATCTTCATTCTCCAACTTAACATTTTCAAGAGTACCTCCTATCCTCCCAATAAAAACCAAATTCTTTAGAATAACGTCCACGCGTTTTCTATTTATTCTCAAGTTTAGAAAAGAAAAAACGAAAACGAAAAAATAACCCTAGTCTTTGTGTGGTAACTGGGAGCTGACAAGAATGGGAGTCGAGGATGAGAAGAAAATAGGTCCAATGAAGGCACTGGTAAACATCCTCCCAGGAAATGTAAGATATTCTTGGGAATGGAGGAAGTTTCATACAGTCAGTTCTGCTATGAGTGTAAGAAACATATGCTAAATATATGTTCCTAAAAATCATCACACTATGCAAAATCATACAACAAAAACCACAGATGCTCAACACTCAAAAACTCCATCAATGGCACATAAGAAAAAAGTAACAACTTAATAAAAATAGTGGCACAGTTTTACACATATTAACTGCTTTAGAAATATGTAAATACTACAATAAATGTGGCATGTCACTTTTAAAGAGACCAGGAGTTTGCTTGTGGAATTGAGTGATGGAAGGTTAGTTAAGTTTGCGAATTATTTTGAATGATAGGAGTGTATGATAGAAGGAAGGTTGTCAGAAATTGGATGAAATTTGTAATGTCAAATGTGCATGGTTGTAGCTCTTATTTACCGTGGTGAGCTGAAGTAGCTAGTAGAGGTTTGAGATGTGTGTGTCTTGGGTTTTGTGTATCCCAATGCAGCTGGATTCAGGCGGGTGCTGTTTTCTGAGTACATCTGGTGTTTCTAGAAGAGGAATTTGCACATAAGCAAATGTGAAATCTGCATTATGCTTAAATTGTTCCCTAATATATCAATCACATTGGAACAAATTCTGTTCTCAAACAAGTGTTATAGCACAACAGAGTGTATTTTTTAATTTCAGGTATTTTAACAATTCTGTGAGCCAGCTGCTCATGAATTTCTAACATTTATTTCACAATTAAAGATAAAAAGCTGAAGGGTCTAAGGCTTTAGGAGCACACTTGAAATCCTTTCATGTAAAGGGCAATAAGTGAGTAAATTCAAAAGTGTCCTGATGGGCATTAGAACCTTGTGAACTAGGAATAGAAAACAGAGGGGCACCGGATTCTCAAAGCAGGAGACAGCAGAGCACAGCCATCAAGGCGGCGTGGGAGCCGAAGAGGAACTTGAGATAAGAGCATAACATGTCCTGTCATCCTCATTGTGCCTGGACTGGTGGTTTCAGTTTATTGTCAGCTAAGTAGAAATAGAAGCTGTTCTCAGTGGTATTTTTGTCATCAACAGCTGCAAATGAATGAGCTCTGTTTTGCAGGATTTATAAGCATTTTATTCGTGGCTTTAACATAAACGTCTTTACAAAGGTGATGTCCCCCCATCCCCAAGAAGATATATTAATTGAGGTGTACAGGACTGCGTCTGCCAAACAGCTTGAAAATAGTCTCCGTGGTTGCAGCCAGGAAAACTCAACCTTTGTTGTCAAGAAAGAGGGGAGATTCCAGGATCTGTGACAATGTGTTTTAAGCTACTTAATCCCTTCACATATAGTTACAATATCTGGCTCATCGCATTCCTGTGTGTCCTTTAAATGTTTGTCAGAATCATATTTTTTTGAAAATTTAAAATGTATTGAATAGAAACCAAGAAAATTAATATTATCAGACATGGGACCAAGTGGTACATTTTTTTGAAAAAGGAAATGATACAAATAAGTGTCCCAAACTCATGTGAACTAGGTTTTAATCTAGTAGCAATGAGATTATCTGATCATGTGAAAATGAATTCGTTTCTAAATATACAAAGATTCTTCTTTGAAATTGCATGAGCTTAGTAGTGACATCAGATTTTGAAAAGTATCATTAAAAAAAAAACTTTATTGATTACTTTTTTTTTAATTTAAAGGAATTGATTCCTATAACCTAAAATGTAAATTCTGTATTACTTCCATGAGCAGGATGATGGAAAGTAGCAACAAACAAATAAGTAAATGTATGTTTTAAAAATTGTATACACAATGTATGCCTGACCTTTCATTTTAAATTAGTAATGTTTACCATTTTTTTCAAACATATTCTCTTACCCCAATTCTGTTCTTTTTAACAGCTCTCTTTTTCAATGAACTTGTATTTTACTAGGAAAATAAAGAAATATTTCCTAAAATATTTTAAGGCTTAAATATAGATAAATATACCACCATGGGGCTTCCCATGGGGTAAGTGGTTGAGAGTCCGCCTGCCGATGCAGGGGACACGGGTTCGTGCCCCGGTCTGGGAAGATCCCACATGCCGCGGAGCGGCTGGGCCCGTGAGCCATGGCCGTTGAGCCTGTGCGTCCAGAGCCTGTGCTCCGCAGTGGGAGAGGCCACAACAGTGCACATACCACAAAATATATATATATATATATATATTATTATTTATAAATAAATAAATAAAATTTATTTTATAAAATTTATAAAATAAATAAATAAATAAAAATGGTGTGTCATGCTCAGGGATTTTTTTCTAACACTTTCTAAGATCTATAAGAGCAACTAAATGGAGCCATGATGTGAAATGACCACCAGCCTTCCACTTAAGTCATGCTTGTACTCATAACAGCTATAGTGATTTGTTACAATGCAGTCCCTAGTTGATTTAAATAACCCCTGCCTGAGAAGTTGAGGAAGCTAAATACAACACACACACACACACACACACACACCAGATGCCATTAACTCTATATGTAAAATATGGGTTCTTTAAACTCAGCACTCTAACCATGACTGGATGGTTGCTGAATAGCAGACACGTAGCTGGAGAAGGCATAAGAGGGATTCATACATCTGAAAACTCGATATTTAAAATAAACGAACAAACCAAAAAGCTCTGAGTGCCTTTCAAGTAACTACTGATGGCGATTGTAAATTGTTCCCCCATTTCATTTGCGATCTTTTTTTTTTTAATTTCTAGAATTGAGGAATGCTGAATCTCAGCAGCGGCTGCCGTCCGATCGTTACTGGATACGTGTGGGCACTAAGAGGACATCCAGATGCCTTGTTTCATGACACAGAATGATTAATTATAGAGCTGGGATCAGAAACCAGAAACAACACAATTCCCTAGTTTATCAAGCATATTAAACTCACTTTTACTGGTGTAGACAGAGCAGTTGTGATGGTTAAAGTTTCATTAAATATCAATGAGGAGATGTTTAAAAACCCTAACTTTACAATGAGTCATGGTCAGTCCATCAAAAGGTACCAGGTCTCTTTGCATTTCTGTCTCATATACTTGCAACATAAGAAAAGGGGCGATAAATTATTATTAATGTGGTGAAATATTTGGGATTCCAAAAGTAGGAAGAAGAAACGCTGAAATATTGTATGTCAGATCTTCCATGTTGAGTCCAGACTCCATTCCTGGCTGTCTCCTGCTGGGAGAGGGCGCTGGAATTCAGTCATATAAAATCATCTAGCAGCAGGACCCAGCTGGATATACAATTCAGAGGCTAAATTGAAGACAGAGGCAGAATGTAGTTGCTACTTCATTGGCCTTCTGCCTTATTGGCCTGTGGATATCAAATAAAGGGAGCCTGGGACTTCCCCAAAGGTACAGGTGGCCCATGCTTTGTTTCTTGGATAGCAGAGATTCCAGTGTTTCCGTAGACTTCTGCAGTGGGTTATCGGCTAAGCGGAAAAGTAGGGAGCCAGGGATACACAGCTTTATAGAAACCTGCTGGCAAATGTCACCTCTTCTAGATGATTCTACCTTGTGCTTGCACATACTATTTCCACAGCTTAAAATATTCACCTCCCTATATGTCACCTACCCACGAATAGTCACCACCACCACCAAACCTCCCAGATGGCTGGGCTTAAGTGTCCCCTTTTTTGTGAAACCTCCCTTAAATGTTTTCAGCAGAAGTAATTGACCTTCCATTTGTGATACCATAGGACTTTGTTCTCACTTCTAGTGTAGAATCTATCTTTTTGTGTTGTAGTCTACCCCTCATCTAAGCCAGAATTACAGAGCCATGTCCTCTCCATATTTGGAACTCCAGTGCCTAGAATGGCACTTGGTCACAACAGGTGTTAACATAAATGTGTTGACTACATGAGTGAAACGTTGCAAGTTCATACCAGTTTATATATAATTGTCTCTTGTGTATTTGATTTATTCCCTCCAACTTCTCCTTTTTTTAATCTCAAAAATCATGTTTGTTGATGCAAAATTTAAATATTCTGGCAATGAACAGATGTTAATTAGGCATTTATTACATGCCAGGAACTCTTCTAGGTACTAAGTGTACCAGCAATTAAAAGCAAACAGACAACAACTATGCTGTCATGAAACTCATGAAAAATATACAAATAGTCAAATAAATATATTGTATTTCTGACAATGATAGGTTCTATAAAAAATAAATAAAGCAGCTTACAGCAATAGAGGAGTGGAGAGTTATTTTGTATTAAACGTCAGAGAAGAATTTATTACAGAGATGACAGCTGAGCAGAAACTGGAAGTGAGAGCCTTAGTTAAGTGGATATATTGTGAAAACACATACCCAAAAGTGGAAACGATTGTATATTCCCTAAAATAGGAAGTTCTTTATGCAGAGTTTCTTATTGTGCAAAACAAAAACATGAAAGTAAAGTTCTGTCCATGGAAGGGTGTTGTGTGCCAAAAGGTGTACATTCTTAATTTCAAAATTTTTGCATCAAAAAGAAAATTCTAAGACCACGGTTTCTTTGCAAACCAAACAAGAGGAGAATAAACAAGCAAATAACAGCAGCTAAATTTTTTATCTTTATTCCCAAGTATTCTCTGTTCCAATGTAGAATCTTCTACATTCATCGAATAATTTCTTGATTATAAAAAGGTGTGCAGTTTCAACCTTCTGCTTAAGGTCAGATATACCAATATCAATTCAATAAGGCAAATTGTACTTTTTAGCTATTCGCTTAAGTGCTACAAAATCAGCTTTGTTTTAATTTGGTGGGAGCACTTCATGATTTCTTTAATAAAGGTGACAAAACATTCCTAGTGAAGGATTCTTTTAAGCAGTTGCTTTTCTACGTGGAGCCAGATAATGGAGTAAGAAGACCAATCTGGCTGGGGCAAACTGGTTTTAGAGGACAGTGGTGGCAGAGGAAGTCAAAGAAGAAATAGTGGAGAGAGAATGTTGTAGATCAAAAGCATAATCATCTTAGTCCAACCAATACTTATTGTAGACGAGGAAGTCAGTATTTTTTAAAGGCTTATTTTCAAAAATAAAATAAAACACCTGCCTTCAAGGCCACTGAAACACGTAGTGACAGCAATAGAAAAACAAAAGCAAAAGCAAAAACAAAATACACCAAACTTGGTTCTTGACTCCCAATCCAACACTTTTTCCATTATAGTATAGCTGGCTTTGTTCAGCATTTTTGAGTTCCACATGCAGTTAGTAAACAGCAGCTGGTAGCCTAATGTAACGAAAATGTAAATAATTACAATTCTGGGTCCAGGAGTTGGATCAAAATGATTCTGGCTTGATGTCTTTGCTCTCCAATATATTAACACAAAATGTATAGACGTGGGTTCCCTGGTGGCACAGTGGTTGAGAGTCCGCCTGCCGATGCAGGGGACGCGGGTTCATGCCCCGGTCCGGGCAGATCCCACATGCCGCGGAGCGGCTGGGCCCGTGAGCCATGGCCGCTGAGCCTGCGCGTCCGGAGCCTGTGCTCCACAACGGGAGAGGCCGCAACAGTGAGAGGCCCGCGTACCGCAAAAAAAAAAAAAAAAAAAAAAAAAGCAGTTCTTAAAGGTACCAAATTTTATCCCCTTTAATGCTTTCAATTAACAAATTCTACCAGTCACCGAGGCAAGGAAAGAAGAGCAGGTGGAGGCTGTAGAGTCCCTTTAGCCACAGGGTATTTGACTCATTTTGTTTTAAATCCTGCTAATAATATTTTGGACATCAATCACTCACATCAAAATGTAATAAAGGCTGTGTTATGAGCACACACTAAATACTGATAGACACTAGATTCCGGTTTAAATAAAGGATACTTTGTCCCTCACATCAAAATGTAACAAAATGAATTTCAATAAAAGGCAACATGGGATTTTACCTGTGAATGTATGCACCTCTAGATATTTTCTATGAAAAAACAGAAAGTGTGTCATTTCCATCATGTATATGCATCAATTACTATGCTAGAAAACAAATGATGGAGATAAACACACGTGCAATTTTTATGTTGCACTGATAAATTCCAACGGCTCGAGTGAAAGTCACATCTTTTGCGTTTAAGGGATAAAAGGTAGTGTTATAGGTTACAGTACCCTGACGGCACCTGTGGCAGGTGCAGAAATTTAAGTCATCCTAAATGTCCACTAAGGCAGCCACAGTATGAGGCCAGGTGGGTAAAAATATCAACCAAAGTAGTTTTGAAACACTTTGCTTTTCTAACAGTCTTGAAAATCAGAGGAGATTTTCATCTCTCTCAGTGACTTGGATAGGACCCCAGTAGAAAGCAGATGGAATTCTCAAAATCCTTCTAGCCCTGCCCTTTGATTCTGTGCTTTAGAAATAAAATCAGGCTAATGTGAAGGAGTCAAGACGCACATATTCATCAGCTGTAGTGCCCAGTAGAGGGCGCTGGAAAGGCAGGACTGCTGTACGGGATCTGACTCCTCAAATGATGACAGGTAGATCTTTTAGAAAAAGCAACGTGGAAAAATATTTTTTCTAAGCACAAATTAATCTGCAAGGTTTGACATTTGTTCTTCAACTCAATGTGAAATTGTATTACTGTTGTTTTCAAATTTTAACTTTTTAAATTAAGATTGCTTGTCATAATGCGTTCCCTCAACAGTGAGTAAAGGGAACCAAATTCCCATAATATGATTGCAATATTCAGTTTACATCGGTTCCATTGAGAGGGGAGCAGAGATTAAATGATTTCTGGCCTTCAATATTTTCTTCTAAATGTAAACCCTAAAACTGTGAATCCAAATCAGGGGGGCTTTTATTTTCTAAGAGTGATCATTTTTATTGAATATCATAAAGTTCAGATCATCATTCAAACATTCCTGCCAAGAACCTGTTTATGTTTTAAGATAACATGGTTTTTATATTACAAATAAATACACCCCCAAAATATTGGCAAATTGTCCCTATGACAACTTCTCTTTTTCTGTCTTCTAACTTAAACTCTATGAAGACATGTGGACACAAATATGGTAGAAAGGTTGAGAAAATATACTGAATGCAGTTGAATTTCTGAACATTACAGAAGAAATTTAGAAAGTAGCCATGCTAGTGGGAGAGTACTTTAGATAAATGGTAGATATATATAATCCAAAAAAGGGCACATTCTATGATATTTCATGCTGCCCTAAACCTTTCCTGAGATGAGGCTTACGAGCTCATGGTGACTGGCATTTACCTGTTTCTGTGTGTTCCCTTTCAGTAAGAGTATCACACGTACTTTGTACCACAGAGTACCACACCCTTTGCACAGCCTCTTGGACTTACATCAGAGAACACCTTAAAGACTTTTTAAAAAAAAAGAAAAACATATGTGAATGATATTAATCAACATAACTTGCTGGAAATTCTGAATTTCAATGATCCTGCAGCTTTGCATTAAAGACCGCTCAGGCTTCAATGGACATTAGCATTTTTTAAAATTCTGTAGAATTCCCAACATCTGTTACTCCTTGGAAAGGTAGAAAACAAAGACCAGGGAGACTTTTTGGCTTCTATATGCTTCTCATGTGAAGAAAGGCTCAATCTGTTTGTTTTGTTTTTTTAATTTCATCCAATTCCATATTCTTGGGGAATGCACATACTAACGGAACGGCATCTGTCGACCAGTCACAGCTATGTCCATGATGGTGCTTGCTAGTCATCTGTCCTATCTAGGTGGTAGGGATGGTTTTTCTCAGAAGGAAAAACTGAGCCACCAGAGAGCCATACCTATCTCTCCCTCTCACTGTTCTGCAAAATGTTTAGTCATCATCACAGTGGTCGCTTGGTTTCCCTAAGTCTTATTTGGAAGCTGCCAGGATGTAGTCAGATGCAAACCCCATGATACGGAAGCATTTAAACACTGGAGACAGACAGCGTGGCAGCAGCAACTGAGCGTTTTTATCTCGAGCCTTAGATAGCAAGGCAGCAGAACAGAGCAGTTTAACGCGGGGGGGCAGCAGTGAAAAGTGTGGCAGCACATGAGAGCACATGCTGTAACGGGCTGACAGACAACATTTGGCTTGTATCAGGACACAGATTCAAAAGCAATGGAAAGACAGAAAATAAGCTTCTAATTTCCTTCCTAGAAATTAGGTCCAGCTTCTGACTACTGTTCTGTGTTGGTTGGGGTTTTGAATACATAAAAGCAAACAGGCTTTAATTCATATCTAGTAATGGGTTTTCCTTTTTCTTTCCACCTTCTTTTTTCTTTTTCAAATTCTTCAATGTGATTCTTTTAGTCTAGAGGGAAAAAAAGTCATTTCTTTTTTTCAAATGACTGGGAACGCATATATACACCTTCATTCATTCATTTGTACATTCATTTCTTCAAAATGAAGAAATACCAACTATGGGCCAGGAGCCCTTTAGTTGCTAAGGGACATGCCAGTGAGCAAAACAGTCAGACTTTCCTGCCATCCTGGAGCTAACATACCAAAATGTGGTGACAGAAAATAAATAATGGACCAGATGGCACACAAGCCATGTAGCAAAGAAAAGCAGGAAATGGACCAGGAAATGCCAACCTGGGTTTAGTGGAGAGTTATGCATTTAAATAAAGTGATAAAGGAAGTTAAACTTATAGCAGGTGAGGAAACCAGGCTGTATGGTTGTATGTGTATGTATGTGTATCTGTGTGTATGTGTGTGCGCAAGCACGGGGCGGGGAAGGAGTCTTCCACGTAGAAGGGCAACATCAAAGATGCTGAGCTGAAAACATTTGCTGTGCTACTCCATTGCTTCAATAACCAATGACATCCTGGTATCCTCCCTGCCTCTCACTTCTCTTTCTTGCCCCTGCTGTTCATTTCTGCATTTCACAAACATTTATTCAACATTGGACCAGTCACTGAAATAATGGAAATGAATCAAAAGCCCTCCGCCAGTGGATTCTCAGCCTAAAGGTGTGTAAAGGTAAATATCCTTATCGGTTCATGCTTGCTTAAAGCTTTTTTGTCATTTGTTCCCTAGATTATTTTGAGGTGGTCACATATTTCCTTCCTGTGAACAGTTCTCCTAAAAATATCTAAACTGGGAATGACAGTCTGGTCACTTAGTTATTTCCACTTGTTTAATTATTTGGAAGCCCCTCTCACCCCTTAGCTCTAAGGTGGAGGCTAGGTCCCACTCCAAGCTCATGGGACAATGTGCAGAAAACCCAGAGCTCTTAGTGCTTCTGTCAAATTTGCTGAGCAAAGGGCCATTTCTCCGTCCCTGACCTGCTGCCCCCATTCTGGGTCTCTTCCGCTAAGGCTCTCCTTGCGCCTTGTAGACTATTCCCTTCTGGACCCTCGTTTTCTTGCCTCTTCTCCACCGCGTGGTACTCAGCTAATCGTGATTGTGATTCCTACACTCAGCTCCAAGGCCCTATTTTGCATATGCAAGACCTCTATAGGTTCTCAGCTAAAAAGTGGCCTTCGACTGTTTTAGCATCATAGAAATTTTCCTTTGTGAGGCTACCCTGAAAAAAATTGTAATTTCAAATAAAACATTGTTTTCTTTATCGTAAAAAAATAACATTCATCCAGAGGTGGGTATATGAAATCAGTAAACTCCCTTTTCCTTGTGTATTTGTATTTCTGATCTTCAGCAAGGTCCCAGCCATTGACAACAAGGCCAAGCCCTTCCGGCGAGCCTTCCTTATAGCTTTTGGCAGCCCTTCGTCCCCGTGCTGTAGTCTCCCGGGATGGTTCTATTTCCCGCTCTGCTCAGAACGTTGCCGCTCACCTACTTCACATGGGACCCATTTTGTGTCCTTTGAAATGAGCAGCTTTACCTACCGCTGAGCCTCACAGACCAGGGCACGGGGTAGCACACTCAGGTAGGGTTTCCTTTCCACAGGCTTCTCTTTCTTGAGTGCAGTGGATTTTGCAGCTATCCAGAGGATCACCTCCACCTTTCCCCAAGTCTTCTTCTCCACCTCAAATCAGAGACCTGCCCCCTGTCTGCATCCTACCACACACAGACCTGTAGCTGTCAATTCACTATGGACTTGACTTCTCCACCACTTCTGCAGTGTGAGCTCGAGTTAGAAATCCAGCTCCAGAGAAAAGAATCAGACCTTGAGAACCTCCCTGGATCTCAGCACTTGACTAGGATCAAAGTGCAATAGATCAGAGTTGAAAAAACTTAGGAGTAGGAGAGGAAACAAGTTTTCCTACTTCTCATTGGGCTGGATCCAGTGGAGACTGAAAACTACAGCCTGCTGCCTGCTTAAATCCAGGATTCCTCCGTTCAGAGGTATTGGACCAGGGCCAAAGGTGGGAGGGATCCCTCTGTGAATATATAGGAGAGAGGGAAGAGACATTTTCTCACAGGGATTCGCCCTGCATCAGGTGTGAACAATAGTCACAAACCAGATGTTTGCACAATAGGAAGTTTGTTGTATGAACCCAACTCACTCTCGTTTATGAGGACCAGTAGAGGCAGAGAGATATCATTTGCGTTTCCATGTGTCCCTGCTTCAAAGTTTCAAATAAATATTCCTTCAAATCAAGTGTTTTCTGAGTAGAATTCATGATTACCCTCGCACTTACTATCCAGTTCAAATCTCGCAAAGTTTGCCCCGTACCCACCTCTCACCACCGTGACCGTCACCACTCTATTCTCCTCTAGGTTATTTACATAGGATCACAGATAGGCTCAGAGGGAGAATGGAAAAGGGGTGTCACTTTTGAAGTCTGGTCTAGTTCCCACGGTCTGATCCCTGCTGTTTTCTCCTTTGAACTTATGCCCCAGGGATGGTGGCAAAGAAAAAAAAAAGAGGACCATGCACAAGAGAGTACATGAAGGTAAGAGAAAGTAAGTGCTCAGCTTTGAACAATGTCTGCAGATACCTAAGAGAATCTAAGTGGTTATCAGCTCTACCTCTTGATGACTCCTGTGTTCTGCCCTGGGAATCCGAGGGCTTTTTTTTCCCTTTTTCCTCACCCTCCAAGAACCACTTATTTATCCAGAATGGAAGCGTTGACCTCTCTTCCTAAACGGGTGTGCCATTCTCGTTTTCTTCATGCCCTGCTGGCATGGGCGTACTTCATTGAGCTCTCAGCCTTCATATTGTTTCCAGAATCTCCAACCAGCCTCACAGCCTGTTCCCTTTGGGATCTTTCCAACTTCATACAAATGTCCAATCTTTTTTTTTTTTTAACATCTTTATTGGAGTATAATTGCTTTACAATGGTGTGTTGGTTTCTGCTTTATAACAAAGTGAATCAGTTATGCGTATACATATGTTCCCATATCTCTTCCCTCTTGCATCTCCCTCCCTCCCACCCTCCCTATCCCACCCCTCTAGGTGGTCACAAACTACCGAGCTGATCTCCCCGTGCTATGCGGCTGCTTCCCACTAGCTATCTATCTTACGTTTGGTAGTGGATATATGTCCATGCCTCTCTCTCACTTTGTCACAGCTTACCCTTCCCCCCTCCCCATATCCTCAAGTCCATTCTCTAGTACGTCTGTGTCTTTATTACCATCTTACCCCTAGGTTCTTCATGACCTTTTTTTCCCCCTTAGATTCCAAATATATGTGTTAGCATATGGTATTTGTTTTTCTCTTTCTGACTTACTTCACTCTGTATGACAGACTCTAGGTCCATCCACCTCATTACAAATAGCTCAATTTCGTTTCTTTTTATGGCTGAGTACTATTCCATTGTATATATGTGCCACATCTTCTTTATCCATTCATCTGATGATGGCAAATGTCCAACCTTGAGCAGAACTTTTTCTGGTGTCCCAGAACTGGGATCTGGGGTCCAAAGCTCACGTTATTTTTTTTTTAAAGACATCAAATAGAAAACAACAGCAGTTGGTACTAGACAACTCCCTCTGAGTTCATTAAGAATTGAAAACATAGACTTGCTGCCTGCAAACATCACTCACGTTGTTTACCCCCAAATCAGACTATCTAATCTCTAAGCAAACAATCAGAGCTGAGAGGGGAGGAAAGGATCTACAGAAGCTGAAATTGTTGATCTGGTGGGGAATGCTGAGGCTTTCTCATTAGCTCATTTCTCATTAGCTCTGAAGAAAAAGAACAGAGGCATAGTTGTCCCTACCTCGAGCCAATTGAGAGGTACTTTGAGAGAAGCACTCATGATGGAAGGGACTGGAAAAAAGGAAACGGACATTTTGCTATGTCGTTTCATATCTACTTAAACAGCAGACAAATTAATCTGCCCACACTTTAGATAGGAGAATGAGGCTTTGAAGAAAGAGGGAAGGGGGAGGGGATAGCAGTGGACCAGTATCTATTCTCTTTATTTGGTATGACAAGGTTGATTGAGTCCACTGTTAAGTCAGGTGGGCAGAGCAGATCCATCTAGCCAAAATTCCTTCCAAATAGAATAGGCACTAAGCAAGGAGACACAAGGGCAAGTGGCGGTGAGGCTTATCTCTGATGTGGGAGCTGAGGAAGGGTCCTGAGAGGACAGCTCAGAGTGATCTTCTGATTCTCACTCCTGCTACGCATCTTATGGCAGCGTGGATCTATGGTAGAGATGACAGTAGCAGAGGAGAAATGCTCATATTTCTTCTCCATTTGCAATGGAAATCAGGCAGACCTCTTCTTTAAAAAAAAAAAAAAAAAAGTCTTAATCCTGTGGATTTCTTGAATAATTATCAGGAGAAGGAAAAATCCTAAGAGTACAATGATGAACTCCCTAAGAATTTGACTAATGGAGAAATAATCAGTCTAATTACATTTAAAGAAATGAAGAAATATGATACCAATCATACTCCAAAACATGTGAAACCCTTTATGTCTAACTCTGAGTATACCTTCCAAAATAGATGACTCTGGATTCAATTATGTTCTAGGTGAGACCAGCCAGGGTCACCTTTGGTGTGTCTTTGTTCCTCTCTCCAGAAGAGACCCTAAGCTGATAGCCCTGTGGGCTATATTTAGATTATAGATGGTGGGTTGGGTTTTGGTGTGGCAAGCTAATAGAGAGATTTGTTTTAAATTTAAGTTCAATATTTAATAATAATGAGATTTGTATGTTAAACAAATATTTATAGGGAAGGATACCTTCCTATCCTGAACTGTACCCTCACTAGCAGCAATCATCAGAGTTCTTACTTCAAATCATTCATACCTAGATGCTGAGTTTGCAGACCACCCCTTATAGGACCAAGTGAGGTGTAGGGAGAAAGAGAGATTTCAGAAGATAATAGTTTACCACATACATCTTCCCAGGTGTTGCCTTATATTATAAAAGGAGGGTGTTCAGGCAGAATGTATGTGAATGGAGAAAAACCCTAGAAGTTCTGTATGCTTCATAAAGGAAGAGAAGGATAGAGAAGAAATACTGAGACTCTCTTCCAATCTGCTGTACCTCAAGATATGGGGATGGGATTCATCAGAAGTGATGTGTCAGGAAGAAACTGAAGCATGAAGGTTGGCTCCTAAAGCCCTAAAGAGGCAACTTCAAAAAGATGTCATGTGTTCAGCCAGAGTGAGAAGCATCTTTTCAGGGCTATCAAGCCGGTATATTTGGCCCACTCAACTTTTTCTCTGTGTCGGACGTCACAGCTCCACACCATGGCTGTCACACCAAGGCTAATTACTAGAAGAGGGACGTCCCACCACTCAGCCACTGAGAGGAAAGGAGTCCACAGTCCCACTGACAGGACAGGTTATTCCCTGGCTCCCTTGGGGAATTGGAGGGCTTTGTATTAATTTTCCACAGGCATATTAATAAGCGTGATGATTAGGTTTTCAGCAGCGTTGATAAAATATTCAACTTGAGGACAGTGCGGGTTTAACAGTTGTGTGGGAACAGTGTGTTGACCTGACACTTCTTTGTAGATTGGTTCTATGGGAAAATATGCTCTGGTTTTGGAACAATTTACCAAGTTGCAGACTCTCTGGTGAAAAGAACAAAATAGTACCTGCATTTCAGTAGGTAATCTTGGGGCTTAAAGGTAATTGAATATCTCACTGATATTTATAATTGAAGATAGGATTTTTCTAGACATTTTAAGTGCATATATAGATGTAAGAATTAAGACAAATGGAAAATATCTTTGTTTTATTATCTCATCATTTGTTATGAATCTTTCATTTAATTAGTTCCAGAGTGTGGGTTGGTGAGTGATATAAAGGACATGACATTATCTTTGTGTTCCAGTTCAGATAATATCACTTAGAATTTAAGGCAATTTAAGATTATGTGGCTTTCTGAAAAGATAGATATTCAGTGGTTTTGTTCTTAGAAACAGATTGTTCTCACACTTCATTCTTTCATAAAAGATCAGAGTTTTCTAGTAGATATAGAATAATCCTGGATATGTAGGGAACTGACATTAAGAGATAGGGGCCATCTCTCCTGTAAAAGATAGCCTTTTGTCTTTTTAAATACCCTCAAAAACACATACTAGATCTGAAACTTCACTTCTTAAAGCTTCCCACTAGCAAAACAAACAGAATGAAAATTAGCATGAGGCCATTGATCAAAATCTAATTCAAAGTTCTATATGTTGCATAGCATGTGTTTAGTATCCAAGAAGAAATAAATCTTCAAGGTGTAGCAGATACACTATCATTGTTAAATTGTCTCTGTATCCGACTTTCCAACAAAGTAAGAACTGAACACCCTGTTAGAGGAATTGAGAATGAATATGTTTGAAACCAAGGAAAAGTTTAAATGGTAAAATTATAAAATTAGCTTCCTTCATGTAAACACAAGCTAAATGCATTTTCTCCTACTGGGGGGAAAAAAGAGCTCTTGCTTACCACTTGTACTGTGATTTTAGAAAGCAGAGTCACAATGACAGCAAATGGCAAATAACTAGGCTTAGAGAGTAATACAGGTTACCAACAGGTATAGTTGGGAGTGGAGACATTGTAAAAACTGTTGTGGAGTTGTATATTTCTCTCCAAAAACAGGTAGCTCTAAATTTTCATAGGCACCATTACATTTGCTAGAAATAGCTCCCAAATTTTGCTGGACTCTGTGGGACTTCTGGCTTAGGACTCAGGCTTTCATCCAGGGATCTGACACACCGCGTGAGAAACCATTACATGATTACTGTAGAATCTCCCTGTTAGCTCCAAAACTGTGAAGGATCTGAGATTACACCACTTGCCAGTTACTGAGTTAGTTTGCTTTTATATATACATGTGTTGCCAAAAACACAAGACCCTAAGCCAGGCACACAGTTTGCTACTCATCATGAAAGCAGTAGCCAGAACAAGATCTTAGCATTGTATCCCCACACCCCAACCCCCACAGGACAATGTAATGAGGGCAAACTGTGTACATTTGTTTGAATTGGCTTTGCACCAGGGTGGAGGAAGCCTCAAATTAGAAGACTCTACTTACGTGTTTATTTATTTATTTAATTGAAATATAGCTGATTTACAATGTTGTATACAGGTGTACAGCAAAGTGATTCAGTCTATACATATATATATATATACATATATATAAACATATATTTTTTTTTCAGATTCTTTTCCATTATAGGTTATTACAAGATATTGAACATAGCTCCCTGTGCTATACAGTAGGCCCTTGTTGTTTATCTATTTTATATATAGTAGTGTGTATCTGTTAAACTCAAACTCCTAATTTATTCCTCCCTCCCCCTTAGAGAAAACTCTAAGCTTTTATGGCCACTGGTACCTCTGCTTCATCTGCTTACACTCTTCTCCAGAGAGAAAGTGATTAGTTACCCTGGAAAGTAAACAAATGTCTCCTGAAAGATAAAGGAGACTTAAGCTGACTCACGAAACTAACCATCACACTTGAGTATCCTAAAAGGTCTCTGGGTGTCTATCTTCAGGGAGACAGTATAGCTTCCAATAATTGTTGGCTGTTCAGACATACCCGTTGTTCAGAAGGCCTCAGCTGTGCAGGAACACAGTGCATGGAACCATTATTTCCTTATACTCCATTAGAAAGTTATGGTTTGGTGGCAACACAGGCTCTCTTATGTCTGATCACATGAGTTAACCGGCAAGATATCATTATCACAGGGGGAGTTCTTTAGAACTTACCTCTTTAAGTAACTGGGAGAGATCCTTCATAGTCAAGGT
Organism: Aethalodelphis obliquidens; assembly: GCF_003676395.1. Lineage (NCBI taxonomy): Eukaryota > Metazoa > Chordata > Mammalia > Artiodactyla > Delphinidae > Aethalodelphis > Aethalodelphis obliquidens. The sequence continues at coordinate 64,091,435 of NW_020837947.1, read as the reverse complement.
TGTCCAACTTCTGTCTACAACAAGCTAAGTAGACAAATTTTACTCAGAGAGTGAAAGCTGTTTTATACTCTTATTTCAATGGACAGCTACCTTAGTTGAATTGCCTTTTATTTTCACTATCTTTCTCTATCTGTAAGCAAAACTACTTTTGTTTTTCTAACTCATGGGTTACCATTTTTGAGGTATAATTTACATACAATGAAACGAAGAGTTTAATTATAGAGTTCAACCAATTCTGAAAAATGCACCGAGCTACATACACTAAGTTATAGAACATTGCCATTACCACAGGAAATTCCCTCACGCCCTTCTCTAATCAAACAAACGCTGCTCCCACCAGAGGCAAGAATATTCTGTGATCAGCAACACCTCTGCCTCTTCCCTCTCATCTCTGAATGTTACCTTCACCACCCGAGTACATCATTCTCAAATGGAAACTATTATTTTCTTCCTTACTCCACATATCTCGAAGCCTGGCACAGGATAAATGTCCCATTTCATGAAATGACCCTACCAGCTACTTAGTTCCTCAAGTCTATAACAAAGGACTCATCCCTGATTCTTCTCATTTCCTTTCCATTCCACAGCAAATTTGCCATCATTTCCACTGTAACAACATTGTCTCTAACCACTGTCTCCTTTCTGGCCTGGATTTGCCTAGAGGTACCCTAAGAGGGCTCCCTGCCACTTCTCTTGTCATTAGAGTTCACATTTTTCATCAGCATCTATCAGATGCTGACCTTCTCCAGGGTAAAACTCTGATTTATTAATTACCATCACAGTCAGAATACGATTCAAATTCCTTATTATGACCTCTAAGACCATCCATATTCTGAGTCCTGTTAATTGTTCTGATTTGATTCCCTTCTTTCTCTGACCTGGGTACTGCTTGCCACTCACACTAGACTTTCTGTGCCTCGGTGACAACTCCTTTCTCCTCTAAGTGTGAAGAAACACCACCTCTGATGTCAGTTTAAGACATTTGAAGATTGATTTGAGTTGACAGCTCATAGATTTGAAAGAAGACATGTTCTCTCTAATCGTCAACACCATCTTCCTCACCCACATCATACTTAGAGAAGCCTTTGGAGCTTGAATGAAAAAGATATCAAATGAGGGAAAGGGAGGGTGAGGAGTGGTAAGAAATTTCAGCTCCACCAGGAGAATTTGAGGGGGGCTACAGGGACTAGACTTAGTGGATTTCCTTTGAAATTCTACACTTGATGAGAGAGGTAATAAAGGTGCACTTCGCTTGTGTCATTCAGATTTCCAAGAGTTGGCAGCTAGGTTGAAATGGCAGCGTGACACTCTTAAGCTCGCAGGAGAGCAGGGGAGCCAGACCACCCTCTCCAGAAAATCATCAATGCCAAAGAGCTAAGCAGAAAAATCAAGTGAATCTGCCAGAACTGTAAATGATATTTTCTATGCCAAGAAAAGAGATGACGAGGGCTCCAGCAGCTGATAACAGCAACAGCACAGGGTCTAGGCACAGAAGAGTCCAAGAAAATGGTCTCTCCCCTGACAGTGCAAAGCTCTGTTGAGTTCCCCGTGGCATGATAGCCAATCAAGAGGGAAGACAGGAAAAGGCTTGGGGGTGGGCCTTTGAAGTGGGGTCCATGGGTTTTGAAATGAGGCTGAGCTATGCCCCTTGAATTTAATTGCCTAGTCAGTCATTTAGATTTTATTTACTTGACAATATCTACATTAATTTGCTTGTGACATGCCAAAACCAAGTGCTAAGAGTTAAAAATAAAGCCATTCTAACAATGAAGTTGTATATTAAAAACATGCAAGTCAGTGGCTGGTGAAATAATATTAAGCTTATAAAACCCAATTGTTGCCACTATTATTAATGCCTAACTTTTATTAAGCACAAACTGTATGCTGAAATTTTAGACATTCTTCTTAAACATTATTTAATTCAATTAGAACAAAGTGATGAGGTAAACCCACTGACCATCACCCTCATTTTATAAATGCTGTAACTGAAACACAGATAATTTGGACGCATTTCCCCATTTCACACAGCCAGGAAATGATAGAAATAAGACTACATTCATGTTGCTCTCTCAAGTATTATATAATATTTCTCTAGTACAAAGCAATCTGCTGCCTACATATTTTTTTTTTTTTTTTTTTTTTTTTGCGGTACGCGGGCCTCTCACTGCTGTGGCCTCTCCCGTTGCGGAGCACAGGCTCCGGACGTGCAGGCTCAGCGGCCATGGCTCACGGGCCCGGCTGCTCTGCAGCACGTGGGATCCTCCCGGACCGGGGCACGAACCCGTGTCCCCTGCATCGGCAGGCGGACTCTCAACCACTGCGCCACCAGGAAGCCCTGCTGCCTACATATTATATGTATTTATATTTGTATTGAGGTTTACAAAATAACCTCTCCAAATAATTTCTCTCTAACTGCACTTATACCTTCTAATTCATAATTTTATTTATTCCTATTTTTCTTTTCCATAATGACATTATCTATATACTTCTTTTATTGTTTTAAAAACAATCCATTTTTATATTTGTTTATCGATTTTATTATATATCTCTTTTTCAATTGATCAGTCTTTACTTCTGCCTTCATTAATAATTTCCTTATGTTTGCTATAAATTATTTCCTAAGTTTTTCAAATGATTTAATGCTTAAAAATCAGTGTTTCATGATAAGAATATTTTCCTGAATATAGCTTTAAAACACTCTATAAGTGATGATATAAGAAGCTTTTGTCATTTTATAAATAGTGTGTAAATGCAATTTTGATTTCTTCTAGAATTCTTTTGATGTTTGTTTTAAAACTTCCTATCAGTTTTAGTTTTAGGATAAATTTTTGTAACAAACTCATTTCATGAAGCATATTATTGAGAATCGATATAGTCATATTTGTTCAGATTCACATACCCTTTTAAGGCCTGATAGCAGTACGTTAAATTTTATACCTAATTTAAGTTAATCGAAATTACAAAGGCACAAGACTTTTATATTCATAAAAAAGTAATTTTAGCCTCCTTGAAATGTGACCTACTTAATTCCTGCTTTTCTGATTGACAGAAGTGCCAGCTATTTATCATTTCTTGGCATTGTATCTGCTGATGAAATTTCTTGCCCACATAGACCATCCATGCAGTGAGGCTGTAGAAATGCACAAAACATAGATGATGCACTTGGACTACAGAAGGATATGGAAGAAAGAGACTAGAAATAAGTGGAATCCCCTGGCCAAAGTCTCAATTGCAACCATGAAAGAACAGACTGGAACAATTTTAAGGGCAGAAGATAACTGCAATCTGTGCAGGTCCAATGAGAACCCCTTGTCTATCCTCCAGGAGAAAGCGGCAAAGGTGTGCTGTCCCCACCAAGCTCCTGGGGAAGGCTTCCAGCTGCTGGAGTTTCACAGCTAATGACTAACAACTTCAGTGAGCATGATTGCAGGATGCAGATGGATTCTGGATCACAACAAGAAGGCAACAGAATGGGGAACCCAGTATCCTATGGAAGCCAGAAATATAGAAATATGAGAAGAAGAGAAGTGTTATATTAGAAAAAAATGAAAATGAAAAAGAAAGAAAACAAAAGGGAAAACCAAGCCATGAAAATTCAAGTGTGCTTCCTAGATTCTATTAAATTTTGAGTTGGCAGTATTGATTAGAAAAGTAGATCAGAGAAGAAATCAGAAAGGCACCAACGTAGACAGAAAATAGAATAATTTAAGTTGAAAAATCGGAAGAAATTGTATCAGTCAGATCTTATGAAAAATAAAACAGAATGAAAATGGAGAAACTGCAAAACTAGTGTGATCTTGTGAGCCAACAGTACAGGGCAGGGGAGCCAAGTAGCCCATCACTTTTACAGAAAGGGTTACAGTGAACAGACATCCTGGGTGCCCTGCGAAGAGGACCCCTTCCTCCTTCTGATTCTTTTGGAATGAGAAATCCATAGGAAAATGAACAATAATCAGGGCAGAACTTCTGGTGATTTGATTTGCTTCTTCTACTTAGAAAGACATTCTTACAGCAAAGGGTGAGGTCAAAAGGAAATAAAACGGATTATTCATAAAAGTGCGAACTTGAGTCCATGCACTTAAGACAATTTGTGCGCATGGTACTTTTGTCTTGTCTTTCCCTTCAACTTTGGTTGGCATCAATGAGAATAATAATCTGGTAGTTGCATCTACAATTTTTCCTCTCCAGTTCATTGACATCAATGACTGAAATGTTCTTTTTCCTTATTATTTGCCTTTAAATTGGAGAAAATTGAATAATGATTTCTCTATTCCCTGGATGGGTATAGAAAGAGTGGGCTTGCCCAGACCAAGTAGTGAGATGTAACAAGTAGTCAACATTATCTACAACAGAGCCCTTTAAAATAATTATTGGACGTGCATTTTCCGATGAATAAGTCATTTCCAGTGCATGATATTTTAGATCTCTCTCTGTGACAATTCTGAGGATGGGAGAAAAAATAGGAAAACCAACTTTATATACCCACTGGCTGAAACATGTAGCCACAATACATAATCTTGTGTACAAATTAAGGAAAGTGCGTGGTTGAAGATATCTGTTCTAGCCACAGGGCTAGATTCATTATCTGCTGGCATTTACTGAGCTAGGAAATAGCTGCTGTTCTATATACTTTCTATGTTTTAATTCATGCAATCCTTACAATAACCTGATACTGTAGGTTACTCTTATTAGGCCCATTTTCAAGTAAGGGTTTTGAGGCCAAAAAGTCAAATAATTCTTCTGAGCTCACACAGAAAAATGAACAGTTAACAAGTAACAAGTGGCATAGCCAGATTTAAACTTAGATAATTCGGCTCCAGATTCCAAGATCTGAATCACTATGCAGATGCCAGAGGTACATTTAACCCGCAAATTGATAGGACCTGTGGGATCCAGTTCAGGGTTACTGGGTCTATGGTTGGAGTTCTCATGTAATAAAGCGACATTGTCCTAAATAGAGAGGCCTCCTTCTCATGTCAGTCCTTCCATTTCTTTGGGTTTGCAAAGTTGGAAGAGTCTCTTTAGGAACATAATCTATCCCTCCTGGAGATTGTCCTAACTTGCCAGCCTGCCCTAACTACTAATTATTCTGCTGCTGAAATTCTTCGGCTGACTCTTTTACCCAAGCACTAATTTAGTTCAATTTTAAGAATGCAGAAGTATAAACAACTGGAGTTTTTGTAAAAAAAAAATACTATGATGAAGATATTTTAGCTGAAGGTTTAGAATTTCATACCTATTATTTTTAAGATATAACAGTGATACATTTTATATATTTTTATTTGTATTCTTGACACACTTTCACATCTATTATTTCACCTTATTCTCATCACTATCCTGAGACGATACTTAACCTTATTTTAGTGATGGATAAAGAGCCTGGAAAATAAAATATTAGGGAGACATGATAGCTGTTTTCAGCTATGTCAAGGATTGTCATAGACAAGAAGCATCAGATAATTTTGTACAGATCCAGGGGGCAGATCTGGGACTAGTGGGGGGAAGTTGTAGGGAAGCAAATTTAGCTCAATAAATAGAATAGTGGAGCAATTTCAGATATAGAATGGGCTGCCTTGGTAGGTAGCCTCATGACTAGACTCTTTTTGGCAGAAAGCTGACCATGACTTGGGAAGTGGTAAAGGCAGGTGGGACAGACATTATGGGAAGTGCACGTGAGGTGCTTCCAAATGTATGACTATGACCTATGAATTGGGAGCATAAATAAATATAGGGACATTTTTCTAATAAATACAGAGGCTAGATACTAGTCGATAGTCTCGGTCACAGCCCAGTGCTAATTCCACTAGTAATTCATAATCTTCCAAACCCAAGTCTCCTTTTGATAATAATGAAAACTTAGGCCTACATCCGGATGCAGATACAGTCCTCCCCACTGAGAAATAATGAATCATAGAACATAAACATTTTCTGCATTTTTATCCCTACCAAGACAGAAGATTTACTTGAACTTGACTTTCTGCAGATTGCATTATGACACAGCGACCCTCTTGTGCTATAATGTTATATGCATAGAAATATTTTCATTTGAATGTTCCTTTTCAAAGTACACAGACCATCCCAGACCCTGCTTCATTACATCTCCCTTTTCACTATTTTTTCTCTTGTTGACTGAAAAGTGATTTACATAGAATGCACTGCTTACCAAAATGTAAGACTAAAAGATGGTTGGTTCACAGTATGGATTTATTACTGAAAATCTTACACTGTCCAGTGTAATGGCAAAAATAACTGGTGTCATGATAACACAAGAGAAAGGAGCTTTGTGTAGCTTTCATAAGCCAGAATGTAGTAAGTGCTCTGTTATCATAATCAAGAGTTGAGATTTAATCAAAGTGATAATGTATGAGACCTCTTCTATGGCCTTAAAGATCCCTGGGAATTACTTCAGTTATTAAAGCAAAATAAATATTATAAACCATAAAGGTTATGTTGACAGTCAGAATGTTGAGGAAGACTACATGCATATTCAGGGCCAGTAACCCCTATGAGAGATTACAGAAATGAATGAAAAAATGGCATCAGAGCTAGAATCCTGCTCTCTATAATGTTATAATGTATAAAGGAGTTATATCACATAGCAATAATAATTTTGAAAGCAGAGTTGGGAAAAATAAATTACTATTAACTGCACAAAAAGACAGAAGTTCCACAGGGAATTCACATATTAGGTTCTTTCATGAATTCATAAAAGTAAAATGCTTAGATAAGTGAATAAAATATAATTATTTTCTCCAAAACTTGAGTCTCTTGGGTTCCTATTTCCTAGTCAAGTTATGTTTAAATATTAGACTATTTTATTTCCTATTGATTGGAATGGAAAAAATTTCTTTGCAAAATATACTCCAAAATACACCAAAGCAACTAGCACTTCAAACAAAAATTCAAAGAAACACATATGCAACCTTACATACACAAGTATTATAAACATCCATTCCCATAAGTTCAACATAGACCTATAAAAGTTTGCATTCCTACTGAAAAGAGATCAAATTAATTTTTCCCAGATATTAACTCTGGAACTCAATGATTCTCCATACATTCTTTTGAAAATGAAAAAAGCCTGAACTCTGCTAGATTTTTATTTTAATCTGACCATTTTTTCAACCTAATTAGAATTTCTTGTTAAATTTAGTATTTTGTTTACAGTATCAATTTTGCCGTATTAGTTCCTTTTTAATCTGCAGCACTTGGTACTAGGTTAGTTTACTTAGGTGAGTCTATATATGATCTCTGCTTAATAGCAGTGTACAGATTACTTTAATCATCAGATATTATAGTATCAAGAGAATGAAATTTATTATACCTTAAAAATTATTTACAATTGAATTTGTTGGTTAAATGGGTTATTTTAAATTTAAAATGGCAAGTTATCTTTTGCTATGTAAGAGAAATATTTAAAATCCCATTTTGATAACCTTTTGATTCTCTGCATTCTGAACTTATTCTTCACTCTACACTAAGCTTAAGCTGGATAGGTGAACGTTTATTGGATAAGATGCAGTTGAAGCTCAGTTCTGGAGATAATAACCTTTTCTTTGACTCTAAGAGGTGAAGTTATTCGATGTTCATAATTTAATTTTAGATTGTTGTAGAAATGTATTACACAGGAGAAAATTATGATCACAATTAGTTGCCCTTTGTATGACATCTAGCTAAAGTAAGCTACTATAACTTGTTTAGTTCATTCATCAATACCTTGCACATTGTCATATGAGAAACCTTGAGAAAGATGCTTTCTCACTGCAAAAATTGGAACGCAAGCAGGCATATTACAAATGTAGTGAAAAAAAGTGAAAATAGTCTTTTATTTGCTGTTAATGTCACAAAAATACTCTTAGTATGGCCATCATGATCATCATCATTAAGAAATACTTATTAAGTATCCATTTGCTCTTAATCCAATCTGCTATAATTGCTGGATCCCATGGATTCCATCTGATGTAATTGCTGATGGACACCTTCCCAATTAGATGATACACACATCTCCTGCAAGGCAGCTGCAGGAAATAAACAAATGAAATATAAAGCTGTGGTGTATTTGTTCCTTCTTTGCCATTACAGCTAAATATTTTCCAGTTCTTTCTCTACAGGACAATTGGAAGACAAGAGATTGTATTACTTCCTCAGTGATCTCAATATTAACATAACAATATCATATTTTTACTTTCCCAATTAAGAATTGGCTACTTACCTAAAATAGATATGCAACAAATGGCCTTAATTTTCAGTAGTGGGGAACCACAATTTATTCTCCGTAGCGATGAATTGGCAAAATATTAAAAGAATTTATGCATACAATATGCTTAGCTCAGTGGCTGGCAAAGTAGGCAGTCCAAAAATGGTAATCATTATATCACATTTGATTTGAAATAAAATAACTTCTTCTTAAGTACATCAACAGCTTCCATTTAGATTCTCATATTTTTCCAATCTAGGCTTTCTTGAAATTCTTTTGTTATTATTAATGATCCTTTAAAAATATATATTTCTCATGGATCTTTGTAAATCTTCTCTTTCGGTAATAGTCTCTGAAAAATTATGTATTTAAAAATCTAATATGAAAATTAATGTTTTCTTTCATATTTATTTTTATATTCATTTGATTATATCATTTATTTTATACTTTTGATATTTGGAACGGTGCTTTAAAATTATAATTTTGACATTAAACTATTTATTATAGCTGCAGTATGCTCTTATATGATTGCAAAAGGCACATTCAGCCTAAGAATGTATTCAGCTGCTTAGAGGATTAAAAAACATCAGGATATTTTCATTTTTCTTCTATCCAAATATCTTTATGTCTTAAGTAAAACAAATTTATTTCTGTTGCCTGACAGAAGTCTTAAAAATGTAACCTCTGGGGACTTCCCTGGCAGTCCAGTGGTTAGGACTTCAGGCTTCCCCTGCAGGGAGCATGGGTTTGATCCCTGGTCGGGGAACGAGGATCCCACAGGCCGTGTGGCACAGCCAAAAGACAAACAACATAACAAAACAAGAATATGTGCCCTACATATAATATTCTAATGGCATATGAAGCTACAATGGAAGATAGTCATATGCCCCCAGTGCTATTTCAAAACATGAAAAAATTATCCTAACCAAAACAACCCTCCCACAGGCCTTATTGTCCTATATAGATTATTCTTTACACAACAGACAGAGTGATCCTTTTTTTTTTTTTTTTTTTTTTTGCGGTACACGGGCCTCTCACTGCTGTGGCTTCTCCCGTTGCGGAGCACAGGCTACGGGCGCGCAGGCTCAGCGGCCATGGCTCACGGGCCTAGCCGCTCCGCGGCATGTAGGATCCTCCCGGACCGGGGAACGAACCCGTGTCCCCCGCATCGGCAGGCGGACTCTCAACCACTGCGCCACCAGGGAAGCCCCCTTTTAAGAGTTAAGTAAGGTCATGTCTTTTTCTCTGCCCCAAACCCTCCAATCATTTCCCTTACTGGAATAAAATCCCAAGTCCTTTTCATGGTCTTCGATACTTTCCATTTGGCTCCCGGTTGCCGCTCCAAATTCATCTTCCACTGCTCAGTCCCCTCTCCATTCCACTCCAGCTGTTCTGTGCTTGAACTTACGTGAACACAACAAGCAGGCTCCCAGCTCCAAGCATTATCACCTGACGTATACTGTGCCCAATCCACTCTTGCCAAATCTGTATCCCTCTCTTTCTCTCTCCATTCACGAACAAGGAGGTAACCTTTGGCCAGAGGACAGCTCATCTAAAACAAAAGCTAACTACCCTCCTCCCTACTAGTAACTCTTCATCATTACATTTATTACTGCCTACACATGCATGTGCACAAACACACGCACGCACACACACACACACTTACATATATATTTAAGGATCTATTTGTTCATTGCTTGTCATCCCCCATAAAATGGAAGATCCATGAGGGAAAGGGATGTGTTTTGTTCATTTACCTCTGGAGCTCTGAAAAAGGGTGTCTCAACCCATATAGAGTAGGCTTCCAATACAATGTTGTGGAGGGAAAGAAGGAACAGAGGAAGGAGGGGAGGAAAGAACAAACAGAAGAAAGAACTCGCTAGTAGCACTGCATAATGAGATTTCAAATGTTCTCCCATCTCTCCACTGTAGTCGCCTCATGAAAAATATCCAACAAGCAAGACTCGCCTCAGAAGAAGTCTCCATAATCCAGAATTTCATAAACTCTTACTCTTTCACTCTGGTATTGATTATTTAATCCGCTGTCTTATCATTGAATTAAATGCCCTTTATCTCAAGTCTGTTCTCATATTTTGCAGTCACATGCTATTTTCTTTTTTTTTTTTTTAACATCTTTATTGGGGTATAATTGCTTTACAATGGTGTGTTAGTTTCTGCTTTATAACAAAGTGAATCAGTTATACATATACATATGTTCCCATATCTCTTCCCTCTTGCGTCTCCCTCCCTCCCACCCTCCCTATCCCACCCGCTATTTTCTTAAAAAATCTCAACTTCATTCTTAGTTGTTGTGATTCAGTAAGTCTAATTCCTATGCATATTTTATACAATCTCTTAGGTAGTATTTGTATAAAACTTTAATATTTACATGGCATATGCATTATTTTAGTTAAACTTCATAATAACCATTGCAGTAGGTGGGATCTTTATTTCACAAATAACAGAAATAACATGTATTGAAAATAACATTTAGGTGGAAGGAAAAAGACTTGAGATTGTGATTTAAAATGTTTCATTGAATACAGACCATTGCTGGGCACTTGCTTCCACACAGGGAATATAACATAGAGTAAGAGAGTCAGGTGCTTGATCTCAAGAGCGTTGTACACTAATGGGGGAGCAACACCATAAACATATTTGCAAGAACAATAATAGTCAAAAATACAGGCTCCCAACCTTCATATAATTTACATCATGACCCACACCACAGTCACAATTGGTTAGAAACTGAGATAGAACATTCCATGAGTTGGCAAGCCAGATTCTCCCTCCTAAATATCTACAAGTGAGACTCAAAGAATCATTTTAGATACAATGAGACACTTCTGTGCATAAAGAAGCAGAGATGAGAAGCTATTTAATCTAAGAGGAATAGAAAGAGTATCTGACCAGTGAAACCAGTACATTCCCTGCCATTGGCTATTGGTTTCTGTGGGAATACTGTAATCTGACAACAAAAGAAAAAATAACTTTAGTTAGGCTAGACCGAGAAGGATTTTGTCCCTTGCAACAAAATGATCCCTAGCTAAGAAATAATCACACCAGAGATAATCATAATTTTAAAATTTATTAATTAAAATTTCATAATCTGAATTTGTCATTTAAAATTGTAATATAAAACCTTTTTACAAAAAGTATAAATTTCTGTATCATTTTGATATTCATATAATGTACCAATATGTGAAAACATCATATGTATTTAAGTGTATAACATTGGATATCTTTCTTCTATTAAAAATTTTAGAATTTCTGCTTCTGCTGAAAATGAAGAAAGTTACAACATAATGCCATCCTCAACTTAGCAACAAGGAAGGTAGGTAACTTGCAAAAGTAATTTCTTAAGTCATCAGACAGGTAAGAACATAAAGAAATCAAAGTGATTACAAAACAGAAAGTGACAATCCTTTCTTAGGCGAAAAGAGACCTATCGTGGCTTTTGTTTCTGATGGAGAAGCAGGAGGGTAAGGAAGCAACCACTGATTGACAGGAGTGAGAAGAAACTGGCTAAACTTTTAAAATGAATTTTATAGGCCCAACATTGGTTGGTAAAATGATTTCAGAAATTGAGGCATCGCAACCACCAAGAGGTTCTGCACCCCCCGTAGATTATCACCGCATATTCACGCGATAGATTTGGAGCAGAGAGTAATAAATGAGAGAGAAGACCCCTCAGGTACAGGCATGCAACGCCTGTGAAAGGCAGAGGACAGAACAGAAGAAATGAGAGAAACCCTTTTGGATAACCTGAGAATTCACTGCTGTTGCCTGCAATCCATTAAGAAAGGAATAAAGGACCTGAGATAAGACCTGAGATAAACCCTCCATAGATGCTCTGGACCTTTACTGTACACATTGCTAGTTGCAGGAAAATAGGAGAGAGAGATAGCTTCTGTGTGACAGAGAACTAGGAACAATACTGAGAACAAAGAGAAATCATCAGCATGTCAACCAACAAATCCAGAAGCTTGGCTGTAAATAAAAAAGTGATATCACAAGCAGTTTAGAAAGTTAATGGCTGGAGTATAAGGCACAAAGGGAATGCTGTGCTCTCCCCAGTGCTCGGATACCCGGCAAACGGAAGGTTTTGTTCACATATAGTCAAATTTTTGAAGGTAAAGTGAATCTAACCAAAGTAACAACAGAACTATCTAAACGACAAATTAGATTGACTCAATGACTGGCAGCTTACAGATGAAGGATTAAGTTTCTGGCAAAATGTAATTTAGTCACCACTGTTCTTTTTCATACAACATCTAGCATACAATCAAAATAAAGAAATATGTGAAGGAAGAACATGTGATCAATTGTCAAGAATGAAATCAGTCAATAAAAACAGACCTAATGATGGCCCAAATATTGAATTATCAGCTTTAAATCAACTGTGATAAACAGGTTAAGAGTCCAGGGAAGATGTTGAAAATGTGTTTGGACATATAGAACATTTCAGCAGAAAAATGGAGACTGTAAAAAGAACTGAACATAAAGGCTAAAAGAAAAAAAATAGGTCAAATTTGAGTGATCAGTTATTCTCCACAAGGTTGGTATCAATATAGATTCCCATTAGAAATAAACAAGTGATCTCATTTTTTTCTTCATCCTTAGTCTCTTGCTTGTCTATTTTTTTAAAAAACCTTTGCCAATATGACATTTGGATAGGGCAAAAGGTATATTTTGTGTATTTTTACTTTAATTTATGAGTGACTTGAAACACTTTTTCATTGTTTATTGACTACTAATATTTATTATATTGTGGTAAACTTGTTTATGCTCTAGATCATTTTTCTCTTAAAAAAATCTCTTTCTTTTATTACTTTGGGAAAATATTAAAAATATTAATTCATGGTCTCCCAAAAATACTACACATAGTTTCCTAGGTCTGGGTTTTGCATTTAGATATGTTTAGTATTTATTAAAATTTCTTACTCTTTCCCTCTATGTTTTCTCAGTTGGTGTAAAGTTTAGCAAGGCTTCCCTGACTCCCCAAATATATAAATATTATTCTGGTACTTAAGGTCTTTATTATTGTTTTCGTTGTGGTTCACATTTTTAATATAACCTAACTGAGTTTTGTTATAGCCATATTATAATGTAGGCATTATAAAAGAAAAATTGCACCAAACTGGCTTAAACAGGCAAGAAAGACTTTATTTGAGACTATTTCAATAGAAGAGAGAAACTATTTCAACAGGGGAGAAAGACTGAACCAAACTCAGCTGAATAGAAAGAGAATAGATTTTAAGCACTGGAGTGAGCTGGGGGGAAGCGCTGGAGGGTGTTGGAGGGTTGGTAGTCAAGTTGATTAGGCCATTAGTGTTTGCCAAAAGGTTCTTATCAAAGTTAGCAACCTACCTTCCCACACTCTGAGAACCATCATCCCTGTCTTTCTTGATGATTACATTTCAAAGCTATTGCTTCCAAGTCCCTGAGAAGACATTCCAAAGTTGTAGAAGATTTACATCTCAGAAGTGCAGAGAAAGAATTTACAATTGCAAGTTTTCTAAAGTAAATGCTCAAAGGAAAGAGGTCAGAAGAAATCTGTCTAAACTTTAGCCAAGCTGAGGGGAACCTTAAGGCTGTCTTGGTCAGCAACTAATCTTTCCCTTTTCGGCCAGCACCAGTCATGGCCTTATCTCTACTTTCCCCACTGATTTGAAATACCACCTTCTTCAATATTAATTTCTTTGATAGAACCGATTTGTTCCCTCTAGAATAAATTGTTAACTTATTATAGTTTTGTGTTATTCATTTTCAAATATTCTTGGGCTATCCTCATATATTCCTTCCTTGAGATGAATTTCAGAATCATTTTGTCAATCCCCCTTAAACATTTGTTTGGGTTACTAATTGGAATTTTGTGAGAATAAGTATGTAGATATATCTGGGAAGAGAAACCAATATCGCAAATAAGAAATCCTTTCTCACTAGAATTTTGCTGAATCACTAGCAAATCTAGTAGTATAAAGCCTACGGACTTTGCAATAGTATGAGTAAGATATAACTATTTTACTCAACAGAAGGACTATTAATTATATGAGTTACTGCACAAATGTTTCCATTATTGTGCTTATTGGAAAATGAGAATGTTTTTCAGTTGCTCTTCACAAGATTTTTAGTATCTTTATTCATTTCTTCTTTATAAAGTCGGACTATATACTCACTCAGATCGGGAAAATATCTATCTCAACAAAAGACCATGTTGCAGTTAATTGAATTAAATTGTTCACATTGCAACTGCTTACTTCAAGCAATCCTCCCTTCCATCCTCCACACAGGCTCAAAACCTAGTATATCCCCATGTAATACACACACACACACACACACACACACACACACACACACACACACACAACTTATGCATTACTTCTCTGGGTGTGCAGATAAAAAACAATATTTCCTGCTGTCCCACCCAATTGGTAAAACCATTTGAACTTTATGAGATGACAAAAGTCTAACCCCTTTATTAACTTTAAATAATTCAACAAGTAAAATGCCTGAATTTTTTCCATATTGTGCTGTAAATTGAAACTATGCTTCCTAGTAAGAAGAACTTGCACTTTGTGCTCTGCTAATCAGGGTCCCTAACAATATCATTATTTCCCTCAATATTATTTTTTGCCTCATGGGATTAAATGAATTAGTACATTTTCAACACACAATAATCCTTATTGCGCAAAAATATTATACAGCTAATGAAAACATTTAACTGGTTTTGTTGCATAATCAAACCATCATGTTCTGCATTACATTTTTCAGTGAATTTTGCATAATGAGGGTTACAATCGACTAGGGAATGCACACTCTAACGCCATCTTGGGAAATGTTTGATTATGTATTGTACTGAAGTGTTTTACTGTGACCCAATAGGCCAGTTTCCAGATTCATTTAACCCCAGTGTCTAGAAAAAGACTTCCTGCAGGCATTTCACTGAATATCAAAAGCAGGGTCACTCTTGCCTTGTGCATATGAATCCTTCTTGACAAGAACAAAAACACTGAGACAGACTTCCATTCCACAATTTCCAGTGAAGTGCTTTCAGATGTTAACAATTATGTCTCCACAACTTTGATTTGAACTGATGACCTTGGTGTTGATGTTTCTATAACCCAATTAATTACTAATTACTGATTCTTTGAGTTTTAATCTGTCCTTTAAATATTCAGTATAATAGCTCCAGGTAGTAAAATTAGAAGTGTTTCTTACTGATTTCAATCAGAATGGCTCACTCTAGAGATTGCTTCCTGTTGCAGGATTTGTAACCAATCAATGTAAAAGAAAAGCTTTTTATGAAGATGATTAAAGAGTTTGAGTTGCTTGTTGGTCTAAGCATCTTAAAGGAGAATTAGCAGTTTTAATCATTAAAGTGTTATACTACTAATATCCTACTCAGAGTAAAAGTCCAAGTCCCTACAATGACCTTTCCCCCTACAATGCCCTTCCAGGTCTAGTAGGATTTTAACCCTCATACCCCTGACCGCACTGCTACAACTTGCCCAGTCCCAGCCACACTGACCACATTGCTGCCTTTGGAACAAATAAGTTTTCTCACTCACAGCCTTTGCACGTGAAATGCCCTTCCCCAGAAATCCTCATACTCAGCTCCCCACCCACCTCGGTTCTCTGCTCAAATACCACCTAGTATAAAATTATAATATATCAAATAACATGATTTCCCACAAACTTATCAGCACTCACTGTGTCTTTTCTGCTATATTTTTCTTTACAGAAGTGAGTGTCATATTTTATCACATTTTGTATTAATATATACTTTTTTATTTCTTTTCCCTCCTGAGGGAGGGCAGAGAATTTGGTCACTGATGTATTCTCAATCCCTAATATAACACACTTGCATATAAGCTATAACAAATACTTTTAAAGTGAATTAATACAAATTTAGTCAAAATCAAGTACCCAAAGATCTTATATATTTCTCTTTCCATCTTTCTCTAACTCTATCCCCTATAGAGGGTCATAGGCATAAAACAAGTAGGTAGTGGGATAAATTAAGAAAGTCCTACTTGTAAATATTTCTGATGCTTTTCACTCTAAACCTTGAGCTTAGATCATAGACACATACCAGACATGTTATGATTATGCTACTTCTGGGCACACTTTTTTCTCAGCTCCACGAAAGCACAACCTCTCAAGCAAAATAAGTTCTTCCTTGTGTCTGGCTTTACCGGTACTTTTTCAAACCTTCAAGCATATAATCATATTATTCTATAATCATTTATTTATGTACTGAACTCTCTCACCATTCCATGAACTCACTGAGGAAAGAACTCATGATTTACCCATCTCTCTGACTGGAGACCCCAGCCCCAATACACGGGAAGAATGAACAAAGTAATGTGTGTCTCTGTTCAACTGGCTTTAATGTCAAGTGCAAATTGCCCAGACCTTTCATTACATGGGGTAACACAAATCCTCAAATCATAGCTAATGACATATCCTAATAAGGGATTCTACTGAATTTCTAAATAGTTCTTTCTCTTTGGTTATTCTCTATGTTGGGAATTAAACTAAGTTGAAAACTTTTGACTGCCCCAATCCTGAAAATCTCTCGTTCATGGAAGTGCTTTCTCTCTACCACAAAAGTCTGCTGTAGCTCCACATCATCCCCAGTCTCTCACCCAGATACACCTGCTCTGGTCTCATCACCTATCCCTGGTCTCCCACCAAGATACAGCTGCAAACTAATAATGAGTTTGTAAGGACCAACTGGTGATTTCTTTTCTCTTTTTCTTGTCAAGAAGAGAAGAGCAGTCCTTTGTATTTTTTTCCTGTTGAGACACCCACCCGGGACTGTCTAACAACCTTCCCAGTCTTTGGATTTCCCATGTGGTAGTTAAGAGTTAGCAACTTTCACCACCTTGCATTAGGCAACATCTGCTGTGCCATCCATAGAGGCTGAGTGGAAAAATAATAGTTTAGTTCTCTTTATATTGACCAATACTTTCGATTTCTGGATTCCCTTAGTTTCAGGATTGGGAAACCCACCAAGAAATCCATCTTAACCTCAGCTGGTTTTTCTTTCAGTCTCTCCCCTTAGTTGGGAGGGGGAGGGGAAGCACTCTTGCCTCTTTTTTTTTTTTTTTTGCGGTACGCGGGCCTCTCACTGTCATTGTGGAGCACAGGCTCCAGACGCGAAGGCTCAGCGGCCATGGCTCACTGGCCCAGCCGCTCCGCGGCATGTGGGATCTTCCCGGACCGGGGCACGAACCCGTGTCCTCTGCATCGGCAGGTGGACTCTCAACCACTGTGCCACCAGGGAAGCCCACTCTTGCCTTTTTATCAACTAAAGAGGACCTTGGTGCCTTAGTCTTTGGAAGACTTAGCCTGACTCTCCTTCAGGGTTAAGTGACGAGGAAGCAGAACAGTGTGGCTAAGAGTGAGTCCAGGCTCTGTCACATGGTATGATTTTGAATCATGGTTCTGTCACTAACAAATTGTACAGCTGAGGATTTTTAGTTACCTTTCCAATTATTAGATTTTCCTTCTTTAAATTGGGAAAAAATAATGTACTTATTTCAAAATGTGTGCCTTGCTTATAAAGTCTCAGTAGTTTGTTGTTATTAACAAAATTTCTATTATTATATTATATGTCAAGGTTAATCAAGATGCCTTTCAATCATCTATTGATTGGGGTGGTGATAAGGGAGAAGAAAATCAATCAGATCTCATGGTAGCAATAGGTTTTGTTTTATTTGGATTTTATCGTCTTCTGCTCACGGACATACTGGTAAGCTGAGAAGCTGCCAGTGCTGCCCATATATATGTATAACAAAACTGAATATAAACGAAATACAATTGTGTATCTCTTGAAGCTTGTCCATTGACCCTATATACTCCAGATAAACTGCTCTTATTTTATGACCTTAACTACCAAATTAAGGCAGGTCATTAGATATTTGGCTTTGGAATATTTTCAGTATATTTTAAAGTCTCAACAAATCATTATTACAGAATGAGGTTGAACTCTGTGCTTAGAGAAATAAGTTTTATTATATTTGATGGACTTTACTGGTTGCTCTAGTTAAAAAATTATTAGTCCATAAGCTTTCTCTGGGATTAAAATGACTCTTTTTTATAAAGCAGCTGGCACTTAGGGGGTTCCCCCCAAATATTTATTGAATGAAAAAACCTACATAATGAAAAAAATAAGAGCAAATGTTTAATGTAAACTTTGGCACTTGTCTAATTACTGTTTAAAGTGGCAAAAGGCAGAGTACATTTTCCAAGGATTATTTTTATTCACATGCACTTTACTCAACTTCTCATCAGTCCCACTTCTTATGCCACATAATAAGGTCACAGCCCCAGGTGCAAGGAACTCTTCTATACATGGAAAACTTAAACAATTCTGATGTAGAAAATTTTAGAAATTCTTAAGTCTCCATTTATTTCCTGAGCAATTTGCATTAGTTGCATAATCACCATTCAGCTAGACTTTACAGTTCTATACCTCATGATCAATATACCTGATTAGGAGCCTAGAGTAGATATACTTGATGGCATTTTTTCTTTGGGTTGGGATATAAACTCTGGCCAATGAAGCTGACTGACTGTGTGTAACAATGAGCTGATTGGAGTCCTAAAACAAGAAACCTGCTCTAGACTGTATATTTGTATTCCCCCGAAATTCATATGTTAAAATTAATCCCCAGTGTGATGATATTTGGGGATGGGACCTTTGAAAGGTGATTAGGTCATGAGGGTGGAGCCTTCATGAATGGAATTAGTGCCCTCATAAAACAGACACTGGAGATCTCTCTTTCCTCTTCTGTCATGTGAGGACACAGGGAAAAAACAAATGTCTATGAACCAGAAAGTAGGCTCTCACCAGACACTAAACCTGCCTGTGCTTTGGTCTTGTCTTCCCAGCTTCCAGAACTGTGAGAAATAAGTGTTTGTTGTTAAACCTCCCAATCTATGTATTTTTGTTATAGCAGCCTAAATGGACTAAAACTGAAGCTTATCCACAGAATTCCCTTCCTCTAAAACAAGGCCTTTTCCCTTGGGTATTCTTAAATACCTAACCCTGAAATTGCCGCTGCATGGTAGGGTAGCAGCAAAAGAGGATAAGTTTTTCATCTTTCCATCTAGAGGTCATTAACTTTTCTATAAAAGATGAAATAATATTTGCTTTGAACATTACCAGCGGTCCCATCTCCGCCATTAACAATTTTCTTGGTAGAGTATTGTATTACCCAAGGTTCTCCAGAGAAACAGACAAATGGGATGTGCGTATACACAAACACACACACACATACACGTATACACACATACAGGAAATGTATGCATATGTATATACATACCATGTGTCAATGGTTTAGCTCCATTCCAGAGGCCAAAAAGCTTGAGAACCAGGAAAAGCCAATGTTTTGAGTCCAAAGACAGGGAAAAAATCCATGTCCCAGGTCATCAGGCAAGGAGAATTCTCCCTTACTAAGAGAAGGGTCAACCTTTTTGTTCTAGTCAATTCTTCAACTAATTGGATGAACACTCTCCCCCCAAATTATGGAAGATAATCTGCTTTACTCACTCTATAAATTTAACTGTTACTCTCATCCAAAAACACCCTCACATGCACATTCAGAACAATCTTTTAACAAATATCTAAGCAACCCACGACCCAGCCTAGTTGACACATTTAATTAAGCATCACAAAGTATGGAGAAAGAGAAATTTATTTTAAAACATTGACTCATGCAATTGTGGAGGCTTGGTGACTCCAAAATCTGATGGAGTAAGACAGCAGGCTGGAGACCTAGGCAAGAGTTGCAGTCCAAGCTCAAAGGTAGTCTATTTGCAGAATTTGTCCTTTCTCAGAGGAGGTCATTCTTTGTTCTATTAAGGCCTTCAACTGATTGGATGAGGCCCGTCCACGTTATGGAGAACAACCACTTTACTCAAAATCCACCTATTTAAATGTTAATCTATTTAACTGTTAATGTAAACCAGCCTTACAGAAACATCTAGAATAATATTTGACCTAATATTTGGGGGGCACTGTAGTCCAGCCAAGTTGACACATAAAATTAACCATCACAAATATCTTTATTAGTTGGAACATTCCTGTCTGCAAGAGATAGATATATAATTTAAAATAATATATGAAGTGAATGTGAGAGTATGTGTGCGTGTGTGTGTGTGTGTGTGTGTGTGTGTGAGAGAGAGAGAGAGAGAGAGAGAGAGAGAGAGAGAGAGGGAGAGAGAGAAAAACCTATGAATAGTGTAGACTAAGAATTCCAGAGCTAAATGGTGTCTTTAACTCTCTTTATGTTTTCTTTCTTTCTGTGCATTGACTCAATATCTCCTCCTGTACATGGCTTTCAAAGAGTGTTCGGGGAGAAGAACACAGCTTCAGATACATACATGTTTATATTATCGTGAAGTATAGTAATTCTGTATAAGAAAGAAAGAGCTTAATGATTATTATGCTTAGTTGCTATACAAAATCAAACAGTTTGCTTAATTCCGGGAATTTACCAAATTGTAAGTCTTACCTCTCTGAGACAAAAGCTGAAGACTCGCTTTCCCAGCCTCCCTTCAAACTAGGTTCTATCAAGCATGTATACGCCTACAAAAACATCATTGCTTCAGAAGAGAGCGATGTGAAGAAACAGGTCCTAGTCACAATCTGTTTCTGGTTATATTAGGAGCCATAGATTCTGGCTTTCTGGGAACAGTATGGTAGATTCTGGCATCCATTAGTGTCACAGCTACTTAGTCATTACTTGCTGAGTGCCAGCGCTCTTCCAAACCTTTGCTAGAGAAATGAAAAGGGGTCTTCTGTGAGGTCTCTGCTGGAGCAGTCCAAGGGCATGGTTTAGGCATTGTTCTTGGCTATATGTCCTCTAAATACAACTCTCTGTCCCTAAGAGAGGTACTTTAAAAGATCTATTTTCCTCTTAGGGAAATTACAGTGTTTCTATTAGAGCTCTGATGATGCAGAGAATTTTTCTAGTTCATTATCTTGCTATTAGACTTTGATTAGATTGGCATAGAATATATTCCCCCAAAACAAGCCAAAATGGGTGGTCAGGATAATGAGTAATATGATTGGCTAGATTTTGGTCACTCTCTTGACTCTGTGGTCAGAAAGGTTGACTGTTGTGATTGGCAGCTACACAAGAATCACATATACATAGTGAAAGAGAGGCAATTCTACAAATGAGGAAGAAATGCTCTTTCTAGAAGGAAAAGGAATGCTGGGCAACAATAAACACCCAACATATTGTGTGATGAAAGTGGCTAGTTATCCATTAAATTTGGCGTCTATCTTAAGAACCAAGTGGGGAATTTAGGGGAAAATATGTAGGGCTGACTGGTTTGGTGCTTGGATGTCTCAAAGCTTGGGTGTTGAGTGCTTTTCCAAGCGCTGTGCTATGGAAGTATAATGGTGCAAAAAATAAGCATTACGGATCTTAGGGCCTCATGCAAGGGTACAAATAATTAAGTAGGTAACTAGAGTAAAAAGTGATAAATGATATGTTAATAAAAGTATTGGTTGCTCTGGAAAAACAGAGGCAAGGCACACAATACCAATTTTGAAGTTTGATAAAAACTTCCTCTTTAAAGGAAGTGACATTGTTCTGAATTTGAAGTCAGGCAACACCTAGTGTCAAACTCCTGTTTAAACACTAGCCAGGTATACTTAGACAAGTTATCTTTTCACTCTAAGCCTCAGTTTCATTATATGTAAGATGGGTGAAATAAGATCTCCTCTTAGAGTTGTCACGATTAAATGAGATAACACATGTAGAGTCTATAACCTAGTATAGGGTAGGAACTCAATAAACATTTAAAAAAGTACTTTAATTTTTCTGGGTGACTATGATGGGTGTACTTGTGCTTAAGTGAAAGGGATGCACACGGAGATTTGTGACTATAACGTGACCTTTCAACTAAATGAGTGAGCTAGAGAGAAGACTAAATAAGTACAAAGATAAGTTAAAGATCTGTACTTGAACCAAAAGCCACAAGAAGTAACACAATACTTTTGAGAGGTAAATGACATGACCATGTTTGTATTTAGATAGATCACTTTGGTTCCTTGGGGATCCACTAACTTGCATTAGGGACAATTCGTTGGTCAGCTGGATTAGGATGGTGGTATGAGACAAAGAGGATTAACAAATATGAAAGATATCTAGGAGTTTAAATGGTCACAGTTTAATGATTTTATTGGAAATGGGAGAATATTGGGATAAAGAAATACTCAAGGGCTTCTGGCTAGAAAAACTAGCTGGATTGTGGAGACATTTGTTAATGTAGAAAAACCTGGAGGACACAGTGGGGAAAAGAGAGGTCCCTAAACAAACTAAAGAGTTGATTATATTGAGTATGAACATGCCCAGTAGGCTTCGGATGCTTCTGACACCCCAGAGACACATCTCATCTGGGCAGATAGATGAGGGTCATCAGTAACCGGAGGGTAATTGGTGAGAATTCATGAGATGATTCTGGGAAGAATTTGCAGAATGAAGAGAAAACAGTTCCTGGAATTGAGTCCCAAGAAGCCACACTACTTAGATGATGGGACAAGAAGGGCTCTGAAAATACAACTAAGAAAGATCAAAAATTAAAGGAGAAAGATAATCAGGAGAGTATGCCAGTATAGAAGCCAAGGCAGAGAGTCATCAACAGCATCTAATCTTGTTGACAAATTCCAAAAGTTATGTATTAAAAATGAACTGACAGATTTATTTCTTGGAGAAATGGATATCAGTATTTTGAGGAGTAGACTGAAGAGTGAGTGAGAGGGACAAATATGGAAACAGGAAATACAGAGCTTTTTATTTCCCCAAAATTTCATTTGTGATTTAGACAGGTAGAGTAGGGGTTTTGTCTGTTTTTGCTTTTTGTTTTTTTACAGAGGAGATGTCTAAGTATAATTAAGAGCTGATTTGAGAGCCAGAAGTTACAGCCATGTTGAAAGCACAGGAGACCGAGGGAGTAAAGCATAGAGAAAGAAAGATCCCAGAAAAAAAATCAAGGTGTTGAGAATTGGAAAACAACTGGAGTGATTAACTTTAAAATATTGCAGCCCTTTCTCCTGTAACAGGAGAGAAAAAGGAAAGGATGTATTGGATGTAGGAAATCATTACCAATATGTAAGAGATGCTGGGACATTTTGAAAGCCATAAAAATTATTGCTTCAAAACTATATGAGTTTGTGCATTTAAATTTCTATGATTTGAATGTGAGTCAAGGGTAAAGTGATTTTTCTTCAGGACGAAATTGCATTTTATTGACGACTCTTTGATAACACCTCTGTTTTCATTATATGAAATATTAGATTGTGTACATTCCC
Organism: Aethalodelphis obliquidens; assembly: GCF_003676395.1. NCBI lineage: Eukaryota > Metazoa > Chordata > Mammalia > Artiodactyla > Delphinidae > Aethalodelphis > Aethalodelphis obliquidens. Next base: position 64,067,901 of record NW_020837947.1, on the reverse strand, counting down.
CCAATCAATTTTATCTTTGCTGCCACTGCTACTTTCAAATGATTTTAACTTGAGCCTTGAGGCATTCCAAGATAATGTAAACCACTATCAGTTTTCAAAAATTTTACTGTAGTACTGATCACAGTTGGCTCTTTTATGTGTATGTTGGGGGATTTGAAATGATGGAAGGGGGAGACCATTCATGCATCAGTATAATCATTTCAAAAAATGAACCCTGAATGCTAGCTGAACACAATGAGAAAGGACAATAGCTTTCCATTAAACTTGGAAATGAAATCTGAAAAGCTTATCATTGTTTAAACTTAATTGTCTTAAGTTTAGTGTGATAATATTGGCAACAGTGTTATGTTAATATTAGATGAAAGAAGCTAAATTCTTAGCCACAGGCTATTGGTGAAAAAAGGAGTTGATTCTCACATTTGAGTGTACAGTACCTTCCTTTAAATGAGAACAGAAACTTAGATTTGAATTGAAATGACATTGACATGAATATACCCCTATCAGCTTGGGGTTATAGCTGCACTGCCATACTCTTTTACAATTTGCAAAGGGGCTGTTATTGCAAATGTTATTTTTTCCAATAAAGAGACAGCTCATTAGAACTCATTACTAGTCAGCAGCTGTCGCAGAATATAGATTTCCAACTCAGAGCAATACATCTTTCCACAAATGCTTTCTCTGAAAATGTGGAAAAGATCTATTTCATCATTAACCTACAGCTACATTATACATTGCTGCACTTATACCTTTTCTGCAGAGCATTTCATAGTTTAGCAACTTTTAGCTGAATAATCCAAGTTTCTTCTACATATAATACCTGATGCTTGTAAATTCTAAGGGGATGCCGAAAGTTATTTTTTCCACCCCAGCTAATAATGTGTTATTCTGCAATCTGATAAAGTCAATAAAGCAACAAATATGTTTTCAGTATATAATTTGTGCAAGGATGTGGAGGATAGAAAAAATGAAGTACCATCTAATTCCCCTGTGCTGAAAGAGCTTACACTCTACTTGGGGAAATAAAATACAGACAGTTAAACTGTGCATACATATAAAGTTAAATAATATTTGAAGGCAAGTATTTAATAAAGATAATAAAATAATACATGATATTTTGTTATGTGCCTTATAGAAGAAATAAATTCTCAGAGAAGGAAAAAATCAATATGGACATAAAATGTTTGTTAATGCTTCCCAGGGGTGAGAAGTGTGTGTGTGTGTGTGTGTGTGTGTGTGTGTGTGTGTGTGTGTGTGTCAGAGAGAGAGAGAGAGAAAGAGGGAGGGAGAGGGATTGGGAGAGAAAGAACACATGTGCAGGAGGAGGCTGGTAAAGTGGGAACGGCCCTCAGGTCAGATCAATGCTATGAGCAAATACGGAGATATTTTACAAGGTATGTGTAGTACACACACACCTTATAGTTAGACTGTAGAAAAAGATTCTGTTAATGTGAGAGTTAAGGATAGTTGGAAAAGTAGTGTGAGGTCAGGCCACAGGTTACTTTAAATGCCAGGCCAGAATGTGGACAATCTTTACCTGTGAAAAAATGGAGACTGGCTTACTCAAAGGAGGCACTGATTTCAAGGAAGTGTTGCACGGAAAATAAAAATTTCAGCAATGGCTGAGGGAACAGAAAAAATTCAGTATTGAAAATAGAACACAATGGTGATGATAGTCACGATCATATATTTCAATGGCTACGGGATAAGACATTTTGTATATTCCATAAAGCAATAATATGGTAATTTAAGATAAATAACTCCGAAGATACTTTCCAACATTCATAGGAACTTTATGGCTATAAAATATCAAGTGTTGCAGCCAACACTCATCAAACACGCTCCTCTACATTTCAAACTATTATATTAATTACAAAATGCTGTGTATACAAAATATACAATATTTTCTACATTTGACTTAGCTTTCACTTGATATTTTAATGACCTAACAAATTGTAGATTAATTAATGACCTATAATAGTCTTCATTCATTCAAAAATAGTTATTTAGTATCATTTTCAGATGACTGTGGGGTTCATTCCATTTCTTCTCTTTCTAATACTTGGTATTTTCACTCATTAAAAATTAACCTCTGGAATGAAAATCTACTTTTCTTCAAAGAATGAAGCCGTTATCATGGTAGCTTTTGAAGAAGGTATGCCCCTGAAAAGATTAAAACTCATTTTAGAAGAGCTGAGCCTCATGGGCTATCCTATCATCTTTTCCGGGGGGAAAATATTAACTATAAAGTGGCTGGGATTTGATTGAGAAGAATCTATGCAGACTTTGTTCATTACTCACACCATTCTTCTCTTGAAGTACAGGCTTTATAAAAAGAAAAAGAATGACATTTCTTTTTTTTTTTTTTTTTTTTTTTTTGCAGTATGCGGGCCTCTCACTGTTGTGGTCTCTCCCGTCGCGGAGCACAGGCTCTGGACGCGCAGGCTCAGCGGCCATGGTTCACGGGCCCAGCCGATCCGCGGCATGTGGGATCTTCCCGGACCGGGGCACGAACCCGTGTCCCCTGCATCGGCAGGCAGACTCTCAACCACTGTGCCACCAGGGAAGCCCAAGAACGACATTTCTTGATTCACCCACTTCATGTGACTTTACCCAGTGTCCTCTAATAGGCAGCTACCTACAGCATGGGTGCTGCTTTTTCAGGTGTCCATAAGAAGAACCTTTCACATGTTTTTGATTATCCATCTTTCTAAATCCATTTAGAGATAGCAAAACCCATAAAACAATGCAGAGAGTATGTGTGTGGTGGTGGTGGGGGGTGGGTGGGAGCAAAGGCACACAGGGTCGAGAACAGAGTAGGATATGGTGACTTTAAATACAGGTACCGCTGACGTATTTCATCACAATAGATGACAACTTGTATACTGTGTTTTCTTTTCACTTGTCATTTTGGTTCCTATCACTTTTTCTTCCCTTACATGTACATTTTATTTACTCTTTTCTCGTCTAGCAATTGGAAGAAATATCTTATTCTACTAATCGTTACTTCTAAGGTAAATTTCTTAATATTATTGTTTTTAATTTTCCAACCAATCTCTATTGATTTGCTACATGAAAGATATAAAACTTAGCATAATTTACCTTTTTACAACTTCCAATATTCTGTTCACATGACATATTTTAGACCCTGAATAATATAATTATATTAATTTGCTATTATATTTCCTCTTAAAATTTATTGATAAATCCATTGAATTATATAGCAAAATTATAATATGGTAAATCTATTTTTTAACCTAGTTGTAGTGTTCATTATCAGCACTTCAATGCTGCCATTTAAAAAGTTTTTTATTTTGGTTCATTTCTCAGCATACTTTAGTATAGTTTCAAATATAGAAAAGATATATTGATGATGTTTGTTTCTAAACCCTTACATTTTGAAAGTATATATTTATTTCTATCATAACTAAGTAGTAACTTACTTCCTTATAAACTTCTTGGGTCATAATTTTTTTCTTCAGGTCCTTATACTTTTTAATCTACTGTTTTCTGGAACTTATTATTTCAGTAGAATTCCTTTATTTAGTCTGAAATTGTTTCCTCACAGGCATCCTGTTTTTTCTACATAAATGCTTATAGGATATACTTTATTTAAAAAGATATTTTTAATTCACCAAAATGTGTCAAGGTGTTGACCTCCTTTTCATATAATACATTTTTTTTCTTTTACATATTGGCTGTATCTATTTTTCTGCTGTTTCTATCCTTTGCTTCAAGAACCATGGAATTTAATCTCACAGTGGTCTCTTTCATAACTCCACTTTCTCTTATTGGTTTTACTGTTATCATTGATGTTCATTTATATTCTGAGAAACTGTACCAAGTTTATCTTCTAAATTACTGATCTATCTAATTTACAATGAAGATTATATGCAACACTGTTTCCATGTGCAATTTTTAAGCTTATTATCAGTTTTAACATCAGTTAACTTGTTATTTTTCCTCATGTCAGTTAATTCTTCTTCATCTTAGGCTTTTGCCTTTTTGTCACACCTTTAAATTCTTTTTTCCCACCTCAGTCTATGTTTTTTTGCATACAAAAGTAGGTACTTACAAGATGTGGCACATATATACAATGGAATATTACTCAGCCATAAAAAGAAATGAAATTGAGTTATTGGTAGTGTGGTGGATGGACCTAGAGTCTGTCATGCAGAGTGAAATAAGTCAGAAAGAGAAAAACAAATACTGTATGCAAACACATATATATGGAATCTAAAAAAAAAAAAAAAAAAAAGGTTCTGAAGAACCTACGGGCAGGACAGGAATAAAGATACAGATGTAGAGAATGGACTTGAGGACACGGGGAGGGGGAAGTGTAAGCTGGAACTAAGGGAGAGAGTGGTATGGACATATATACACTACCAAATGTAAAGTAGATAGCTAGTGGAAAGCAGCTGCATAGCACAGGGAGATTAGCTCGGTGCTTTGTGACCACCTAGAGGGGTGGGATAGGGAGGGTGGGAGGAACATGCAAGAGGGAAGAGATATGGTGATATATGTATATGTATAGCTGATTCACTTTGTTATAAAGCTCTACCCACCACCAGTCCCTCGATCAGGAAACTTGCAAAAGCCTCTTAGATAGCCTCATCCACCAGAGGGCACACAGCAGAAGCAAGAAAAACTACAATCCTGCAGCCTGTGGAACAAAAACCACATTCACAGGAAGATAGACAAGATGAAAAGGCAGAGGGCTATGTACCAGATGAAGGAACAAGATAAAACCCCAGAAACAAAACTAAATGAAGTGGAGATAAGCAACCTTCCAGAAAAAGAATTCAGAATAATGAGAGTGAAGATGATCCAGGACCTTGGAAAAAGATTGGAGGCAAAGATCAAGAAGATGCAAGAAATGTTTAACAAAGATCTAGAAGAATTAAAGGACAAACAAACAGAGATGAACAATACAATAACTGAAATGAAACATACACTAGAACAAATCAGTAACAGAATAACTGAGGCAGAAGAACGGATAAGTGACCTGGAAGACAGAATGGTGGAATTCACTGCTGCAGAACAGAATAAAGAAAAACAAATGAAAAGAAATGAAGACAGCCTAAGAGGTCTCTGAGACAACATTAAACCCAACAACATTTGCATTATAGGGGTCCCAGAAGGAGAAGAGAGAGAGAAAGTACCCGAGAAAATAGTTGAAGAGATCATAGTCGAAAACTTCCCTAACATGGGAAAGGAAATAGTCACCCAAGTCCAGGAAGCACAGAGAGTCCCATACAGGATAAACCCAAGGAGAAACACACTGAGACACATAGTAATCAAATTGGCAAAAATTAAAGACAAAGAAAAATTATTGAAAGCAGCAAGGGAAAAATGACAAGTAACATACAAGGGAATTCCCATAAGGTTAACAGCTGATTTCTCAGCAGAAACTCTACAAGTCAGAAGGGAGTGGCATAACATACTTAAAGTGATGACAGGGAAGAACCTACAACCAAGATTACTCTATCCAGCAAGGATCTCATTCAGATTCGATGGAGAAATCAAAAGCTTTACAGACAAGCAAAAGCTAAGAGAATTCAGCACCACCAAATCAGCTCTACAACAAATGTTAAAGGAACTTCTCTAAGTGGGAAACACAAGAGAAGAAAAGGACCTACAAAACCAAACCCAAAACAATTTAGAAAATGACAATAGGAACATACATATCGATAATTACCTTAAACGTGAATGGATTAAATGCTCCAACCAAAAGACACAGGTTTGTTGAATGGATACAAAAACAAGACCCATATATATGCTGTCTACAAGAGACCCACTTCAGACACAGGGACACATACAGACTGAAAGTGATGGGATGGAAAAAGATATTCCATGCAAATGGAAATCAAAAGAAAGCTGGAGTAGCAAATTACACAATAGACCAGATAAATTTAAATGATATTTATAGGACATTCCATCCAAAAACAGCAGATTACACTTTCTTCTCAAGTGCGCACGGAACATTCTCCAGGATAGATCACATCTTGGGTCACAAATCAAGCATCAGTAAATTTAAGAAAATTGAAATCATATCAAGCATCTTTTCTGACCACAATGCTATGAGATTAGAAATGAATTACAGGGGAAAAAACGTAAAAAACACAAACACATGGAGGCTAAACAATACAATACTAAATAACCAAGGGATCACTGAAGAAATCAAAGAGGAAATCAAAAGATACATAGAGACAAATGACAATGAAAACACGACGATCCAAAACCTATGGGATGCAGCAAAAGCAGTTCTAAGAGGGAAGTTTATAGCTATACAGGCCTACCTCAAGAAGCAAGAAAAATCTCAAGTAAACAATCTAACCTTACAACTAAAGGAACTAGAGATAGAAGAACAAACAAAACCCAAAGTTAGCAGAAGGAGAGATATCATAAAGATCAGACAGAAATAAATGAAATAAAAACAAAAATAAAAACAATAGCAAAGATCAATAGAACTAAAAGATGGTTCTTTGAGAAGATAAACAAAATTGATAGACCATTAGCCAGACTCATCAAGAAAAAGAGGGAGAGGACTCAAATCAATAAAATTAGAAATGAAAAAGGAGAAGTTACAACAGACACCGCAGAAATACAAAGCATCCTAAGAGACTACTACAAGCAACTCTATGCCAATAAAATGGACAACCTGGAAGAAATGGACAAATTCTTAAAAAGGTATAACCTTCCAAGACTGAACCAGGAAGAAATAGAAAATATGAACAGATCAATCACAAGTAATGAAATTGAAACTGTGATTAGAAATCTTCCAACAAACCAAAGTCCAGGACCAGATGGCTTCACAGGTGAATTCTACCAAACATTTAGAGAAGAGCTAACACCCATCCTTCTCAAACTCTTCCAAAAAATTGCAGAGGAAGGAATACTCCCAAACTCATTCTATGAGGCCACCATCACCTTGATACCAAAACCAGACAAAGTTACTACAAAAAAAGAAAATTACAGACCAATAACACTCATGAATACAGATGCAAAAAACTTCAACAAAATACTAGGAAACAGATTCCAACAACACATTAATAGTATCATACACCATGATCAAGTGGGATTTATCCCAGGGATGCAGGGATTCTTCAATATACGCAAATCAATCAATGTGATACACCATATTAACAAATTACAGAATAAAAACCATATGATCATCTCAATAGATGCAGAAAAATCTTTTGACAAAATTCAACACCCATTTATGATAAAAACTCTCCAGAAAGTGGGCATAGAGGGAACCTACCTCAACATAATGAAGGCCATATATGACAAACCCACAGCAAACATCAATCTCAATGGTGAAAAACTGAAAGCATTTCCACTAAGATCAGGAATAAGAAAAGGATGTCACCTCTCACCACTATTATTCAACATAGTTTTGGAAGTCCTAGCCATGGCAATCAGAGAAGAAAAAGAAATAAAAGGAATCCAAATTGGAGAAGAAGAAGTAAAACTGTCACTGTTTGCAGATGACATGATACTATACATAGATAATCCTAAAGATGCCACCAGAAAACTACTAGAGCTAATCAATGAATTTGGTAAAGGAGCAGGATACAAAATTAATGCACAGAAATCTCTTGTATTCCTATACACTAATGCTGAAAAATCTTAAAGAGATATTAAGGCAACACTCCCATTTACCATTACAACAAAAATAATAAAATACCTAGGAATAAACCTACCTAGGGAGACAAAAGACCTGTATGCAGAAAACTATAAGACACTGATGAAAGAAATTAAAGATGACACCAACAGATGGAGAGATATACCATGTTCTTGGATTGGAAGAATCAATATTGTGAAAATGACTATACTACTCAAAGCAATCTACAGATTCAATGCAATCCCTATCAAATTACCAAAGGCATTTTTTAGAGAAATAGAACAAAAAATCTTAAAATTTGTATGGAGACACAAAAGACCCCGAATAGCCAAAGCAGTCTTGAGGGAAAAAAATGGAGCTGGAGGAATCAGGCTCCCTGACTTCAGACTATACCACAAAGCTACAGTAATCAAGACAATATGGTACTGGCACAAAAACAGAAATATAGATCAATGGAACAAGATAGAAAGCACAGAGATAAACCCACACACCTATGGTCACGTAATCTATGAAAAAGGAGACAAGGATATACAATGGAGAAAAGACAGTCTCTTCAATAAGTGGTGCTGGGAAAACTGGACAGCTACATGAAAAAGAATGAAAGTAGAACACTCCCTAACACCGTATACAAAAATAAGCTCCAATTGGATTAAAGACCTTAATGTAAGGCCAGACACTATAAAACTCTTAGACAAAAACATAGGCAGAACACTCTATGATATAAATCACAGCAAGATCCTTTTTCACCCACCTCCTAGAGAAATGGAAATAAAAACAGAAATAAACAAATGGGACCTAATGAAACTTCAAAGCTTTTGCACAGCAAAGGAAACCATAAACAAGATGAAAAGACAACCCTCAGAATGGGAGAAAATATTTGCAAATGAATCAACAGACAAAGGAGCAATCTCCAAAATATGTAAACAGCTCATGCAGCTCAATATTAAAAAAACAAACAACCCAATCCAAAAATGGGCAGAAGACATAAATAGACTTTTCTCCAAAGAAGACAAACAGATTACCAACAAACACATGAAAGGATGCTCAACATCCCTAATTATTAGAGAAATGCAAATCAAAACTACAATGAGTTATCACCTCACACCAGTCAGAATGGGCATCTTCAGAAAATCTACAAACAACAAATGCTGGAGACGGTGTGGAGAAAAGGGAACCCTCTTGCACTGTTGGTGGGAATGTAAATTGATACAGCCACTATGGAGGACAGTATGGAGGTTCCTTAAAAAACTAAAAATAGAATTACCATATGACCCAGCAATCTCACCACTGGACCTATTCCCAGAGAAAACCATAATTCAGAAAGACACATGCACCCCAGTGTTCACTGTGGCACTATTTACAATAGCCAGGTCATGGAAGCAACCTAAATGCCCATCGACAGACAAATGGATAAGAAAGACGTCGTACATATATACAATGGAATATTACTCAGCCACAAAAAGGAACAAAATTGGTTCATTTGTAGAGACGTGGATGGATATAGAGACTGTTATACAGAGTGAAGTAAGTCAGAAAGAGAAAAACAAATACCGTATATTAACGCATATACGTGGAAGCTAGAAAAATGGCACAGATTAACTGGTGTGCAGGGCAGAAATTGAGAGACTGATATAGAGAACAAACGTATGGACACCAAGGGGGGAAAGCGGCGGTGGGTGGGGGTGGGGTGTGATGAGTTGGGAGATTGGGATTGACATGTATACACTGATGTGTATAAAATGGATGACTAATAAGAACCTGCTGTATAAAAAATAAAAAATAAAAATAAATAAAGCAGAAACTAACACACCATTGTAAAGCAATTATACTCCAATAAAGATGTTTAAAAAAAATGTAGGTACTTTCAAAAATACATTGTGTTCAGTAGTAAAGCAGTTTCAAAAATAAGTACATATTTACTCTTAAGAATAAGTTCTCCTTTTTATATAGCAAAATATTTTTACAGTTCCCACACTATATATTTTTCTTCTTTCCAGACATGTTTGTATACATGGAATTTTCTTTCGTTGGGTATTTACCCCAAAACAGGGTGCTGAGACCATTTGTGGATTCATTGTTGTCTGAAATATTGTTAGAATTTTACCCTTCAATATTAATCATGAGGATGTGGTATAGTTTGCATTTCTTGTTATGTGATTCAGGAAATGTCTTCTCCCCAGTTTCCATGGTATTTAGCTGCATCCTCAGTAAAGGCAGCTATTTTCCAGCCTCATTGGGTTTTTCAATCTGATCACATCTGTTACACATCTAGAAGGAAGTGCGTGACTTCTTAACACGCGAATAGCACTCTTTCTCAGTTTCTAATTCTGAAGCAAGATCACACATGGGGAAATTGAACAAAGCAGCTCAAGTTGTCATCTTACCCAGACACCATTTTCATTTTGTTTACTCCAATTCTATTTCTAAACTTCTTCATTCCATTGAAATACTCTTCCAATATGACAAATATATACATGTGAGTAATATGTCCCAAAGATTGATGCTGTTAATGACAAGAATTTTACAGTGGATAGTAATGTTTATCATGACTTCTACCACTGGAACAATATTAGAATAAAACAATTCAAAATATAAACTTCAGTCAACCTATTCACTATCATAACTTTTTACATAATTATGAAAAAGTACAGCAACAGTTTTTCCTCTTGAGGAATATTGGGGAAAATTTCCCAGAAAGATGTGTGGATCTAGATTATAGAGTTCCAGATCAAATTTATTCAGATAGGCTCAGATTCATTACAATAAACTGTTTTTAACATTTGATTGGTCATTATTTTATAAATGCAGATAAGCAAATATACTTATAGGGTAAGCAATTATTTTATTTATTCTGAGAACTTCAGTATGCAATATTTTGTAAATCACTAGTACCCAATTCCACCGAATAAAGTTGGGGGTCCTATGTATTTCAATATATCTTTCATTTGGGCTTGTTTCAACCCTGAGACTTTAAAAACAAAACTGTGTTGATTTCATATTGTTATAATTTTGCAATGTAATGTAGATTCCTAGGGATATATTTTATCTATACAGAAGATATTCAGTACATGAAAATCATTATATTCATTGAAATTAAAAATGGCAAATAATAAAAGCAATTAGAATATTAAAGTAGTGATATCAGTATTTAAAGTTTCTCTAAGTTTAGAAAATTATTTAAGAACTAGTGACTGAAAATAGCATTTTAAAAGTTGTAGTCAGAGTCACAAAGAAAAGAAGTAAACACGTTTGTTGACTGGACTTTGCTTTGAGAAAGGTCTACTAGCCTGCTTAGTGAAATGATTTTTTTTCTACCAGTATCTTCCATAAATGAATGAGATCAACTAGATAATTATAAGTGCATTTGTTGTAATAATTTTTTTTGAGTTTAAGTTCACCATTTCTGAAATACTGTTTTAGCTTGCTAAATCATCCACATCAGTATAGTTAGAAGCAGCTATAACAGTGTGGTATATAACAACATGAACTTTTGATATCTGTTACTTGAAACACAGCTAGTCATTTATTTTCATCTGAAGGGCTATATTGGGTTTTGGCCAATGAATAATGTATACATTATTCCTAAGGCAAAGTTACTCACCTGTTGGAAATCACATAAATGCCAAGCCCTTCTTATTCACGGCCTGATTGGAAATTATTTAATGACTTTTTACTAGTGTTTAGCCAAACTGAGAAAATTGTATCTAATCTGTTATTCCCTGTTGTTTTTAGGTGTTTTGTATAAGAGGAAAACACTACTAATAAGATAAACATCATGTTTAAGTATCTGTAGTTTCCATTACATATTTATTTCAAGCCAAGCTACAAAACTTGTTTAAGGAAGATGGTCATAGTCTTGTCTTTCCTTTTCTTTTTTTCTTTTCTTTTCTCAAAAATAAGGGCATATTTACATTTAGTGCATGGGCATTTTTGTTCATTAGATTCAAGAAGACAAATTATAGAGCTGGATAAAAATCTTAACATCATGTTTACATCTATATTCAGAAGTACTTGTACTTTACTGTCCATTTAACCAGATGTTTCCTATCACTTGTTATATCATTGTAACAGGTAGTTTAGTAAGGCCATAGTCTAAAATGTATGTTCCAAGTTGTATCAAATATATAATTGATCAATTGATGGACTCCAGTGTGTTCCAGCCTTTATATATGTGATTAACTACTGATTTCCTAAATAAGTCCTTACAGCTCTCATTCTTAAAATCAGTTTTCTTTCTCCCAAGACATTTGAGAAATAGGGTTGAAAGAAAAATATATAGATCCTCAGATGCTGCTTAGACCACATTTATCCAGACCATATTTGAGGAGTTGATAACTCTAATTCTCTTCAGTTCTTATTTTTTTCAAAATGTCTCCCTGGTCCAGTTTTATTCATAATTACATGCAGTGCACAGACTGTTAATAACAATCAATTAAGAATCCCTTGGCCTTCTATGGTCCACATTCTAATCAAGAGCAGCCAGAATAATGCTGGCTATGAGCTCTGCCAAATAGACCATTAGCCACTGACGGTTTGTTTCAGTTAAAACCTCTACTTGCAGTAAACGACTGATTTCAACACGACAAAGTAATAACATGTTATTTAGGTGCTTTGTTACCTGTAGGCAGGCAGGCTAACTCTTTTACTTCAGTTCTTACATAGATATCATAAATTTCAAGGTTAAATAATAAGAAATCATGTAATAGATAATAACCAAATTATTAAAAGTAGGAAATCCTTAGCTATATAAGTCCACATTAACAGAATGATTTATAGGGGGAAACTAATAAAAGCCGCAGAGTCACTTTATCATTTAATAGGGAGGAATCCTATCACAAAAAATTTCCTTGCCAGATACATCCTCAAGAGAGATTCTTTCACATAAACTAAATAGAAGCATAGAACAAAATGCAAGAAATTATGTTGCCAGATAAAAGGATGAGCCTTGTGAGTTAAAACCATGCATGCATGAGCAGGGGAAGATTCCAAGACCATGAAGGGTGTTTTTGTGTACGTTTGTGTGTTTTTTAAATGAAACTTGACTGCAATGCATTCCCATAGTGTTTGATCACGGTTTAACGTGTCTAGCTCTCTCATTAGATTGTGAACTTGTAGAGGTCAGGAACTCCGCAATATGGCATATTTTTCAAAGGAGCACGGTGTGCAACTTACACTCTAAAGAGCAGAATCCACCGTGTTTCCTGTGTTTTAAGTTGACAAGCACCATTTGGGAAGAACCACTGAGTGAACCAGGCTCATGTTGCGCTGCCTGGGGCTCATTTTCTATGACTTTTGACTTGTTTCCTTAAATCATTTTCCTGGAGAAAATTTGGATTTTATTCCCTCTTAAGATTAAACATAGTTTAACAGTTACAGCTGGTGTGATTACAAATGAACAGTCTGAATAGGAACCTTCAATTCCATTTGTAAATATAAACTTGCCGATTTCTTACAGGCAGAGTGAAGGCATGCTACTGTTTTGTTGAAAAGTATTTAAAATGTAATGACTATAACAATACAAACTATATTTGTATGTAATACTTTAAAAAATCTGTCTTTATACATGATTCCCTTTTTAAAAGGAAGTTGTTGATCATTTGAAATACGGACTCGGCCACATTAGTAAATCATTAATACCCTTAAGCAAATGGCTCTGCAAATAATGGCCATTTCTGAAACCTTCACTTTGTACAGTTTCTTACTTTCAAAGATGTACTAAACATTTCCCTTTGAATGCCTCATTGTTACTTCAATCTCAACAACTTTATTTCATCATTTTTCCAACAAATATAACTTTCTCTACATAAGTCTATCAATAGCATTATTATTCTCTTAGACATTCAAGGCCCAAATCTTGAATTTTCCTTTATCTTTCCTAAATCCATATCCAGGCATTTTGCAAACTCTCCCTCTGCCTTGCATTCATTCTACAATTTACTCACCCTTAAAGAACAAGTCAAATTCTATTTAATTTGTCACATTAATTTTCCATTGTCACAACCTACCTGGCTTTATTTTCTATTGTCATTTCTTAGAACTCTAAAAAATTTGCAAAAAAAAAAACTTTAGAAGTCATTTTAGGTTTCTCTCTAGAAAGATATATAGAAAAAAATCATAAAAATTATTTTGGGTTTGTATTAATAGTTAAGTTAGAGAATAAAAGCAATCCTACAATGTAAAAATATATCTTTAACCATTAGTATTTTTTTAATTTTAGGAAATGGAAATAATTGCCTATAATATATACTTCTGTTTTTTTAATAAATTTATTTATTTTTTATTTATTTTTACTTTTGGCTGTGTTGGATCTTTGTTGCTGCTCCTGGGCTTTCTCTAGTTGTGGCGAGTGGGGTCTACTCATTGCAGTGGCTTCTCTTGCTGCAGAGCACAGGCTCTAGGCGTGCGGGCTTCAGTAGCTGTGGATGGTGGGCTGTAGACTGCAGGCTCAGTAGTCATGGCGCACGGGCTTAGTTGCTCCCGTGGCATGTGGGATCTTCCCAGACCAGGGCTTGAATCCATGTCCCCTGCATTGGCAGGCGGATTCTTAACCACTGCACCACCAGGGAAGCCCTACTTTTCTTCTGTCTTTAAGTACTTGTGCTTCCCAGAATGTACTATGCTTTCATGATTTTAAAGAATTAGCGCTGTTATCAGTGGTGCTCAAATTGATTTTCCAAAACAATCTTCCTTAAGAAAATTTAGATTTCTCTCTCTCTTTCAAGATTAAAAAGCCTTAAAAAATTATAGCCTATATGATTACAAATTACTAAGTTAGAATGTAGTGTCTAATTTGATTTATATTTATTAAATTTAAACATGTTTTCAAATTTCATTAGTGACAACTCCCAAAAATCTCAACTAACTTTTATCATTTCATGACCATAGGGCATTTATATTACTCCTTCCTCCTGAATATAATAATTAAATAATTCATAGGTGTCATTTCCAGAGTAAGTGGGGAAAATCTGAGATTAAAAATGGAGGTTATTAAAACTGTAGCACCTGAAGTCTAAAGGTTGGAGATAATTATTAAGAACATTCATTTCTCAAATATTTTGATACATTAGCTCTTATATGGAAACTAAACTAGTTTAGGATATTGTTAAAATCCTTAAAATGTTTTTGTCATATCATGGGCCTCCCAGAGCCATCCAACTTTTATACTAATTATTTTTTCTTGGCTACATGCTGTTTTAATTACATTCATTATTTCTTTCATTCTGCAAAATCTTATGCATGGAAGTGCTGGTGGCCTGGTACATAACCATTGTTTTTTCCTGCTGTGCTAATGGCTTAAGTCCAAGCTGAGGTGCAAATAAAATGAGTTTAGAAGGCTAAATTTGGTCCCCAGTTAATTTGCTTCACAAACCTGCTACCTACTTTTTGAGTGTGTCAAAAGCTGGCTCAATTACAAATCTATGTTCATAAAGAACCCAAAATTTAGACTGAGATTTATGAACTTGTATCCTTAATGCTTATCAATGATGTTGTTAGCAGGAAGCTCAATGAGAGATTTCTGGGGGAAAAAAGAGAGGAATTGCAATGTATTGTGATCCTTATTAGAAGTTAAATATATTTTAGCAAGAAGAAATAACAGATTAGGAGGAAAATATTTAGTAAAAATAAGGAGAGAGAAATCAGGTCAGAAGCATTTTTGACAACTTGACATACAGGAGTTCTCAGTTACCTTTGGTTAAAAGTATTCATCCTGTCACATTTCTACTTTCTTTAATTTTAGACGAAAAGAAAGATAGATATTTCCTGTTGACATCAATGGTCTCTGTTCCTTTTGTATGCTCTGTTTTTGGTGTGCACCTTGATCCTTTCTTCTCCTTTTTATGTTCTAAATGAAATGGCAGCACAAACTGAAAATTCCCCTGAATCACAAATGGCTCAGAGTTATAACCTCTCTCTGTGATAGAAAACATCTCAAAAAATAAATAAATGTAATCACAAATAAATACTTTAAATGAATGATTTTTAAAAGTGTTCAACAATATATTTTGTATTACTCTTTAGGAATTTATAGTATATATCTATATTATTTATTACATTTTAAGTTTGTCTCTTTTAGGAATCACAGTAATTGGCATATACAGAAGATGCTCTGTTCCTAGGTCAAGTAATTGAAAACAAGCCCCTAAAGACACTCTTATTGTGTCTCCACAGCATATTTTATTCGATCCATAATATCTGAAGACTCTTTGGGGTTTGTTTCATTTGTTAAACAGACAAAAACTTCAGTACACATTTTTTATCATCACAGAAGAAAGATGCAAATTAAGACCTCCACTCTCTAGAAATTAACCTTCAAATGTGCAAGACAGATTAGTGCACACATCTGTAAATCCTGTGAGATTCTTGCTTTTTATTTTATGGTTATTTTATTTGGTGTTTGTTGCTATTGATAGCAAACAACAATTTCATATATAAAAACCACAGAATAAAACAGAATTGGAAACACTTCAGAAGAGTGAAACAGATTCTAAGAAACTATTTTAAATCAATTTTCAATATTATTGATCGGCCTCATGAAATGGGCAATGAGATTTAAAAAGAAAAGATAAATAAAAACCCAATATACTAAAGAAGATCTCCAGAGAAGACTTCAGAATTCTATTATTAGAATGACAAAAGAATGTTCATTCTTTAAAACTCGAGGTGATTATCCTTGTCTTGGAAAAGTTGTGCAGTGCATTCACCTTCCATATCCATAGCTAGAATGACTACAGCATTTCAGGCAGGCAACCGACAGACAGGCTTGACCAACTATACAGCCTTAGAGTAAAAACTGAAATAATTTCTCTAAGTATGCTTAATCAAATATCAAAGCATGATTTTTATATCTCCATGCTTACTCAATAAAAGTTTAACTCTTTAAGAAAACAATTGAATAAAAAGAATAAAGAACATCATACTTAAACTCTACAGAATTTGGTTTTACACCATACATATATACCTACATATAATTGTCTCCATTTCATCATCGTTCATTGCTGTCATTTATTGCTTAACTTAACCCTGACTTTCTCCCAGGCTATGGTGGATTTAACTCACCCTAAATTTCATTAACTGAGCCTCTATCATGAATCCAGTATGCTTTGGTGTATCCAGTGAACTTGGTCTTAAAAGTTCTTGCTATGGGTTACAGTTCGATCCTTGATTTTAATCTAGAAAAAGAGACTATTAACAGTTTACAATCTTTTTAGCAAAGATCACATTTGTCCTTTGGATTTTTCTACCTTTCTTTAGCTTCTCCTGTCTCATGACATATAAAAAGAAAAGAAGTAGAAAGGAAATAAAAAGAAAGAAAAAAACATAGAAAGGAAAACAAGACAGTAGTGTGGCATTGCTGTTGTTTGACAATCAGACGTTTTTCTTCTACCAATCAGTGTTTTCCAAGAATTGATCTTAAGTTTTTTTCTGAGCTTTCTGTTTTAGGAGCACTTCCTCAGATCTCTCATTTTTCATTTTCTTTCCTTCTCTTTTGGTAGAGAATGGCTACCTAATGGCTTTCTCTACCTAAAGTCTGTCCCACTGTAAGCACAGAAGGCCACCTAGAGTTTCTAATCTGGCCTCTGACACAGCTCTTTTCTACTATAAAGTTTTAAAATTAAGGAAATCTCACTTTAAACTAGAATATAACTAGAAAATCCACATTCACTAGGTATTAAACATTTTTATAATATAAATAGAAAATGGTTTCCTTTTACTCTCAAATCGACATTTATTTTTCTTTTGATAGCAAATTGATCTGTGAATGCAATTAGCCACACACCAAAAAAACTGCTACACACACTGCCCTTCCTCCATCTTTTTGTCCCATTGGACCCACAGTGGATTGAGTGATACCTGCCCACGTTGTTGAGGACAGTTCACTTTACTCAGTCTACTGATCCAAATGTTAACCTCTTCTGGAAACACCCTCAGAGATAAACTCAGAAATATTGTTTTACCAGCTACCTGGGCATCCCTTAGCTCGTCAAGTTGATGCATAAAATTATCTACCCAGAGTCCAAGGATGAAAACATGAAGATCTTATTGAAAGCTAAAATATCAGCTGGCAGAGATAAAGGAAAGGAGAATAAAAAGAAATAACACAGAATTTAAAATATTAAAAGCCATACAGAGTAGCATATCAATTAGTGCTGAGGAGGCCCTTGAGAGGCTCTTTCCAAATATAGAGGAAGAGGGAAAATAGACGATAATGTTAAGAGAAAAGATGATAGCATTGGAAGACGGATAATTGAGGTTTAATATTCTAACAACATTTATTATAGTGAGGTTAACAGAAGAAATGATATTTCATAGAAACAATATTCAGAGATACAATAGAAGAAACGTTTGCTGAACTGAAGAAGGATCTAACTATGTAGATCACAAGGGCTCATATATATATATGTATATATATCTATATACATATATCTATATACATATAGATATAAAACACATATGCTAATAGTTTTAAGATTTCAGGAAATAAAAGATCTCATAAGCACTCGGGCAGGAAGAAAAGGAATGGATTACTTAGCTAGGTAAAAAAATCAAATTGTAAAAATGAGTTTAAATATTCATGTTCTGTAGAGCCACTTTTTAAAGAACTACCCTAGCAACTTGAATGACTGAGCCTTTATTCAACAGACATGTCAACAGAGAAATGTGCCTAGCTTTATCCAAAGAATTTTGGAGAAAGACAGTGCATGACATCTCATAAGACTGGGCAAAAGAAATACATTCTTTAAGTCTGTGTGAGAAGATTGTTTTTGAACCAACATTCTAGTTAGATTATCTTCTTATTTATGGGATGTGCAATTCAGGTCAAATTCTGACATTCAACACTTAGGTTCCCATGAGAGAGAAGAAGGTGCTTTCTATCTGTAACTGGAGCAGAATTTGGCAGAATTGCCTTGTGAATAAATCTGTGAGTACTACACACAAAGAGATAAAGTGAGGGGTGTACTCACAAAAAACATGGAGTTCCCTATTTTGGAACTGCACATCAGACAAATCTTGTTCCCATTCTATTAAAATCAGTAGCACCTAATAAAATTGCTTAATTTATAAAATGTTTACAAATACCTAATACATAATGACTTACTCAAAGAACACATTCTAAATGAATGTTAAATGAATCAACATGTGTTTAAATCTATGAAGAAAACAGGAAAAGACAACAGGTTAAAGGAATACGCAATCTGCTCCATCCTTCTTGGGCTTTGAATTTGATTCCATTGTTGACTGTTTTTCTCCCATCCCAGGCTCATGTAGGCTTTTTTTTTTTTTTTTTTCGGTACGCGGGCCTCTCACTGTTGTGGCCTCTCCCGTTGCGGAGCGCAGGCTCAGCGGCCATGGCTCACGGGCCCAGCCACTCTGCGTCATGTGGGATCTTCCCGGACCGGGGCACGAACCCGCGTCCCCTGCATTGGCAGGTGGACTCTCAACCACTGCGCCACCAGGGAAACCCTCATGTAGGCATTTTTTAAACTTCTGTGATGGTTGCTCCTCCTCTGCTCTTTATAAATTCTCTTTTGTGCATGTCTTTATTGCTTCCAACATTTTACACATACACACACACACACACACACACACACACACACACACACACACACACACATACACACACCCCAGCTCTCTCAGATCTAAGCAGACATTGGAGATCACCATTTGATCCTTTTACCATGAATGTAATCTCTACATTGCCACAACTTAGTTTACATTTTTACTCTCCTTGTCTCCCCCTGCCCATAATCAACTACCTACAACACATATGCCGTTAGAAACATCTTTCAATGTTTTAAAAAAATTATTATACTTACAAAAATTTGAAAAAAAATTCTTACCCTTCTTTCCTAAGAGAAATCAAGTTAAACAAAATGATGATTTAACTTGATTTTTTAAAAATTCCTCTGTCTCTTCCCACCACCATCATTTTGTATGAACTCACCATGAGTTCCCTTTTGCTGTAAAAAGAATTGTATGGCTTCAGTGTCTAGGCATTCCAATGGATCTCAGAAGGATGACTTCACCCTCTAAAGCACATGTTCATTCCCCTGCACGTGGAGTGAAGTAGAATCTATCCTGCGCACCAGGTCCAAATCCCCGACCTGGCCTTCCTCATCTGCTGACCCCTTTTTACCTGTCAGACCCAAATCCACCCACTACTCCTTAACAAGTAGTCTCCTCTATTTCCTGTAGGTCCTTGTGACATTTTCATGTCATGAGAATTCTGTGAGAAGATAGAAGCAAGCTGCTTAGCAATGGGCTTGTCATATAGGAAACATTTATTTAAGGCTAGTTTTTATTTCTCCTTAGAATTAGTGCTAAGAGAACTTCAGATATGATAGACTTGTTTCCCCACTGATTGGTTGCCTGAGGTCATGTCTTATGTTTTATCACCGCAGTACCTTACTGAGCACGTCATAGAAATCTATTTGTTTGCAATTTCTGAACTTTATGAAGAGATGTAATTAGCTGAATTTATTTATTTATTTAACTTTATTTTTTTAACATCTTTGTTGGAGTATAATTGCTTTATATCGTTGTGTTAGTTTCTGCTGTATAACAACGTGAATCAGCTATACATATACATATAGCCCCATATCCCCTCCCTCTTGCATCTCCCTCCCACCCTCCCGAATTAGCTGAATTTGATTTTTTTTTTTTGATCCTCTAGCATCTAAAATTTAGAGACCAAAAGGAGGTGACTTCTAATTTACCAAAGAAATAAAATGAAGTATTTGTTGTATATATACACATAGATATACATACATACATTGCAAAATATAGATTACATACATCAACATTTTATTATACAATCCCATTTAAGATTTCTTCTTTTTTCAATACTCTTTTTATTACTATTTTCTATTTTTAAAAAAGAGTACATGTCACCCCAACATTCAATACATGTTTTCACTGAAATACAGAAAAAAAAATGGATTTAGCTTTCCTAGAGAGTATAAATCATGTTCATATCCACACCAGGATATTTTGATTTATAACTGAATTCAAAGGAATAGGTTACAAATATACACTAAGTAATGAGGAAGAATCTAAGCAGGTATCATAGAACTCTAAACCCTCGAAAGACTAATGACTGTCCTTGCATTTCAGAGTAGATAAATGTAATCATACAATTACATTGATGGGCCTTTAAAGTACAGCTCTTTGTGGATTATAAACATTGAGAATGAAAGAAAAGACATAGCTAAAATATTGCATCAATAATGAATGAAGAGAACCAAAAGGTACTGGAGGACTGCATTCAGTATCATTACTATGCAAGTCAGCTTCCTAAACTAAGAAGTGAAATAAAATAAAAACCATAGGCAACGTCTCTGTGAGTGCAACAAAATATAAATGATTTTTCTGTGTTTATTTCATTTGAGGTATGTAAGTAATTTTATTTCTCTGACTAAAGTTATGAAATAAGGCCACCAGCAATTTACAAGCAATATATATATATTATATATATATATATATATATATATATATATATATATACAGTATTATATCAAGCTATTGTTGTCATCACTTTCTATGTATTGTGTTGGTATCATATTCCCCATTATTAAATAAAACGATAGTAAAAAAAAAAACAGATTTTATATGTGTACAGATTTCAGTTTCAGAAAGTGGTTTTATGCAATGACAGTTGCTATGACTGAGAAAAGTAATAAACAAATGGCCTGTTAGTGACCTGTTGCATCTTGCATACCTGGTTTGGTTTTGAGACAGCCTAGTAGAGTGCAAGAAAGTGCAAATGGGTTCAGGGGAGAGTTATCTTCTAACATAATCCTTGTTCCTTACTGTGTGACCTTGGGTTGTGACTTTCCCTCTTTGGAACTCAGTTTCTTCATCCATAAAATGAATATCGTAGAATGGATGATCTTAAGATTCTCTTCCACATAAAATGCCTTATTGTGATATGGAGAGTATGTGATACAATTTTTAATGATAGGTTTTTCATGAAGGATGTGTATGAATTTGAAAAACTTGGGAACTTAAGGCAGACCTACAGAGCCTATTTTTTTGGTACACTTTTTTTTTTTAAATGAACTACATGAAAACACTTTAAAATCAGAATATTTTACATTAAAGAAATGCATATTTCATAATTCCTTTGAATAAATAGATCTGGAAATGCTGAGCATATATTCTGTCACTCTACATCTCAGGTTTAGGTGATGGAAGAGAGACTTTCCCTATAAAATGGAGACAACAATACCCACCTAGCAAGTTCACTGTGAAAACAGAAATAAGCATGTAAATTACTTAGCACAGTATTTAGAACACATGGGCTCAAAAACTAACAACTATTATTATTATTGCTGTTATTTTCATGAATTAATAATAAGAAAGAGGAAAAGCGTTTGGAGTTGAAGTCTTCCATTTCTTTATAACTACCATAGTTTTGGTTATATAAGCAGTCCTGTTTACAGAACACAAATATGATTTGCTGCAGATCTAGGTTTTATTATGATTAATCAATAATATTGAAGTAGAAACCCAATCATCAAAATTAGGTTGATAACTGAACAAGGGATACATACATTCCAACTTTTTCATCATCCTTGGAGGAAAATGTGATACTACAATACATTTTATGAGAGGAAGATAACTTTTCAACTAAAGATGGCAGGATATGATCTCCCTTAGGCAGTTATTCCACTGGGGAGTCTGTCCCAGTGTCTTGAGGAAGTCTTTCCAGTTTTTATGTGTATTAAATTTCATAATATCCAATTTAAAAAAAAAACAGGAGGAGGAATCCTCTAGAATTTAAATATAGGAGTACAATTCACAGCTTCTCAATTTCTCCAAAAGAACACAAAGCAAGAAACACCTTTTATATTTTTTAAAGTAAAAATGTGAAATGGTAAAGGGTAATGGGTCAAAAGAACTTTTGAAGAGTTTCTGAAGCCTGAGGACTTTTTCTTTGGATCATATATCTTTCCAGGCTCTTGCTCTGCTGTGTCTAATTTGCATTGTACAGGAAGTGCTCTGTGCACCTAGCTCCTGCTTCCCCTCCTTCATCTTCTGAGTACCGCTACATTTTGGAACACTTCTCTCCTGCAATGCCCTTCTTTGCCTTGGGCCCCCTCCATTGCACCAAATTATGATAAGTTGAAGGAATTTAGGTGCTCCTGTTACACTGGCCAAATGAATAGCTTAAAGGAAACCACACGCCACTAATTGCCATATGCTGTGTTTTTGATCACTAAGTTATGGCCTAACAGTTCATACCATGAAGCCTCTCGAGTCTCAGTTGCCTGAGGTTGCTTGGCATGAATAAAAAGGAAAGAAAAACTTAAAATACCCCCTGAAAAACTCTCGATTGAACATTTTTCTAATAACCCCATACCCTTACACTTAGTCACACCATTAAATATTTATTTTCATCTATTTTAGCATTTAATTGTCAGCAGCTTCTCTTGATTCTTTTTTCCCATTTGGTTTTCTGAAGACATGGTCATTTATTAGACAATAATGGTATAAATAAAGCAACCTCTCACACATGAAGCATTGTGAGAAACAAAGGCACATATTAGGTTGATTACAGCTTCAAAAGTTCTCTATAACTAAGGAAAGGGTCACATGGCTTATTACATTAGCTCACAAAGGATTTTCTTTTCCACATATTAATGATACCTGTCAAAAGATTTTTTAGAAGAATCTGTTTTTAAAATTCAAATGTACTATTATGCAAAACTGCTATTTAGTATTATCCCCTAGAATGTAAATTTCATAAGAGCAGAGACTTTATATGTTTGTTACTCCTTAAATAGCACCTTAGTATATTCTCAAAACTTATTGAATGAATAAATGAATACATGAGTATTTCTGGCCTTGATGCTCCACAATATGTTGATTACTCTTTCTAGGGATGATCATGAAAGACTGATTTTGCTCTGCCCTTGTAGTCACTCTTCACTGTAGCAGTGAGTATAGATACTATTCCGATAACCTTTGGTACATTCACTTACAGAAAGAAATGTAACCACTGTACTAGTGTCCTGTGGCTGCTGTTTTACAGATTGGGTGTCTTACAACAGGAATTTATTCTCTCACAGCTCTGGAGGTCTGCCATCAAATGTCAATAGGGCAGCACTCCCTCCCTCTAAAGGCTCTATGGAGAATCCTTCCCTGCCTCTTCCAGCTTCTGGTGAATGCAGGTCTTCCTTGGCTTGTGGCTGCAAAACTCTGGTCTCTGCTCCCGTCTTCACATGGCCCTCTTCTCCTCTCCCTTTATGTCTTTCCTCTGTGTGTCTCTTATAAGGACACTTATCATTGGATAATCCAGGTTTACTTGGATAATCCAGGATGATCTCATCTTGAGATCCTTAATTTAATTACTTTTGCAAAGACCCTTCTTACACATAAGGTCACATTCACAGGTTCCCCAGGTTAGGTTGTGGGCATATGGCAGGAGACACCATTCAACACATTACACTACCCTGATATCAGGAATAGTAAAGATGTACTTCAACTGATTAGACGATGAGTTTAAAAGAGCACTTGGATGGAGTTCTAGGACTTCGCCTTGAGGTTAAAGGGTGAACTGCTTAGCATGACAGCTTTCCAGGAAATGGAATATCTCTGTGGCCAAGGAATGGAGAAATAGTTGTTAGCAATCAGATTTGCAGCTGGTGACTACAGTAGGTAGAAGAGAAATGTATGTTAAATCAACACACACACACACACACGCACTTACACACAACTGTGACCTACAGAACTTCATTATCATTCCCCCAGACCTCTGCTCATGTACAAAAGAAGTCAGAAATTTGGAAAACAAATATCTTAGACTCAAAGTTAATATTTTTAAACAACTGAATCAAACTGAAGGAAATATAGACAAAATCTCAAAAGTAGTAAACACTCTTACTAGAGATATATTTCTTGTCCTAAATCAAGTAAAAAATCTTTATTTTCAAGTGGCTTTGGAATATTATAAAATGACCGTATATTAGGCCACAGAAAAACTACCAAGACAAAGTCCAACACAGAGACCTAATTATTTTCTGATAAAAATGCAATAAAGTTTCTGATAAAAATGCAATAAAGCAAAATAAATAACAGAAATAAAAAACAAACAAAACACATAGTTTGGGATGAAAATAATCTCTCTCCTTTAAACTATGCTTGGGTTAAAAAGAATATCAAACCCAAACTTTTGATAAGTGTAAGAACTGTTATGAAAAATATTATAATTTAAAAGAAGCCTTGTTTTAAAGAATCCAGAGATTTAAGAAGAAAAAGAAATTTAGCTACGTGGAAACCAAAAGTTTTTACATGGGAAATATTAAAATAAATACATATACACATAAAGTCAAAACAAGTGACAGTCTAGGGGAAAATAATATAACAGACAAATGGCTGGTTACCTTATTTAATAAGGATCTTTTTAAGGAGTAAGCAAAGACCAACCCACAAATTAAACAATGAGGAGATAATATGAACAAGCAATTCATGAGCAAAGAAATATGAGTGTTTTATAAACATATAAAAATAAGCTTAATCTTAATCATAATTTTTAAAATGAAAATCAAAATCACAATAACTAGTACTTGTATAGCTTGTTTGCCTGTCTGATTGACAAAGATTACAATGCCTAATGAGACACTGTTGATAAAGAATATGGGTATTCCTTAGGTGGTAATAGAAAAAATAATCCAAAGCTTTTAGAGAGTAATTTGGCAATATCTAAAACATGCAAACTTTTTGATCTAACAATGCAAGTTATTGGAATTTATCTTGAAAATATGCATATGCAAATATATCTACTTGTGCAACGATGTATGCAAAAATAGCTTTTTCTGTGGCATCAATGAAGCTAGGTTTTAGGGCAGGAGGGAGACTCTGGTGTATTCTTGTTACCAGTTTAAACTTTCTTTTACCAAGTACATGCCTTATTGTCATGATGTAAATAAATAAGCAGTTGAATTAATATGCAATAGAAAAGTAAGTGAGAAAAAAATGAATAAACAGTAACTGCATTTTTTGTGTGTGTGGGAAGCAAAGTAAGAACATAGATTCAGCAGATTTCAGGCAAAAGGCAAAGGTGATGTAAACCTAGACTTGGCAGGGCAGTGAGAAATGGTCTCACCAACTGGAGCAGCTTAATGAAAAGGATGGAATTTCACAAGCTCTTTAAATAATGTGAGAGAGATTTGAAGATTCTTCCTCCACCAAAACACACACACACACACACACACACACACACACACACACACACACTCATGATATCTTAAGCTCAAAAAAGACATAAAATCCAAACTAATGTATCAATGTGTATAAAATTATATTTTTGTGAGAAGTTATTAAAGCTGTTATTCAAATAAAGGAGGAGTATGCTTGGATTATTAAAGATTCTCTCCTTTTCTCTCTCTGATGTTCAACGCATGAAACAAGAATGCCTGAACTTGACTAATACTGGCCACAGAGGATTTTTCATGCTAAACAAGGCTTTGACAAATAACATGACTTTCAAGGTAGATAAATCTAGACCCAATGTTAGCAGGCACTAAAAACATCAGCCCATCTTTATCTTTGATGGTTCCTATATTCAGCAGGAAAATGTTCTTTTTCAGTTGAATGCATTTAAATGATAAATAAATAGCTGTGAACTGAATCCTAGAAGAAAAGAGAAAAACAAAAACAATCACTCTTGGGTTGTTTTATGTGACATATTAAAGATTTTCTGGAACTTCAAAATAATACATACCATATGCTTTATAAGTTATAACTGTGGAGGCCAAGTTTTTAGTAAATAAAAATAAAAAACAAAATACAATAACAGAAAAAGGTGACTTCTAAACACTAAATTTTCTAATCAGAGTAACACAGTTGAAAGATATGTTAAAGGTTGTCTAATAGCCTGATGTTTGAATTTCTCTCTTAAAAATCCTCACTAAGAGTTGATTGTCTAATATGATTGAATACCTAGCGATGATCTACAATCTGGGCCCTACATATGTCTGTGTTCATAGACTACATGTCTTCCTAGATCCCACCAAAGATAGAAATTCTGCAAACATTAATAAGGCTTGGCATGAGAAGCAATATAAAATTGAGGGATTAAGAGTCTGTCATTTCCTTGTTTATTGATTTTTTTAAATTTGCCTGGCTCAAATATTTAATTTGCCTGGCTCAACATCAATATATTAATATATACATTTAAATATTATAATAGCTTATTACAATTTCAGCAAATAGAATCCCTGTTGTTAATGATAACAGGTCTATTGCGTCACTTGTATAACTGTGCAGGGAGCCCACGTGGAACTGGAAAAAGAGACGGGAACATGGAGATGCATTTAGTAAAAAAGAGAGAACATGACAGGTGGTAATGGAAGGGGAGGAAAGGAATAACAGTGAAAATTATATAATTTTATTAACTACTAATTTTGGAGTTGAAGAAACAGCCTCCTCAAGTCACTTTTTAAATCTCTGATCTCAGCTTTCTCATTTTTAAAATAAGGATAATCACAGTTTTTGTTGTTGTTCTTGTTAATAATTAAATTACTTATTCTGCAAAATATTTTGTGTCTTATGGATATTGAGGACTTGATAATAATAAGTTAATTATTATTATCATTATCATCATCATCATTACTAATGCTGAGAATTGCTGAATCTTCTCCCTCACAAGAAAGAAAGAAATATCCTAAGAACAATTGAAAGATGAATTCATTAACTCCATCTGTCCCCAACTTTTCCTGAGATGCTCAGTATGGATACTCTAAACTAGTGGATTCATCTTAAAAACTCAAAGATAAATAAAACTAAAATTCCATTTCTTTTTCTTATTCTTCCTTAAATCCTTCCTAGTCTTTAACCAAGTCTCCTAAAAATAAAGGCTGCTTCCTACTTATTCTACAGAATCCCTTTTCACTGATTCTGATCAAAATGAATATACTGCTTGTTCTTTTTTCAAGAATCTATTAAAATGCCCAGCACTTCATAGGTGTGTGAAAAAAGATTAACCGAGGAGGAAGGATGTCTTTGAAATTTTTCCATAAAAATGCAAAAGGAAGTAGTTGATCCTTTCTACAGGCCAGTTGATCTGACCTTGTTTATTTTATAGGACATGTAAGAGCCCATATCCTTCACCTATTCATTCACAACACTCTCAGGAGACTAGCAGCAATTACTGAAATCCTGTGCTGGTCCATTTCAAGCATTAAAAGAAAAGAAGAAGACCTGGTTTTATATTTTCAGCCCCCTCCTCCAAGATAATTTAAACATAAGCTCATAGTTTTCTGACAACAGTTCAAAGTCTTTGCTTTAAAATGACAGAATAGTAGAGCTGACCAAGCGTGTGTAGGGTTTGGGGTTCTCTTCTTTCAGGTATCCTCAGGTGACCTCTACCTGAAGTCCTGGCTCCAAGTCCCAGTGAGGATTTTCAATAGCAGAATGAGTCAGTGTGGCTTTCCTGCTCCCCATCTTACCTGTCAAGGTCAATTAGGTAAGAACGAAAATTTCTACTCATATGGAAGAGCCCTTTGGATCCACTGCCCCACCTGAGTCTCCTTAGACCTAGTGCCTCTTCCACGGGAAGCATGTTCCAAGGAGCCCCAGTAGGGGACAGCTCTGCTGGTATTTTTCCAGAGGAATATTCTGGCCATTTTCTCTGAATTCTCCCCTTAAAAGCCCTTTTAAGGCTTTGGATTACATAAAGGAGAAAACTCAATTAGGTAATAACGATCTTCAACACATACTAATCCAGATTTTTATCAAGGCGCGTCTGTCCATGCTCAAGAGAAGGCTTCATCATTTCATTGTTCAAGCACAGGAACCTCATGTGTGTGTGTGTGTGTTTGTTGAGTTGTGATGTAAAATGTAATTTTTCAGAGCAAAATAGTTTCCAGGCTACTGTAGTTAAGCTATACTGACAAAGTCACAAATGAACCTCAAACACACACACACACACACACACACACACACACACACACACACAGAGGAGCCTCTTGACAGGAAACAAAGTAATTAATACATTGAAACATTGACTAGAATCAGATTTTTTTTTATTTCATTTACTGAAAAGCCTGTCTTGAATTACCCCATCTCTGTCTCTCTGCATTTCGTGGGGGTCGACTTTGCACCTGATGTTTGTAGTTAGGAAGTGATGAAAGTGGAGGTGTGTTCTTGGCTTTTTGACCCACCACCAAACCAGACGGGGCTTCTTTATACAGCTTATGTGAATTAGGGAGTTTTGACATCTTAATCACAGAAAGAATCCTTTTCCAGATTCTCTATAAATGATCTGAAACAACTTAAAATTTCTTGGAAACATAAAAGCATGAAATAAATTTACTTAGTTTGGAAACGTTCCTTGTTTATTGATTTGTGTAACTGTGGACCACATTGCTTCTTCATAGTTATGCACTGCAGAGAAAAACTCTATGTATTTGGATGTACAGTGAATGACAGCTGGAGTTGAACCTCATCAAACCATCCTTTGGTTAGAAAACCTAAATAAGAATTTACGAAAAATGCAGAGTACAAAAGAGAAAGGAGCTTACAAAGTAGCACGTAGCTAGATGTCCCAAGAGCTCTGGCTTTTCACTGACTGTAAATGAAAACACTGCCACTGCTATTGTGTATTCATCTTTCTTGTATAAATGCTAAGTTTATTATATTTCATTCTAATATCATTGGACTATTGCACAGTTAAGGCCGTATCTCCCTCCATATGATGCAAATTATCAGTGGAAAAGAATGTACTGAGGCCAGAAAGTTTAGAAGCCAGTGCTTAGACAAGCAGGAGAGTGAACTTCTGACTCTCTCTGGGCCCTGCATTTTAGTATAGGAAGGGAAGAAGACAGAGCCAGAGATGAGAGATACAGAGGAGAGAGAAAGACAGAAGTCATCCTGGACCCTTGCTACTCAGAATTACGGTTCAATATGTAACAAAGGTCCTAAGCCCTAATGATTCAGGATCTGCATATAATAAGATCCACAAGTGATTCACATGCTCATTAAAATTTGAGGAGCTTCCCAAAATAAAAACAAGTCAGTTATATTTTATTGTGAAATTAGTTGTGTTACTCTGTGGATCCGTTTCTTTAAAAAAAAAAAACAAAACTCTTGAGACAAAAAACAATTTGATTTAAAATTGGTATAGCATCATCTCAAATCTTTTACAGACAATGAAAGAAAAGGTCCCTGTCCAGAAAAAGAGACTCCTTTAAGTCATGGAGGTGAAGCATCAGTAAATAATGGGGGAGAGGGTTCAAGGGCCCAGTGGATCTGTGAGATCGAAAGATAAGGGCCTGAGGTTTGAATGTTCCTCATCACATGGAGAGTCTGCCTAACATCGAAACAATCAGATTCAAGTTTGATTTTATTAAAGATCACCTTGTGGGTGATCTTTAACTTCCAGGAGTGTTCAGGCTTTGAGTAAACGAAACACATATAAGATCAAGACATATTCCTGAATGCCAGTTTATTTGTTCTTTTACAATAATAAATAAAGCCAACATCTTCACATAGGCAAGGTCATCCCAGTTGAATACGAAGCCAGCTTATAACTTTGAAAAAGATTTGTAAATACCAGATCCTACAAAAAAGGAAAGTAGACACCATTGCAATTAGGTAATTGAAAGAAAGTCCTTTCACTGGGATAGCCTTTGACAATGTGGTCAAAGACACTTAAGACCAGTTTTGGCTAACTCCTGTATCTCCTTTGGGACCCTGTATCTCTATAGGCTAGTCTTATGGAGACATACGTTTTTTTAAAATCTTTTTTCCATTTACTATTAGACTGTGCTATCTTTTATTGATTCCTTATTTTACTTCCTCAGCATATATGTTAATATAATCTTCTAGGCCACAGGTTTATTCCAATAAATTTAACTTAACTCTGCTTAGATCAGTATTTCTAAAAATGAAGTTATAGGTACCTGCATCAAAATCACCAGAGATGTTAAATAATTCAGCTTTATGGTCCCACCCAGAACCACTAAAGCAGAACCAACTGGAACAGTTCCTGGGAATCTGCATTTTTAAAACTCCTCAAATGATATTTACTTATCCAACTAAACTTTTTTTAAAAAAAAACCCACTGGCTTGTGTCTCTACTCTGATTGCTTAATTAGGAAAAAAAATCTATACCCACCAATTTAAAAGTTGTTTGAGATGGGTGCTTTTAGTGTAGGCCAACTTTTCCAACCCAAATTGATAGTTTAGTTTTACTCTCAGAGGACTAATTTATTTGAGATTCTTAGAAGATTCTTCATTCTGAGGCCCTCAAGTAGTGCTACCAAGTGTATGATCATTTCACATCATCAAAGAATTTCAAATCTAAATCTACTACTTTTTTTCACAGAAGTGCATATCTTATACATATATGATGAAATTTAATGCATATAGACATTCACTTACCAACTGCTTTAAGTAGCTACTGTATGTTAGACCTTTTCAGATGTAATCTTTTTAACGTTTTACTAGTATTTATATATTTGGTTATTTTTTTAATTTCTTTTCATGAATTTCATTAATGAAATCTTTTTTGAGGGTCTGTCATATATCAGAAACTACCCAATGCACCCAAAATTCACTGTTGGCTAAGTCACCGCTGCCAGCTAATGCATGATTCAGTTGTTATTTACAGCATAATCAAATGGAAAGAAATTTCTTCAAAATACAACTCTGTAAGGACTTTGGTTTCACCGAATTTGAGTCAGCAAATCTTGCAAAAGATAAGTGAGGTTAAGTTGTAGTTGATTTCAATACCTATATTTAGCAACATAAGAAGGTCTATTCTTAAAATGTCTAAAAATTATTTTTAAAATTTGTTAAAAAAGGGCAGGCCAGCAACCTGTAGAGAAGTACATTCAGTTTACTGTGCATATTATAAAACAATAAATTATGAACACATGATTCTAATACCAATAGATGACTCTTGAACAGTGAGAAACTAGAGATAACCCTTTACCAGCATAACCAAGGGCATGTTGGTCAAGGGTTATCATCAGTCTGGGTTCTCATCTCTGTCTCCTCTTTTCCAACCCAAGAAATCCCTGCTGACTTATTGCTTTTTGAAAGTGGGCAGGGTAAGGATAGGAGAGGGCTGTAAGACCAGGTTGTGGTATGGAATCATATCCTGCTTGGGATCCTGGTTAAAATGGAGTTTTACTCTAAGGAAAGATTATACCACAGTATATCCTAATCAATCCTACTGATACATCTTTCCATTCTCCCTCCAGCTTCTCTCTGGGAGGCATTTAGGACAAGTGCAGATTACTTACATCACGTCTAATACTCCCAGGGCAACCCAATGCTATACAGAATACATACAATAGAAATCCAATTACAGTTTAGCATTCCATTTGATTTACTTGTTTTAAAATTCTGACAGATGTTAAATAGGTTCAATAAACTCGACAATAATTTAAAGTCTCTATATTATATTTAAAATAGTTCTGAGGAACTCAGTAAAATGTCAATTTCCCCCTGATTTGCTACTACACTGCATATTGTTTCCTATGAAACTATTAATTTTCCTGCCTCACAGTCTCTATCCTCATCAGTCCACATTTATGTCCCCTCGTTCCTTCAGATGAGGCTCTGACTGGGCTGAAGCTCCCTGTGACATGCCGAAGGCATCACGAGAGCCGGATCCTGACAGGAAGCCAGGAAGATGGACCAGCCATCCATTTGTTAATGTGTCACACTCGAATTACACATGACTGGCTGCAAAATTAAATTGCTCTTTCAGTATATCAGCAGAGACACAGATACAGCGTTATAGCTCTGTCTTCCTATTGTTTTCGGATCAGAAAATGCTTTACTTGTGTACCCTTGCTAAATTGTGTTCACTGAAAGTGCAGATTGAAAAGGGTATTGATTGCAGCTTTCCCCAGGCCTGGATGGTTCTGTGATTTCAGAAGTGAACATTTAGAAGGAAAAAGTGTGTGTTTCCAGCCTTGGCACCTGGAAAATTCCGGAAACTTTTAAAGACAAAGACTGATAATGAGATGATGCTGTTAAACTTCCTGGGAGTGATCTGTGCAGCTGTGTCCATTCTCTGCTTCCTAATCTAAAGTTCTGCATTCAGGCTTAATAAGTCTTCCATATATAATCCTCAAGGCCTGCAAATACAGTTGCATCCGTAATAATGGCTGCTGTACATACAGTGTGATCAAGAGAGAGAAAGCAGGGCCCCAACAGCCAACACATATCACTGGCAAAAGATAAACATTGCAAACTTCAATGATTCAAACTTTTCTCTACATGAGGTAAATGCAGATGAAGTTGCCGTCACTTGCAAGGGATTTCAATTATACTTGAATCAAGGTCAAAAAAAATATGATATAGGGCTTCCCTGGTGGCGCAGTGGTTGAGAGTCCGCCTGCCGATGCAGGGGACATGGGTTCATGCCCCGGTCCGGGAAGATCCCACATGCCGCGGAGCAGCTGGGCCCGTGAGCCATGGCTGCTGAAACTATGATATAAATAAAGACCGCCCAAATGAGAACACACAGAGGCTATTTATCTAGAGCTAGATATAGCAAGGGAGTCAGCCACCACGACTTGTGTTTGGCAGAGACTCCAAGGCAGGCAGGGAGTGAAAATGCTTTAAGGTGAGGAGGAAAAAAAAAGGCATCAGGTCTGCTCTGGTTGGAGGGCGTTGGCATGGGGAAGCTGAAGGTGGATACTAGAAGCAGGGCACCCTATGTGATGGACTAAGAAAATATTTGCCTTTCTGTGTTGGTCCTGAGTTAGAAGAAGAGGAAAAGTGTATGGAAGCTGGCAGCCACTGAACAGCTCCTGAGTATCTGGGGCCAATTGCTGCAGAGGCCGTGGTTTGGCTTCCTGGGCTGGTCCCCTCAAAGGTTGTGGGTCAGAGTTCTACTGCCACATAGTTTATCCCACCATGGTCCATTTGTATATTCAATTACTGCAATGGAAGTGAAAGCAGCATTGTTAACTTCATGTCGGAAGATGGTGGGTAAACATAATACCCAATACTTCTTTTGAGAGTTTACGATCACACACCTTAAAGGCTAATGATAGCAACAGACTGAAAATGGGAAAGGTTCTCCTAGTCTCCTTGGCTTCTGCTAAAGAGGCAGGGAGTCAAAACAGCTCTGAAAATGAATGAAGTGATCTGCTTGTGAGAAACTACAGCCATACGCTTCAGTAGCTATAGGAACCAGATGATGCTTTGCTTTTGTAGTAGGTCACGAAGGACCTCTCTGTTGTAGGCAAGATGACCAGAGTTGAGAGGCGGAATGAATCTGTGTGAATCACCACGGTCAAGAAGGCTTTCGTGGGGAATGTATAGGTGAAACAAGCCCTTCCAGAGTTGGGCAGGGAAAGAACCGGTGGAGAGACAATTTATGTACTGTGGATACAATTAGTAAAGGTGTATATTTAGAGATGAGATGGTCAATTTGACTACAGATTCTGCTAGGGCAGAATGATAGCAGAAAGTGAAATGAAAGAAAGGTGTAGAAGATATAAAGACTATGAAATGCAGCTCTACTGATGGAAAAGAAAAGGAAAGTAAGAAGTGAAGTTGGTTTAGGAGAATGTTGTATTCAAACCTGGATGTGTATTTTTGGACCTGACAGAAGCAGGATATTCAAAAGGAATTAACTGTAGGCAGCTGAATGTCTCCCATTATGTTTTAAAATGGAGAATCATGGCAAGTATATATTTGAAATACATTCCAGAGAAGTGATATTTTGAAGCTGTAAATATATTCCCCTTAGGGAAAGGTTTTACAGAAAAAAGCACACAAATCTCTTGAAACTTGAGTAATGGCCGCACAGTGAAAGGAGAAATAAGAATTAGTGGAAAGTTCAGAGAAGTAGGATTAGAAATCCACATATTACAGTTCCAAAGAATCTTGGGAAAGTCCATAAAGATGATGGAAGTGGGGGTCATATGAAGTTATCAGGAAGAAGAAACACTATGGAAGGCACTGTACCAAATGTCCTGATGCTATAGTTCAAAATGTTCTTTCATTAGCTGATGAACTAAAATAACTATATTTTAAACACAAAATGAATTTTAAGAGTATCAAGTTTACAGCTTTGGCGGCCTTGTGTGAAAATTGAACACACAGAAAAGGAGGCCTGGCTGCGTCTGTTTGGAAGCCCGCAAGCTAAATTATTTATACATAATTTAAATGAACAAATCAACTGATGAAGTTACCATGCACATGTACCTAATAAATAAATAGCTGGTTATGTGAGAATATAGGAAAATACATTATAAATACAAATGGTTTCAAACCAGCAGAAATTGACTTCAATCTTTTCTTTAATGTATAATTACTGATATCAGAGGCAGTTTGTGTAAATTTTACCAAAACACACTGAGTTGGGAAGAATTATGAAATGTATAAAAACAGAATAATTAGACTATATCATTGAGAGAACTAGTCACGCAGTTTTTTGAAGAATGAATCTTTACACACCTTTCACAAAGAGACCCTCCTAAGAATTGAAACTCCGCAATTATTTTTAGGGCCAGATTATTTGATCTTTATTTCATCTCTCTCACCAAAGTGTACATAATAAGACATACCTTAGGAAGGAGTTTATTTTATTTTTAATTTATTTATTTTATTTATTTGGCTGCATCGGGTCTTAGTTGTGGCATGTGGGATCTTCATTGTGGCACGCACTTCTCTCTAGTTGTGGCGCATGGGCTTCAGAGCACACGGACTCAGTAGTTGTGGCTCAGCCCGTGGGATATTAGTTCCCCAACCAGGGATCAAACCCACATCCTCTGCATTGGAAGGTGGATTCGTAACCACTGGACCACTAGGGAAGTCCAAGGAAGGAGTTTAAAATGAGTATTCATTCCAACCCATACCAGGTATCTTTTCTTAGAGTCTTTATCATTATTCTTTTTTTCACTGAGTACATAGATATCACTCATAATAGTAAATGTGATGACTTCATGAGAAAGGATGAATTCCAATTCTGTTTGTGGGTGTGAAAATTGGTGGACGATAAGCAAGAGATATCACAATTTTAAATATGCGTAATTACAACCTAGTATTACATTGTTAAAAATGTAACTATGCAAAACTGTTAATGTAAATTGTATATGCAAAGTAAAATATTGAAAACAATTTAAGCATCTAGTAAAAGAATAGCCAAATAAATTACGGCATATCTATATTATGCAGTAATTTTCACTTATTTAAAAAATGAACCTTTTAAAAAGTGAAAGTATGATCCAATTCTAAAAAAATCAAAATATGATCCCAGAACTCCCCTACTGGCCCCTGAAGAAATCCCAAGATCCAAGATCCCAAGAGATCAGGTTTACTCTGCAAAGAGTGGTCACACAATTATTTGTTATTTTTTGGATACAAGTCCTTTGTGACATATATGTTTGCAAACATTGTCTCACAATATATGGCTTACCCACTTATACTTCTTAACAGTGTCTTCTGATGAAAAAAAAAGGTTAGTTTTCATGAAATCTATTTTTACTTTTTTAAAATTTATTGTTTTCAATGAACTAAGAAATATTTGTCTATTACCATGCCAGAAAGAAAATGGAAAATATAATTTCCATTATATTTTCTTCCAGAAGCTGAGTAGTTTTAGCCTTTATTTTAGGGCATGTTCCATTTAAGTCAATTTCCCTGTATGATGTAAGGTAAATGTCAGCTTATTTTTTATATCCAGCATTATTTATTAAAGACAGTATCCATTTCCCATTGAACAGAGGAATTGACACTCTTTTCCTTGATATATTTGCTTATCCTTATGTCAATTGCATACTGCTTTTAGAGTAAGCTTTATAGTAAACCTTAAAGTCAGATACTATTTATCTTCCAACTTATTATTTGTTTATTTTTCAAGATTGTTTGGCTAGTAGAGGACTTCTGCAATTTCATCTATATTTTAGAAATGGCTTGTAAATTTCTATTTTTAAAATATACGGGGATTATGACTGGGATTATATTGAATCTATAGCTTTATTTGGAGACAGGAGTCAATTTAAGAATACTGAGTCTTCTATAAACTTGAATATCTTTCAATTTATCTAATCTTCATTAATTTATCTTATCAAAGTTTTATTGTTTTCAGTGTAGGGATATTAGACAGCTTTAGTTAAAATTATTCTTGAATATTTTATAGTTTTGGTGCTATTATAAGTAGAAAAGAGTTTTCTGAATTTCATTTTCCGTTTGTTTGCTTGTGGTACGTATACGGAAATATAATTGACTTCTACACTTCTTGGATTTATGTTTTTTATAGCACCAGAAGTTTTACATCCATATTACTATAACTTATGATGCATTTTATCTATGGTTCTGATTAAGAAATTAATTGCATTGGATAGAGAATATCAATGCTGTACTATTCCAATCCAGGTGAAACATTCCTAACTTGAATAATTGTGATTAATTACATTGCATTTCATCTAGGCCCAGGCAATACCCACACACTCACACTTTTATATATAAATATATACATCCATTCACATATATATACTGTATATATATATTCATATATATACAATACATACATATATTCAGATAATATATATATACCTGCATTATATATATATATATATATACAGTTCAGTATGTATATGTAAACTTATCCATATAAATATAGATACATACACATAAATAACCATTCAATTAATCAATAACTGTGACTATTTTGGGTAGTCCTAGGAAAACTACTTAACTCCTCTGTATTCCACTTACCTTTATGCAAATAAAAGTAACAACTCTAATCTGTACTGGGAAGGTTACTGGGGTTAATAAAGATAATTAAATTTGTTAGGAAATATTTGAGCAAAATTTTATGTCTATATCACACCATTTGATATCTATATATAATTTCTTACCATCTCCCCAGAGTGTGACATTTTCTGCTATTTGTTTTTTTCTAAAATAGTGCAGTGGAAAGTATATTGAAAACTTTGGGCCTGACCAGATTTATTTTTAAAGCCAGCAAGATTAGAATTGCATATTGTTTTAGCCTGGAATAGAGCTTTGGTGTTTTATATTGTTATTATTTTATGTAAATATCTTTGATGGTAGGTTGTCTTAGAAGGTTTTGGTATGATTAGCTCCAAAGTTGTTTTCATAATGAAGCAGAAATGTAAAGTCAAGGGCTAAAATCCTGGTTGTAAGGTTTTTTGCTTTTGTTTTCAAATATTTTTATTTTATTAAGAGGATTTATGCTTGCCCAAATACTCTTGATGCCTAAGTCTGTCAGTTGCCTTTCATAAGATTCTAAGACCACATAATTATAAATGGGAAAAGTTCTTATCTGAACAGCTTTCTGATCATTGGCTTGTTTACTATATGGGTAGCCATTCTGAATAATGTAATGAGTATTATATTTTCTACTCCACTCCTTCTTTCTACCATGCTGTGATGATCCCAAAAGAAAGCAAAAATATGCCGATGTAATTACAGGTTCAGGGTAGTATCTATAGGAGTTTAATGCAGTTTCTTATGCTTCGAAGGATATAAGCCTTTCAATTAATCACAGTTTGAATTATCCAACTGGTTATTTTAATTTCTTCTTATGCATTGGAGATTTTTTTCCCCTTCTTTTGTTAGTTTTAGAAATAGAAAATATGCTCAGTGGACATCTTACCTCTTAGCTCCAAAGGTATATCCCATTCTTACCCTGGTTTAAAATTTGTCTATTTTTGTGAAAAATGAGGTAGCAATTTTTAATATTGCTGCTCAGCAATCAGTACTGAAACATAGATCTGGATTTTTGTGAACTTTACATATTCATGACTCAATTTTTTTAAATGCAGTGCTGTCATTAATATTAAATACTTTGGAGCCAAAGTAATATTATCTCTGTGTTATACCTTACACATTTAATATATTATGGCAATGAGTAGGTAGTAGATGTTGGAAAAGTGACTGGAAAGTGACAAAGTAATGTCATTTCGTGCCCCTCCGTCTTTTAATATGGTTGGCTTCTCTGGGTCTGTTCCGTTTTGGTTTATGGGTTTTTGTTCTATATCTCATTTGGCAAGTTTGAAAATAAGTATGGATTTATTTATTGTTTATACATAGACCAGATCTATTTTCCATCCTTCACCCCACACTACATTGCTACTATTCTTACTTTCAATAGTCAGCTACGTTTTTAAGGATTATAATGCTTCACATCTCTAAGTCTTATTTATGGTGTCTTAAAGATCGAATTAAATAACTACATGATGTAACTGATTCATGTTGTGCTTGGTACAGTACTAGTCACTACTAGTTCAATAAATGGTAGCCTTGTGAATACAAATCATCCTCCTCATCATTATCGTAGTCATCACAGATGCTAAATAGACTAACTCAGCACTATTTTTTGAATACATAGTATCTACCACTGTGCGGCTTAATATCTACAAATATATAAGCATACACATACAGTTCAGCAAAACAACTTATTCTCTTTGAAATGGTGAAGCAATGTCATACGAAGCTATTTTATTAAAAATAACTTGCTTGAAAATTACAGTAAGGGATGTCATATGTCAATGGAAATTCTTTAGCTAAAATTAGCTTTGAGAATTTTGTCTCTGAGTATCATCTCCCCAAGCACAGGTACTTTATTTAAAGTCCATAATGACAGAGTTTGGTGCTCTGGGAAAAGAGGAGCATGCCCTGTCACTCCTTCTTCCTGAGTGATGTGTGAGGAGTGGGGCACTCATGAAGGTGGCAAATCTGTTGAGAAAAGTTCTCAGGCTGTGTTACCTGAATTTGCCTCCTGGCACCCAGAAAAATAAGTAATCATGTGGTTGGTAAGTCTCATTTTGGAGTTAGGTTTTTGTGTTAAGTGTTGGTAATTCACAATTACTTCTTCCCTAGTAATGGAAATATATACTCTTTTGCCCAAACTCTGTTTCCCAATTCTCTACCAAGAACTCCTGAGACTCTTATCCTCTTCATAGTTATTATGTATCACTTTATTGCATATTTTCCTTGTTTTTCACTCTCCATGGAAGAGTGGACTTCAGATGAATTTAAACTTTATTCATTTGTGACAAAATTATTAACAACACACAAATCTTAATAAAAATCTAATTAAATACCAAGATTGATTATATGTTTACTTCTGCCTTTTAAATAATTACAGATCTTAATCAGGGCCTTGTATGGTGCTAGGAATATAATTCATCATCTGCATACCTGAGAATCCTCAAACACTTTCTATTTTCTGTCCTGCAAAGTCATCTGGGGTATCTTTCATACACTCATTTTCTATAGGGGTTTAACTCTCCAGGACTTATGTGTGGGAATGTCCTTGATGGGTCAGAGAAAAGGAGGGTCACATAAGTACCTATTTACTTCCTTTAGGCTCCTTCTTTTTTTTTTTTTTTTATGTCCCACAGAGGCAATGACCCATTTCCCCGTTCTCTATTACTCCCAAATACCACCCTGTGGCCCCCTATTTCATCCTTACTCCTTCAGGTATACTGTTATTGTTCAAAGCTTTTGATCATAAGAAAAAAGGAAAGGATCTTCTCAGGATCTTTGCTCCCACCAAAATTGCATCTGCATTAGTGGGCACACCTAAGAATTCACTTCAATCTTATTCACCAAGTCTAAATATCTCCCCATTCTGATTTTTCTTGCAGCAAAACTACACGATGCATACTGAGATCTAGTTTTATATATTTTATGTTTCTACTCTTTGGTCCTGAAATTATTTTAGAACTGCAAGTTGTTCACAAACTTTTCACAGCTATCAAATGTAAGGGACTACCATTAGAAAACAGCTGGTACTTCTTCAGAACTTTGATGACTAGCAGTAACTACTAAGTACATGATCAAGGCAAGACTTTCATAGGAAGTCTTGCATAGAAAAATATTGGTTTTCTATTAATAAAATATTTTCTTACAAAATTTTAAGGAAAACATAAGAATCAATAAAATATGAAAGAAGAAATGTGACAAGAAATGTGCAGGACCTAAGTAAATATGATTTGAGAGAGTAGTAGATTTTACCATGTTCCTGAGCATTTTAATTCAAGTATCACTTGCCCTATACCATACTCTTATCACTTTCTGAATTAACTTATTTATTTATATATTTTCTGCTTTTGACACTAAAATATATGTTCTGTAAAAGTAAATATTTTACCTATCTTGTTTACAAAGCACCTAGCACATAACCAGGTGAT
Source organism: Aethalodelphis obliquidens (assembly GCF_003676395.1). Lineage (NCBI taxonomy): Eukaryota > Metazoa > Chordata > Mammalia > Artiodactyla > Delphinidae > Aethalodelphis > Aethalodelphis obliquidens. Next base: position 64,027,140 of record NW_020837947.1, on the reverse strand, counting down.
CAATTAAAAAAAAAGTGACAATTTCAATCTCTCATATAAAGAGTTCTTATAATCCAACAAGTAAGAATAAAGTCTGCTGCAGAAAAATAAAGTCATGAAGTGGCAACTCCAATATAAAGAAATACAACTAGCTAATAACTAGCTTACTGTCAATAACTAGTCAAAAAAATGAAAAATTATGACACACAATTGACCTCCATTTTAAAAATAATTTAGTAATATGTATCAAAAGAGTTTAAATAGTCTCTGTCCTTTGACCTAGGACTATATTTCTGATGAGTAAAGAAGAGATCTTTTTAAAAGTACATACAAAATAATATACAATATTCCTTGATATGAAAAATTGAAAAAAACAACCTAAATATCTAGCAATAAGATATTTATTATTATCTCCATAATAATTCTATGCAGACTACTAAAAATTGTGTTCCAGAGAATATAAAAGGATTTTGAAAACTCCACAGAACAATGTTGATTGAGAAATGCAGAAAGCATAGTTTCTATATAGTATTATCTTAAATTTGTATTATGTATAAGGATTTGAAAATATGCACATATGCATATAGAAAAATGATTGGGAAAACACGTAAAAAATTAACAGCAACTGTCTCTGAGTAGTGTAAATTTTGTTTCCTTATAGTTCTTTGGTATTTTTTATATTTTCTACACTGACAGATGGACTGATTTTATCATTTAAAAAGTCAATAATATTATTGTTAAAATTTAGAAATAACATCTGGTGATTTGGAAATATTGAAGGATGTCTATATTAGGAATATTTGAATAAAGAACTATCTACATTTTATTCTAAATGATAATTATTTTAATGGATAGAAAAATAAGTCTAAGACCATTTTTGGAGAGAGAAGGGGTTTCCAATTATGGAGCAAGTACTCTAAATATTTCCAAAAGTTCTCAATCCCCCTTGTTAGAGGAGTATTGTTATTAGTTTTCTGAAACCAAGTATGACGCCCTTGGGGGAAAACAGAATTTTGAAAGGAATTTTGTACCTATGTCATTTCAATCTTCTGAATCATTCTATATTATTTTGAGGTTAGCTAGCATTCAGTGCATTAAAGAAAACAACCACAAAAACAAACATAACAAAAAACTAGTCCATCAACATGTAAGAAATCAAGAACACCCTCTTGTTACTAGGAGGGAAACTAAGGCACAATTAAAGAAAATTCCCCGTGTAAACTCATGTGCATTATAAATTCTCCACCAATAATGAAGGTTACTTTTCAAAAGCTGAAGCAATAGTCATAGCAGCCTCAAGACTCCAGCTAAATATAAGCACAAAAACAGTATACTTGTTGTAAATACAGCAATCAAGCAGGAGCAGCCCAAATTATGCAGAAGAACCACTTCAATCAAGTGAGGCAGAAGGTGAAAAATCAAAACCCTGATCATCTTGAGACTTAGGAAACAGTAAGTTAGAAGAAGATAGAAACAAAAGTGGCAGGATCATTTTGAAAAAATCAATTATTAATGGATGAGGCAAATAACCTTATGTAAATATTTATCAAACGGATAACTTTCCTAGGGGTTAGGTCATCATAATTAGTCGGTATTACATTAGTCTACACTCTGCTCGGGCAAGAGGGTGGCCACGTGAATTCTTTACATAAATACCAATATTGTGGTGGTGGGAGAGTTGCCAGATTTAACTACTAATAATACGTATCTGGAAACCCTGGGCAGAGAGGAAGAGGGAGGGAATAAAGAGGGTTGGAGAAAGTAACAGAAAATGGTTATAGACATGGCTGCTTTTATAAAGACCCAAATCCTTTGTCCTAGTACTCCTGTAAGTGGAAGTTACCCTCTGGAACAGCAGATCTTCTAACCACCACTCTTGCTATTATAATGGTTGTCTTTCCCAGGTTTGGCTGGACAGTTTCTAATATACTTCAAATTTATTGAGAACCACTGAACAAATTCAGGGATAGAAGTTTTGGGTGGGGAAAAGGGGGAGTCCATGTTCAGGAACAGACTCACAGCTAATAAGTCCTTCCTGCAGTATATACACTTAAAGATCCCAGGGGTAGAACCATGACACTGGTATTTGAACTCTCAATTTGGGCATGAGGAGCAAAGGTAGAGGGAGAAAACTGTTTGGAGCAGAAGACACCTGATTTCCATCATTTGTGTAACTGAGATTTTCTGCCAAGTTGATCACACAAGGGTTTTTTTTTTCCTATACCTTCTGTACATACTCAAACAAATATCTTTTATTCACTGATTTATTTTTAATGTAAGTGTAGTTGATTTACAATATTATATAAGTTTCAGGTATACAACATAGTGATTGAATATTTTTATAGCTTATGCTCCATTTAAAGTTAGTACAAAATATTGGCTATATTCCCTGTGCTGTACAATATACCCTTGTTGCTGATTTATTTTTTACACGGTAGTTTATATCTCTTAATCCCACACCTCTATCTTGCCCCTCCCCCTTCCCTCTCCCCACTGGTAACCACTAGTTTGTTCTCTGAATCTGTTCTGTTTTGTTATATACATTCACTTGCATTATTTTTTAAATTCCACATATAAGTGATAACACGGAGTTCTTGCCTTTCTCTCTCTGACTTATTTCATCAAGCATAATGCATTCTAGGTCCATCCACATTGTTGCAATTGGCAGAATTTCATTCTTTTTTATGGCTGAGTAATAGTCCATTGTATATATTTACCACATCTTCTTTATCCATTCTTCTTCTGATGGACACTTAAGTTGTTTCCATATCTTGGCTGGCAATTGTAAATAATACTGCTATGAACATTGAGGTGCATGTGTCTTATCAAATTAGTGTTTTTGATTCCTTTGGATGTATACCCAGGAGTGGAATTGCTGGATCATATAGATCTATTTTTAGTTTTTAGAGGAAACTCCATACTATTTTTCATAGTGGCTACACTAATTTACATTTGCACCAACAGTGTACTAGGGTTCCCTTTTTGTTACATCCTTGCCAACATTTGTTATTCGTGGTCTTTTTGACGATAGCCATTTTAGCTGGTGTGAGGTGATACCTCATTGTGGTTTTGATTTGCATTTCTATGATGATTAATGATGTTGAACATTTTTTCATGTGCCTGTTGGCCGTCTGTAGGTCTTCTTTGGAAAAATGTCCATTCAGGTCTTCCACCCAATTTTTAATGGAGATTTTTGTTGTTTTGATATTGAGTTGTATGAGGCATTTACATATTTTAGATATTAACCCCTTATAGATCATAACATTTGCAAAGATTTTCTCCCACTCAGCAGGCTATCTTTTCATTTAGTCCATGGTTTCCTTTGCGGTGCAAAAGCTTTTAAGTTTAATTAGGTATCATTTGTTTATTTTTGCTTTTGTTTCTTCTGCCTTAGGAGACAGATTCAAAAAAAATATTGCTATGATTTATGTCAATGAATGTTCTGCCTATGTTCTCTTTTGGGAGGTTTATGGTTTCAGGTCTTAGATTTAGTTCTTTAATCCATTTGACGTTTATTTTTGTATATGGTGTGAGAAAGTATTTTAATTTCATTATTTTACATGAAGCTGTCCAGTTTTCCCAGAATCACTGATTGAAGAGGCTAACTTTTCTCCATTGTATAGTCTTACCTTTTTCATTGTAGATTAATTGACCATAAATTTGTGGGTTTTATTTATGGGCTCTGTATTCTGTTCCATTGATCTATGTGTCTGTTTTTGTGCTAGTACCATGCTGTTTTGATTACTATAGCTTTGTGTTACAGTTTGAAGTCAAGTCTTTCAAACAAATATCTCTTAATTCTCCTAGGCTTTTTCCAATCCCTCTTTCTTAAAAAAAAAAATTAGCCTCCAATAAACAATTAAATTAATGAGGAAAAAAGAATTCCAGACATCTTAATATTTATGACATTAAACTTCCACGGCTCATCTAACTGCTGAGTAGATGTTTGGAATCTCCCTTTAGTAATCATTCAAGTGCTCCTATTGTCTGCAAATCTTACTCTCTCTAATAATTTTATGAGAACACCATTTTTTCCTCCTGTACTGTGAAAAATTAAAGTAGCCACATTTCTGATTAGCCATTGAAGAAAAATACCAAATTAGGAAAAAAAGTAGAGTTTATGAAGCCTAATCAAGAATTTTTTTTTAATTAGGGAACTCAAATCTTAATAAAGCACACTAAGAAAAAACAGGCAAAACAACATAATAGCAAGAATCATTCAATCACTACTTACTATTATGTTCCAGGAATGTTCTGGATGCTGGAAGAAAAAAAGTGTAAGACCTAGTCATTGCGCTAATGGAACTTGCATTCAAGTGGGGAGACAGACTTGTAAAATTCTATTATGGTGAGAGTTATTAAAGGAGTGGGAAGGAGATGAGGGTTACGGAATTCCAACAAGAGGGTCAGGGAGAGCATCAAAGAGGGGCTGACAGCAGAATAGAGGGAAAGCATTTGGGGCAAAGGGAATAGTGTTAAAAATATTTATGGTGGACTTGAAACCACTATTTAGTTCTTATCATCCTTGTTTCTATTTTGATTTTTTTCTTTCTTTTGAGACACTAAGATCATTACTAATTTATATTCTGGCATAAAGTGATATTTAGAGAGCTTCCAAAAACTACAGTAGCGTCTGACTCAACTGCCCAATAGCTTCAGCTTCTTGGCTTTAGCAAGTTTCACTTTCTGCCCTTCCGAGGATGGCCAAAACCCAGGCACTTCAAAATTTAGTTTGTTTTTCCGCTGGGTAAGTTTCTCATCTTAAGATTCCTCTTCTCCTAAGCCAAGTTCATTTCCACATGTTTTTTGGTTGACTCTTACTCGATCAGGACAAATTGATGAATACAAAATTTATATTCCACACCTTTTTTATTTTTTAAAGAAGATGTTGGGGGTAGGAGTTTATTAATTAATTAATTAATTTTTGCTGTGTTAGGTCTTCGTTTCTGTGTGAGGGCTTTCTCTAGTTGTGGCAAGCGGGGGCCACTCTTCATCACGGTGCGCGGGCCTCTCACTATTGCGGCCTCTCTTGTTGAGGAGCACAGGCTCCAGACGCGCAGGCTCAGTAGTTGTGGCTCACGGGCCTAGTTGCTCCGCGGCATGTGGGATCCTCCCAGACCAGGGCTTGAACCCGTGTCCCCTGCATTAGCAGGCAGATTCTCAACCACTGCACCACCAGGGAAGCCCAATATTCCACACCTTTTTATTCCTCAATATAAGTCCCAGCCTTCTCAGATGCTCTGTGCCTTTCAGGGTTAAGGCATGTGCTTCCTCTCCATAGGGTCTTTATAATAATAAGCTTTCTTTTTGATAGTGGAATGGAAGATTCTATTCCCAGCTGACTGCATTTTATGCACAGAGAACAGGAAAGGCCAGGTAATTTGGTGGTAGGATATCTTCCAGTTCTCCACTAACTTATACCACATGCTGGCGCCATCCACATATGATCCCTGCTCTGAGCTCCAGCTACTCTTTTGTTTATCATTCAGGAAGGCTTTGGATGTCAGTAAACTGTGCTCTCTAGCCCTCTTCTCTGGGAGGATAGGTGAAAGGGAGAGGAAAAAAGGGGGATACATTTCAAGGGCAATGAATGTTTAATTGAGAGAATGCCTTTTCTCTTGATCACACAATTAGTAATCATAATATTTGGATAGAATACCAGGAGGTACAGGCTAGAACATGTATGTGATATTCACATTTGTTTTCATTCGCAGAATATAAGAATAACAAGAAAATTTTAAAAATACTTGGATCATAATGTGTTCCCTGATTCATAAAATAATGCCTTTTGTTACCTCCAGACACTAAACCATGATAAGTTAAAAGTCATAGAATCTATATCAGCAATGCTCCTTTTCTACTTTAATGATAAAATTGGAGAAAGCCAGGATGGTGACTTTATTAGAGGTGGAGAACTAAATATGATAAAATGACAGAACAAACAACACATTTACAAAACTATAAACAGTTTATAATGATTTTCATTAGTAGTTCATTCAAAGTGTATTCATGAATATGTAGTTTTGTGCATTTTGATTAAAGCCTAAAGACCAAATAAAAATAAAGTATGGGATAACTAGATAGAAATATTTCAATGCTTCAAACTGATGAATTTTGAATTATTTCAGTCTTCACTAAAATTTGGCAAGTTTGTATTTTAAAGGCATATTATTTTATCAGAGATTTATTTTACAAAAAGCAAAGGACAAATTCAATAGAAGCCTATCTAGATGATCAAAACCAAAATATTTTCTCGAAGTATAAAGGGAAAAGAAATAGATTTTCAATAAATAGATTCAAGGTTTAATTTTCATTTTTTGCTGACTTTGCATGGTTGCTAGCAGATATGTGACTAATGAAATCTGAAATCCTGAAGTTGCTTCTCAATTAAAAAAAAATAGCTACATAGCATTCCCCTGTAAAAATTTGCCCAAAGCATTGAACCAATCCTTTACCCGCACAAGTCAGCCTTTTTCTTATATTGAGCTATTATAAACAGATCTAACATAAACATTTTTATGCATACATACTTGCTCACAGAAGTGAATTTTTTAGTATGGCTTCTTAGAAGTGTAATTACTGGATCTAATGACATCTTCATTTTACATTTTTACAAATTTACCCAAACTCAGTAATGAATGTTTCACTTCATTTTATCCAGTGGTACCCCTGCAACTGCTGCTTTGCTGAGGTGATATTAAGGAAATGAGTTGAATGCTGAAGGGAAGAATAAATAGGAAAAGGTAAGAAAGTAAGAAGGTAAACAGGAAGATAAAACGACAGAAAAAAATTGTGGGAGTTGGGAGGATTAAGGTAAGAAATGCATATTGTGCCGTGAATTTAAATATCAAATCCATAACTCAAGACTCCATATTTTTGGTGAGTTTCAGACACATTACCTGCACATTTAATGTATGCAAATTATGTTGATATCTCATTGACTGTGAAAGTAGAATACTTAAAATGAAAATTGCCAGCTTCTTCTTCCAGTTGCTTATTTCATCTTAACAAATGGTACCACCATCTACCTCAAACATCAGAACAGAAACCAAGGTTTTTCCCCTGATTCTTCCCTCCTCCTCCCACTTCACATTTACAATCCATCACTCTATTCCATTATCCTTCTACTTAAATATTTCTAGAATTTGTTCAATATTCTCCACCCTGGTTATCCCTACCTGGGATTAAGATTGTTAAATTTTTCACCTGGAGTTCAGAGAAAGTTTTTTTTTTGGTATGATTGCAGTTTCTTATTCTATTTTTTTCCTTTGCTAGTTTGGCAATTTCACACTTAATATTAACCTTTTCACAGTTAAACTTGATATCTTATCAGGTATACTTAACAAATTCTAAAATTTATTACACATTAATCCCACCCTCTAAAAATGCAAGGGCCTTGGAAAATGTAAATCTTGTTGAATCCCTTTCTGACATATATAATATTGTGTGACTATATATTTGTTTAGTTACTTTAATTCATTTTAAACTCCTAAGTTTGGCATTATTATTATTTTATATGGATAATATTCAATTTACTTAAACTGTATAAGTTCTATATATACTATTTTTATTATTTGTATTATGTTTCCTCTCATTAGAATGTAAGCTCCAAAAATGCAAGATTTTTATTTTTGTTTTTGTTTGCTTAGAACTGTTCCTGGTACATAGTAAATATTCAATATGTATTTTGAGGAGACAAATACCTTTATCTATAAGTTTACCTATTCCCTGCCTCATTGTTCTTTTCTGCATTCAGATAACCTTTTTGGGATAATGTTTCTTCATAATATATGCATCATAAGTTTGCCATGGTAAGGATTTGTTGATGATTAAATCTTATGTGTTTATCTAAAAATGAACACTCTTGCCCTATTTCTGGAAGTTATAAGTCTAATTTGACAGTCTTTATTTTCCCCTCTTAGTACTTAGAACATCTTTTTCCACTGTCCTTTGGCATCCATTGATGAAATTAAAAATCTGTTATTGATCTAATTATCCTTCTTGATAGGAGAATCTTTCTGTCTGTTTTTACTGAGGTATATCTAGTTGTGCATTGATTCTCTCTCTCTCTCTTTTCCCTCCCTCCTGCTCCCTCTTTTTCTCTGTCTCATAAAATTCAGCTTCTTATCTGCTGGGCTTTTTGGTATATGAGGATTCGTATTTTTACTGTTTCTGGAAATTTTTCAGATATTACCCTTAAGATAGTAATATTATCTCTGCCTCATTCTCTTTATTTTCTCTTTCTGAGACTCCAGTTAGACATATATGTACTCCTTCCTCCCATCCTATCCTCATGTCTCTTCCTGAGTTCCCATTTTCTTGCCTCTCTTTGCTGTATTTTGATTAGATTCTTTAGGCTTATCTTCTTACTTGCTTTTCCCTATAGCTGTGTATAACTTGCTGTTTTACTCATTAATTTTCCAAAACTACTCATATTTTTACAAAAATTTCATTTTTCTCAATATATACTCTAACATTAAAAAAAATCTATTGTTGGGGCTTCCCCGGTGGCGCAGTGGTTGAGAGTCCGCCTGCCGATGCAGGGGACACGGGTTCGTGCCCCGGTCTGGGAGGATCCCACATGCCGCGCAGCGGCTGAGCGCGTGAGCCATGGCCGCTGAGCCTGCGCTCCACAACGGGAGAGGCCACAACAGTGAGAGGCCCGCGTACCGCAAAAAAAAAAAAAAAAAAAAAAAAAAAACTATTGTTTGTTGTTCATATTCGTGAGTCTATTCTTTATTCCTTAATATTTCATCCATAAGTACTTTATATTTTGTACTGTAAGATCCAATACCTTATGTTTTTGTAAGTCTAAAGCTGTTTTTACATAGTTTTTAAATGTTCTGTTGATTCTTATTTTTATGGCTTAATTATTTGTGTCTTATCTAAGATTATACTTAATTTTAATCTATGGAAATCATGAGGGCCCAACTGAGAATAGTTTATTCCAGACAGATTATTCTACCTGCATGCAAGGGGATAATATGGACCAGGAACCATCTTAGTTCCTTTTTAGTTCCGGGTCCCAGGCTTAAAACAGAAGTCTGAGGTTCAGGGTCCCCATCTTCTCAATGGCTCAGAATTGGTCTCTAGAGCTCTGATGTTGTCACCTGCCCTTGGCACATCCTTTCCTTTTCTGTTTGTTTATAGCTTTTAGGATCCACTTTCTTTTTTCTTTGCTTACATGTTCTTCTTTGTTTATCACTGGTGATTTCCTTTCCCTCCCATGAGCTTAGAATTTCATTACAAATCCTTAAAAGAAAGGCTGAGCCCTTGATATAGTTTCTTAACAGCTTTCTATATCTTCAGTTATATCTCCCTCCAGTCCATTTTTCATATTACAACCAGATTTGTCTATACCAGAAATTCCACCCTCTTCAGTTTAGTATCCCACAAATGATTGCTTGCCAGATAAAATTCAAAGTAAAAATTCTTAACATGCTTACTATGTCCTCAATAAATTTGCTGTCCAAGAATATTTCCAGCCTCATCCCTTTGCTCCTCATTCCACTTCTCTATTTCAACATACAGGGGTTCCCTCAAGTTTTCAAAAGTGTCCTGTTGTTCCCACTTGTAGACATATATTGTTCTCTCTACTTTAATGTGCCAGGATACATTGGTCCCTATGAAGTATATTTCAACATACACTTCATGCTTTCATTCAGTATGTAAAATATTCAGTAGACAACATAATTACTATGATGTAAAATTGTTAAATATCTGTTTATTTTTAAATTGTGGTTCCTCATTTAATTTCTTTGCTTTAAGTAAAGTTCTCAAGTAAAATATGATAAATTAGCCATGTTGATATATAATAAATATATATAAATAGGTAGAAAATATGCACTAAATATACATATATATAATCTACTTACCTATCTGCATATACCCAAACACACACTCACATACACATAATGAACACTTGAACATGGCATAATACATTTGTTTACTGGGCCATGTTTGCAGGGATGTGAAGTGCTGTTTCAGTTGTTGTCAGTATCAATTGTTAAAATGGTTGAAGTGATTGATCAGTATGTATGAAAGGAAAATGACATCCTTAATGTGTCTCTGACTCAGAGATCTGTGGGAACTCGGCAAAAGGAAATTGAAGCTGCAAAACCTATTTAAAGATGTGAAACACACACACTGGGTCTCTGTTTTTATGCACAACTGATGTTCCCCTAGGCTAAAATACTAAGCTTTTATCATAATGGTGTTATGCCTACAATGCACCTTAAGATCTTACTCGGTGAATCAAGGAGGAAAAAAGAGCTCTTCATTACTAAGGGTCTTTGCAACAGCTCTTTGTTCTCTTGCAGCTGACGGATCTGCTCTTCACTTTGCAGCAGGACAATAGAACGCCTATGAAGAAGTGGTGCTGTTTTTATTTTCTAATCTCATTTCCTCTGTCTTGAGCTGCCTTATTTCCACCTGACAGTCAAACGATAAAAAACACTGAGTCACCCCCAATGCAGCAGAAAAGGAAAACAAAGGCTAATGTTACCCTACAGCACTGCTACAAACACAAAGAAAGCATAATTCCATGTCAGGGGTATAACCTGGCATGAATTACCTCGTTGAGTTTTTGACAGAAAAGAACAAGTGGCTAATGAAGTCACGAAAGGCTTTGGGGGTTCAACTTATGAAACCTTTAGTATTATGACAGTGTCAGGACAGGTCAGTCTTACTGCTTCCCTCCCAAGATGGAACATACTTGTACCCTCATGGTAAAATTAGACATTTGAAAAATGGTAGACTCAAATAAATTCTGATACTCTTACCATAAGTTTCTGCTCTGAATATGCGTTTGGTTTTCTTTTAATTTTAGGAGTGTCACATTTTAGTACAGTCAATAATTAATGTTACATCATTTTATTTTGTTCGTATACACAGTTTATGCATCTTCTTAATACAGTAAAATAAATATTTCTTGGCTGAAAGAGAATATTAAAACTCAATTTGCAAGGTATTGTGTAAAATCGTTACATTTGGGTCATTGTTCTGTGAATTCAGAGTACAGACCTTGATGATATCAAGAACAGTCCATGTAAGTTCACAGGTTTCCTGGGCTCTTTGACAACGGGACCAAAATCAGTTCTTGTCCCAGTGCTAACTTTGAAAATTGTAAGATGATTTAGCCACTTACATTGTGACATTTAGAGGAAAATAGAAAGGTGTTTTCTCTAGAATCTGTTCCTCATCATTTTATCAATATCTGAAATACATGGAATTAGCACAATATGAAATTTTAAATAATATTGCTATGAGACTTACAGTCTTAAAATTGATTTCACAAACCGTATTTCAAAATTGATGAGGTAAGCAGCACATGTGTTATTGCAATCATTTTTATCAGAGTGCAAGGTTTTCAAGGTTACGTAGCTAGTAAGGAAAAAGCTGGACTCAAATATCAGGACATCTGATTCCAGAAGGTCTTTGTATTACACTCAAAAATCATGGAGTTTTGGGTTTAAGTAATTTCTCTTTGTTAAAGTGCAAATAAATCTGAAAATAATATACCTATTAAATCCATTATCAGCACAAATGATCTAAGTATATTCTATCAAATTAAGAAGGAAAGAAGGAAGGTAGGAGGGAAGAAATGGCAAATAATGATGACAGAGCATTAGAACTAGAGGAGGAAGACGATCAGAGCACTGGTAAGCCCATCAGGACTTTTGGTTGCAAGTAACTAACAGTTAAAACAAACTAGCTTAAGGTTATATGGAAATTTTTAGTGGATACAGAAAAGGTGAAAAAGCAAATGTCCAAAAGGGCAGGAACCAGGACAGTTCTGGAATCACAGCAACAGGCACTAGGAAATCAACACATAGGATTCTCTCTCTCTGCTCAACTTCTGCTTCTCTTTTCAGATTAGCTTTATTCTCTCTTCTGAAGATAAAATTCTTTACACTTTAGAACATGTGGCCACCTGGAGCTGCAATTTGCATTCTCAAGGTTTCCTTACTAGGGGAAAAAGATAATCTATCTACCAGTTCTAGTTCAAAATCTCTAGGTGAAGACACAGACTTGATTAGGTCCCATGCTCCCTTTTTGGCCTAATCATAACATTTAGTGGTAATGTGAAACATTTGCTCAGGTGCTTACCTTTAGAGAATATGATTTGAAAATAAAATAACTCAGTTATTTTTCCACCTAACTAGTAGGAGTGGTAGATTGGCCTCAGAGGAGTTTTTTGAGAGTTGAGGCAGCTATTCTAGTATGACTGGATGGGCTGCACAAGGAGGGCAAGGCTAAACGTGATGTACATTGTATAGGCGTTTAGGGATTAGTAGATGGGCCCCCTGGGGGATCTATGGGGTTATAAAGAAATAGACGTAATGGAAGAGAAGAGTGGGAAGCAACTGAAGATAAATTCATTACTTACATAATCATTTCAAGTGTCGTACTGACTTTAAGGAATTGGCTCAAAAGCAGAAAAAAAATAGTAGGCTTAGAGAAAACTGGCTTGAGAAAGTTAGGGATCTCTGAGAATTTCTGTGTGAAAAAATGTTTTTTCAAATTCTACTGATCATTATAAGTAGAGATTAAGACCAAAACAGATGAGGAAGACCAAAACAGATGAGGAAAACAAAACAGATGAATATGCTAGGACTAAATGTAGGAAGGAACCAGAATCTAGGAGAAAATTCATTGGCATCTTGGCCTAAGATGGAGAGTCCTTCTTCTCTCCTATCAGAGCATCATGGTGGTGAGGCCTTGCTTTTAGACTCAGAGGGACCTGATTTTGGATCCTGACTGTCATTATTAGTTGTTTGGTGCTGGAAAGAATGATTACTATATGAATCTGTTTCCTCATTTCTACCACGAAGTAATACTAGGTCATAGGTGGTGGTGTTGTTGTTGTTTTGTAAGGATTAAAAATATTAGATCCTCCATTACAAGAGTCATACTTCCATGAATTGTTAATACGTAACAGAGGTGGCACTACAGGTCAGCAGAGAAACAATTGGGTATCTCAAAAAAGGAAAAAAAGAAATAGGATACTGATCTTACACCATGCACAAAACACAATTTCAGATATATTAAAGTCCTCCATATGAAAGACAAAAACCAAAACACTTTTCAGGAATAATACTGGATATTATTTTTATGACTTTGGGGGTAAAGAAGTTTTCTCAAAAAAGATGCAAGAAGAATTATGCATAACATAATGGATTGAGAAAATCTGTTCCATTAAAATTAAGAGGCTATGCTTATTAAAAGATGAGATGATGCTACAAATCTACTAAATTAACAGAAATTTTAGTTTGAACAAGAACACATCACTGCGAATGTGAAGTGACAGGAACTCTCATGAATTCTTGGTGGAAGTGTATGTTGCCAACTACTTTAGAAAAAACAGTTTGCATTCTGACCTTCAAGATGGCGTAGGAGTAAGACGTGGAGATCACCTTCCTCCCCACAAATACATCAGAAATACATCTACATGTGGAACAACTCCTACAGAACACCTACTGAACCCTGACAGAAGACCTCAGACATCCCAAAAGGCAAGAAACTCCCCACATACTTGGGTAAGGCAAAAGAAAAAACAGAGACAAAAGAATAGGGACGGGACCCGCACCAGTGGGAGGGAGCTGTGAAGGAGGAAAGGTTTCCACACACTAGAAGCCCCTTCACTGGCAGAGACTGCAGGTGGCAGAGGGGGGAAGCTTCGGAGCCACGGAGGAGAGCGCAGCAACAGGGGTGCAGAGGGCAAAGCGGAGAGATTCCTGCCCAGGGGATTGGTGCCAACCAGCACTCACCAGCCTGAGAGGCTTGTCTGCTCATCCGCTGGACTGGGTGGGTAGGGGCTGGGAGCTGAGGCTTGGGCTTCAGCGGCCAGACCCCAGGGAGAGGACTGGGGTTGGCTGCATGAACACAGCCTGAAGGGGGCTAGTGCACCACAGCTAGCCGGAAGGGAGTTTGGGGAAAAGTTTGGAACTACCTAAGAGTCGAGAGACTATTGTTTCAGGGTGCGCAAGGATAGGGGATTCAGAGCACCGCCTAAACGAGCTCCAGAGATGGGAGCGAGCCGCGACTATCAGCTTGGACACCAGAGATGGGCATGAAACACTAAGGCTGCTGCTGCAGCCACCAAGAAGCCTGTGTGCAAGCAAGGTCTCTATCCACACCTCCCCTCCCGGGATCCTGTGCAGCCCGCCACTGCCAGGGTCCTGTGATCCAGGGACAAGTTCCCTGGGAGAACACGCGGCGCGCCTCAGGCTGGTGCAACGTCAGGCCAGCCTCTGCCGCTTCAGGCTCGCCCCGCATTCCGTACTCCTCCCTCCCCACGGCCTGAGTGACCCAGAGCCCCCTAATCATCTGCTCCTTTAACTCCCTCCTGTCTGGGTGAAGAACAGATGCCAGAGTGTGACCTACACGAAGAGGCAGGGCCAAATCCAAAGCTGAACCCCGGGAGCTGTGCGAACAAAGAAGAGAAAGGGAAATCTCTCCGTGCAGCCTCAGGAGCTGCAGATTCAATCTCCACAGCCAACTTGATACCCGCTGCATCTCTGGAATACCTGAATAGACAATGAATTATCCCCAAACTGAAGCAGAGGACTTCAGGAGCAACTGTAGACTTGGGGTTTGCTTTCTGCATCTAATTTGTTTCTATTTTTATGTTTATCTTGGTTTAGTATTTAGAGCTTATTATCACTGGTAGATTTGTTTATAGATTTGGCTGCTCTCTTCCATTTTTTTATATATATATTTTTCCTATTTCTCTTTTTGTGAGTGTGTATGTTTCTTTGTGTGATTTTGTCTGTATAGGTTGGATTTTACCATTTGTCCTAGGGTTCTGTCTGTCCATTTTTTGCTAGTATAGTTTTTAGTGCCTGTTATCATTGGTGTATTTGTTTATTGGTTTAGTTGCTCTCTTTTTTTTAATTACTATTTTATTTTTTATTTCAATAATATTTTTTTATTTTAAAAAATTTATTTTATTTTATTTTTTCTTTCTTTCTTTTTTTTTTTTTTCCTTTCTCCCTTTTCTTCTGAGCCCTGTGGCTGACAGGGTCTTGGTGCTCCAGCCAAGTGTGAGACCTGAGCCTCTGAGGTGGGAAAGCTGAGTTCAGGACATTGGTCTACCAGAGACCTCCCGGCCCTTTGTAATATCAATTGGTGAGAGGTCTCCCAAAGATCTCCATCTCAATGCTAAGACCCAGCTCCACTCAATGACCAGCAAGCTCCAGTGCTGGACACCCCATGCCAAACAACAAGCAAGACAGAAACACAACCCCATCCATTAGCAGAGAGGCTGCCGAAAGTCAAACTAAGTTCACAGACACTTCAAAACACACCACCGGATGTGGTCCTGCCCACCAGAAAGACAAGATCCAGCCTCATCCACCAGAACATGGGCATCAGTCCCCTCCACCAGGAGCCTACACAACCCAAGGAACCAACCTTACCCACTGCAGGCAGACACCAAAAACCATGGGAACTATGAACGTGCAGCCTGTGAAAAGGAGACCCCAAACACAGTAAGTTACTAAGTTAAGCAAAATGAGAAGACAGAGAACTATGCAGCAGATGGAGGATCAAGGTAAAAACCCACCAGATCAAACAAATGAAGAGGAAATAGGCAGTCTACCTGAAAAAGAATTCAGAGTAATGATAGTAAAGATGATCCAAAATCTTGGAAATAGAACAGAGAAAATAAAAAAAAAAGCTTAACAAGGACCTAGAAGAACTAAAGAGCAAACAAACAATGATGAAAAACACAATAAGTGAAATTAAAAATTCTCTAGAAGGAATCAACAGCAGAATACCTGAGGCAGAAGAACGGATAAGGGACCTGAAAGGTAAAATAGTGGAAATAACTACTGCAGAGCAGAATAAAGAAAAATGAATGAAAATAATTGAGAACAGTCTCAGAGACCTTTGGGACAACATTAAACACCCCAACATTCGAATTATAGGGGTCCCGGAAAAAGAAGAGAAAAAGAAAGGGTCTGAGAAAATATTTGAAGAGATTATAATTGGAAACTTCCCTAACATGGGAAAGAAAATAGTCAATCAAGTCCAGGAAGCACAGAGTCCCATACAGGATAAATCCAAGGGGAAACACACCAAGCACACACTTAATCAAACTATCAAAAATTAAATACAAGGAAAAAATATTAAAAGCAGCAAGGGAAAAGCAACCAATAATATACAAAGGAATCCCATAAGGTTAACAGCTAATCTTGCAGCAGGAACTCTGCAAGCCAGAAGGGAGTGGCAAGACATTTAAAGTCATGAAAGGGAAGAACCTACAACCAAGATTACTCTACCCAGCAAGGATCTCATTCAGATTTGACGGAGAAATTAAAACCTTTACAGACAAGCAAAAGCTAAGAAAATTCAGCACCACCAAACCAGCTTTACAACAAATGTTAAAGGAACTTCCCTAGGCAGAAAACACCACCAAAAGGCATAGACTGGCTGAATGGATACAAAAACAAGACCCATATATGTGCTGTCTACAAGACACTCACTTCAGACCTAGGAACACATACAGACTGAAAGTTAGTGGATGGAAAAAGATATTCCATGGAAATGGAAATCAAAAGAAAACTATTCTTATATTAAAATAGACTTTAAAATAAAGGCTATTACAAGAGACAAAGAAGGACACTACATAATGATCAAGGGATCAATCCAAGAAGAAGATATAACAATTGTAAATATTTATGCACCCAACATAGGAGAACCGAAATACATAAGGCAAATGCTAACAGCCATAAAAGGGGAAATCGACAGTAACACAATAATAGTAGGAGACTTTAAGACCTCACTTTCACCAATGGAAAGATCATCCAAAATGAAACTAAATGAGGAAACACAAGCTTTAAATAACATATTATACAAGATGCATTTAACTGATATTTATAGGACATTCCATCCAAAACAAGAGAATACACTTTCTTCTCAAGTGCTCATGAAACCTTCTCCAGGATAGAACATATCTTGGGTCACAAATCAAGCCTTGGTAGATTTAAGAAAATTGAAATCATATCAAGTATCTTCTCGGACCACAATGCTATGAGACTATATATCAGTTATAGGACAAAAAGTGTAAAAAATACAAACACATGGAGGCTAAACAATACGCTACTAAATAACCAAGAGATCAGTGAAGAAATCAAAGAGGAAATCAAAAACTACCTAGAAACAAATGACAATGAAAACACGATCCAACACCTATGGGATGCAGCAAAAGCAGTTCTAAAAGGGAAGTTTATGAAATACAATCCTACATCAAGAAACAAGAAAAGTCTCAAATGAACAATCTAAACTTACATCTAAAGAAATTAGAGAAAGAAGCACAAAAAACACCCAAAGTTAGCAGAAGGAAAGAAATCATAAAAATCAGATCAGAAATAAATGAAAATGAAATGAAGGAAAGAATAGCAAAGATCCATAAAACTAAAACCTGGTTCTTTGAGAAATTAAACAATATTGATAAACCGTTAGCCAGACTCATCAAAAAAGAAGGGAGAATACTTAAATCAACCGAATTAGAAATGAAAAAGGGGAAGTAAAAACTGACACCACAGAAATACAATGGATCATGAGAGATTACTAAAAGCAACTATATGCCAATAAAATGGACAAACTGGAAGAAATGGACAAATTCTTAGATAAGCACAACTTTCCAAGACTGAACCAGGAATAAATAGAAAATATAAACAGACCTATCACAAGCACTGAATTTGAAACTGTGATTAAAAATCTTCCAACAAACAAAAGCCCAGGACCAGATGGCTTCACAGGTGAATTCTATCAAACACTTATAAAAGAGCTAACACCTATTCTTCTCAAACTCTTCCAAAATATAGCAGAGGGAGGAACACTCCCAAACTCATTCTATGAGGCCACCATCACCCTGATACCAAAACCAGACAAAGATGTCACACACACACACAAAAAAACTATAAGCCAATATCACTGATGAATGTAGATGCAAAAATCCACAACAAAGTACTAGCAAACAGAATCCACCAACACATTAAAAGGATCATACACCATGATCAAGTGGGGTTTATCCCAGGAATGCAAGGATTCTTCAATATATACACATCAATCAATATGATAAACCATATTAACAAATTGAAGGATAAAAACCATATGATAATATCAATAGATACATAAAAAGCTTTCAACAAAATTCAACACCCATTTATGATAAAAACCCTCCAGAAAGCAGGCAGAGGGAATTTACCTCAACATAAGAAAGGACATATATGACAAACCCACAGCCATCATCGTTCTCAATGGTGAAAAACTGAAACTATTTCCACTAAGATCAGGAATAAGTCAAGGTTGCCCAGTCTCACCACTATTATTCAACATAGTTTTGGAAGTTTTAGCCAAGGCAATCAGAGAAGAAAAATAAATAAAAGGAATCCAAATTGGAAAAGAAGAAGTAAATCTGTCACTGTTTGCAGATGACAAGATACTATACATAGAGAATCCTAAAGATGTTACCAGAAATCTACCAGAGCTAATCAATGAATTTAGTAAAGTAGCAGGATACAAAATTAATGAACAGAAATCTCTTGCATTCCTATACACTAATGATGAAAAATCTGAAAGAGAAATTAAGGAAACACTCCCATTCACCATTGCAACAAAAAGAATAAAATATCTAGGAATAAACCTACCTAAGAAGGCAAAA
Source organism: Aethalodelphis obliquidens (assembly GCF_003676395.1). NCBI lineage: Eukaryota > Metazoa > Chordata > Mammalia > Artiodactyla > Delphinidae > Aethalodelphis > Aethalodelphis obliquidens. The sequence continues at coordinate 64,008,491 of NW_020837947.1, read as the reverse complement.
GACCTGTATGCAGAAAATTATAAGACACTGATGAAAGAAATTAAAGATGATACCAACAGATGGAGAGATACACCATGTTCTTGGATTGGAAGAATCAACATTGTGAAAATGACTATAGTACCCAAAGCAATCTACATATTCAGTGCAATCCCTATGAAACTACCAAATGTGTTTTGCACAGAACTGGAACAAAAAATTTCACAATTTGTATGGAAATGCAAAAGACCCCGAATAGCCAAAGCAATCATGAGAAAGAAAATTGGAGTTGGAGGAATCAGGCTTCCTGACTTCAGACTATACTACAAAGCTACAGTAACCAAGACAGTATCCTACTGGCACAAAAACAGAAATGTAGATCAATGGAACAGGAGAGAAACCTGAGAGATAAACACATGCATATATGGTCACCTTATCTTTGATAAAGGAGGCAAGAATATACAGTGGAGAAAAGACAGCCTCTTCAATAAGTGGTGCTGGGAAAACTGGAGAGCTACATGAAAAAGAATGAAAGTAGAACACTCCCTAACACCGTATACAAAAATAAGCTCCAATTGGATTAAAGACCTTAATGTAAGGCCAGACACTATAAAACTCTTAGACAAAAACATAGGCAGAACACTCTATGATATAAATCACAGCAAGATCCTTTTTCACCCACCTCCTAGAGAAATGGAAATAAAAACAGAAATAAACAAATGGGACCTAATGAAACTTAAAAGCTTTTGCACAGCAAAGGAAACCTTAAACAAGATGAAAAGACAACCTTAAAATAGGAGAAAATATTTGCAAATGAAGCAAGAGACAAAGGATTAATCTCCAAAATAAAATATACAAGCAGCTCATGCAGCTCAATATCAAAAAAACAAACAACCCAATCCAAAAATGGGCAGAAGACCTAAACAGACATTTCTCCAAAGAAGATATACAGATTGCCAACAAACACATGAAAGGATGCTCAACATCACTAATCATTAGAGAAATGCAAATCAAAACTACAATGAGGTATCACCTCACACCAGTCAGAATGGCCATCATCAAAAAATCTACAAACAAAAAATGCTGGAGAAGGTGTGGAGAAAAGGGAACCCTCTTGCACTGTTGGTGGGAACGTAAATTGATACAGCCACTATGGAGGACAGTATGGAGGTTCCTTAAAAAACTAAAAATAGAACTATCATACGACCCGGCAATCCCACTACTGGGCATATACCCTGAGAAACCCATAATTCAAAAAGAGTCACATGTTCATAGCAGCTCTATTTACAATAGCCAGGACATGGAATCAACCTAAGTGTTCATCGGCAGATGAATGGGTAAAGAGGATGTGGCACATATATACAATGGAATATTACTCAGCCATAAAAAGAAATGAAATTGAGTTATTTGTAGTGAGGTGGATGGACCTAGAGTCCATCATACAGAGTGAAGTAAGTCAGGACGAGAAAAACAAATACCGTATGTTAACACATATATATGGAAGCTAAAAAAAAAAAAAAAAAAAAAATGGTTCGGAAGAACCTAGGGGCAGGACAGGAATAAAGACACAAATGTAAAGAATGGACTTGAGGACACAGGGAGGGGGAAGTGTAAGCTGGGACAAAGTGAGAGGACATATATACACTACCAAATGTTAAATAGATAGATAGTGGGAACCAGCTACAACAGGGAGATCAGGTCAGTACTTTGTGACCACCTAGAGGGGTGGGTTAGGGAGGGTGGGAGGTGGACGCAAGAGGGAGGGGATATGGTGGTATATGTATACGAATAGTTGATTCACTTTGTTATAAAGCAGAAACTAACACACCATTGTAAAGCAATTATACTCCAATAAAGATGTTAAAAAAGGAATAAATTAAAAAATAAAAGAAAAAAAATAAAAGCAAATACTTTTCATCATCTGACAAAGACAAAGCTGTGCAAACCCTATGACGTCTGGGGAAATATGAAAATATTCACCATGATATATGTGCAAAAATGTACCATGTGGCATTTTTCATTATAGCTAAAAGCCAGAAAGAACTCAAACATCTACAAACATAAAGTTGTGGAATACTATATATTTAAAAGATGAAAATGACTAAATTATAACTACATGCAATAACATGGATAAATCTTATTAACAAAATCTTGTTGAGCACAAGAACCCATATCCCAAATAATACAATGGTATGATTTCATTCATAAACATTTCCAAAACAAGCAAAGCTAAAGCATCTAATTTGGGTATGTGGACATAAATAGTAAAAATTGAAATAATAACAAAGAAATATCCTTAAAATCAGGATGAGGGTTTTGGCCATCATCAGGAAAGGGTACACAAGGGTTTCTAGGATGCTGGCAGTATAATGTTTTTCTTTATCATTGGTGAATTACCTGGCTCACATTTATTTTGTTTTGTTGATGAGAAAGTACCCAAGGTGATGTTTCATATGATTTTACATCAGGAGACCTCCAATATTAAGGTGCTCCTGTAATCCACATTCATAACTATGTTGTATAGTCTTTGTTTTCTCCTCTATATCTACTCTTCATCTTTGTCCATCCTGAGAGGCTGACTATTTTGGATCAATAACTATCTCTCGTGTCCTCTAGCTTTCTGTGGACTTGACCAATGAGACACTGCAGCAGGAATGAGTGCGTGATACTGTTACCCTTGGCTTTTTACGACCTCAAATTCCCAATAAGTAGTTCTCATCTATAACTATGCCCACTTTTCCTCTTACTGGATGACTGCTATTCCCCTCCCTTGCAGTTGGGAGTGCTAACACCACTCTCTATTTCTAGCTCTCTATTTCTGCTCCTATGATTATAAATAGACCCTCCACTGAACTCTACTCAAATAGTCATATTTTTGAGTATGGCTCTCAGTTTCCTGTCAATTAGTTTTCTGACTAACACAATACTGCTTTTCTTCTTCTTGGTCGAATCAAAATGAAAAAAAAAAAGTTTCTAATCACTTTAGCTGGAATTCCAAATTCCAGTAACACACATTGTTAATGCTTTATGATTTGGCAATCAAATAGATCCTCCATTGATTTTTATGTTTCATGAAATCATACAGTTCTTGAAAGCAGGACCATCTCATGGTTCTATCCCGCACATAGCATTTAGCAGAGTGCTATATAGTCCATGGCATAAGAGTTCAGCATACACGTGCTGACTGATTCATCTCTTATGTTTTCATTTAATATGGTGTATTTGGCAACTAGGGGACATGTTTCCCACAAATAAATTTTTCTCTAATTCTATCATTTAATAAGTGACTACTAAAATTTTCCTTTGTGGTTGTCTCATTTGTATTATTATATGTTTACATGTTATAACAGAATAATGCTATTAGACATTGCTTGTATGCTATTATAAGGGGAAAATTATTACTTATATTGATGCCATAGGAAATTAGAGGACTGTAACTCACTATAACTTAAACATCCACTGTAAATAGAAAGATGAGATTTTCATTATTTTATTAGAATATAATAAGCCAGCATTTCATCTTATAAGCCCATATAGTATCTAATATTGTAACTGAGTAGAATTAGGTTTCATTTATATTAGGTATTGAATAAAACTGCATGTTGGGACTTCTAAAATAACTTTTAAAGTTATTTGAATAAGGCATAATTACTGCCAATCCAATCCTCGAGGTAATATTAATTTAGCATTTGTTTGTGTTTTAGTTTTGTATTTGCAGGAAAGCCACACTACTGCTGGGACTTATATTAGATAGAATTCGGGTTTGTTCAGTAGAACTTTGTTTCCACATTCAAGCAACCTAACAGGGACAAAGCAAAGCAGTCTTCAAGACAGTGGCTCTACCTGTCAGATGTAAATATTGCTATGATTTTTGTTTGTGATATATTTATTTGATTTTATTCCTATCTGAATACCTATTACAGAGTCATAGTGCCAGGTTTTATCTACATTATTTCAGGATAGAGCATAAAATGTAAACCATCTATGTGCTTCAAAATACTCAGATGTTAGGTGACCCAGAAGAGTGTATTCTGTTGAAGTTTAGTTCTGTCCAAGAGTGTGCCAGGGAGTCAGTGGATGGGCTGGATTTAATGTCTATTGGGTGAAGTTATGTGGTGGTTAGGGTCTTAACTAGAACATGGCAACAAAGAAGGTACGAAAAGCCTCCATCAAGTTTTTGTGATATACTGTATGTATAAAATAAAAGAAAGTTTTGAAAGCTTTCCCAAGGCTAGTGATTTAGTGAATTATAAAAATAACCTGCTCAATTGCAAAGGGCAATGGGATAAGAACTGAAGGACCATGAGCAAATACGGCAGAGAGATTCTAAACATCTCATTGAGCTTAAGGTGCTTAATGCAGACAACAGCTGTCCTTAAATTCTCTTCATTTTACTCTGCGATGTATGAGACTATGTGTGTAAGTGTTGTTTGTACCTTTAAAATACACCGTTTTGTTAGACTGCAGGTTCAAGGGCAGCGTACTATTTCTGGGAGAATATAGAACTGACAAGTACAAGGCCAGGCCTCTGGTCCTCCAAAGACTAGAAATACAGTGATTACTCAGCCAGGGCTTCAGTCACAAGGAAACAACTCAGCTTTCCAATTTATTACTAAACCAAAATAAAATTTTGAATGTTAAAAAAATTAATTGTAAGAATGTAGACTAGAGGATACTCAGAATTTCACACACACACAAAACCCTGGTCTTTTGTGTTAACCACAAATTCAGTGTGTCAGTATTGTGAAATAGCTGCTAGAATTTAGTGCAAGTTACATAACACTGATAGAAGAAGAATGTTTCTCTTCCTCTAGCCTGTACAGAGAAATGGGGATAATGGTAATAATAATTACACCAGCAAGGTTTTAGTGTAAAATTCACTTTTGCATACATTATCCCATTTTAGCATAGATGCTTACAGAATTTTTTATATCTAGATGGGTGTCATAAAATAAGTGATGTGGGAACCAAAAAAAAACCAAAGAAAGAAAAACCCCAAACACAAAACACTTTAGGCAGTGGTTTCAAGGCAGCAGTGTAGGTTTTAAAGTATGGTCCCTGGACTTGTTAAAGTTTTTAATTTTCATTCAGGTTATTGAAAAGTAAAATGAATTTTCATAATAATACTAAGAAATTATTTGCATTTTTCAATGTATTGACATTTTAACTGATGATGCAAAATCAGCAGTGGGTAAAGTTTCTGATGCTTTTGCCTGAATCAAAGCAGTGGTACAAAACTATACTATTAGCCATTTTATTCTTCTCTGTCAGGTACTCACAGGAAAAAAAAAATGCCAGGTTAACTTAAGAATTTTTGTCTTTGAATTATTTGTATTAAATATCAACCCTTGGGTACGTCTCCTTATAGTCTGGGCAATGAAATAAGTACACATAAAGCATTTCTGCTACCTACCAAAGTGAACCAATATTTTCCAAATGAACAATGCATGATGTTTCAAAAGCTTCAAGTTATGCATGGGTAAAAGATCCATTCAAAGTAAAAGTTAGACCAACAGATCTTAATGGAACAGGATTTAAAAGTTCATTAGTACACTTTTGGATTCCATCTTACAACCTTTAAGGAACTATTTGTCAAGTTTGGATGTAGTATCAAAGATCAAGAGTCACAGCTGCTTGAAGAGGAAAATGCCCTTCCCTTTTTCAATTATATATCTCTGTGAGGCTGGATTTTCATTAAAACAACACAGATCGAAGGCAAAGAAGATATGAGAATCCAGCCATCTGGAGACATTAAACAAATCTGAGATGTATAAAAACAATGCCATTTTTCTCAGGAATTTAATTTTTTTGAATACATAGTTATTTCTCCTAAAAAGTACAGTAGTTGTGTTAATAGGTAATAGGTTTATTATTTTTGTTTTATAGGAATTAATAATTAACAGTGCTTAAGTTTTCTGTTTTACTTTTTAATATGGTAAATATCAGTACATATAACTCATATACAGGAAAATTATTGGAGGTTCTCAACAGTTTTCGGAGTTTAAAGGAGTCCTGAGACTACGACATTTGAGGAGTGCTTGCCTAAGTAAACCTAACAGAAGAATAATGAGACAACATGGTAGCTGCCATTAAATGTTTGAGAAGCTACCTTGGACATCTTTTGTTTTTACCTGCACAGCATCCAATTCCTGTTTTTCTGAGAAAAGCACACCTGTCTTCCTCTGAGGAGTCATATCGCTTCTCTATTTTAATTGGGGTCTATCTTAACCCCTAGCTGCAGGGGTAGATATTCTACCTCAGTATAGCCAATTAGTATGTTTTTCATAAACCCCATCTCCTTCTCTCACAGCTAGAGTGATTAATCAAAAATGGGTATAAGTGAGGGCTTCCCTGGTGGCGCAGTGGTTGAGTGTCCGCCTGCTGATGCAGGGGACACGGGTTCGTGCCCTGGTCCGGGAGGATCCTACATGCCATGGAGCGGCTGTGCCCGTGTGCCATGGCCGCTGAGCCTGCGTGTCCGGAGCCTGTGCTCTGCAGCGGGAGAGGCCGCAGCAGTGAGAGGCCCGCGTACCGGAAAAAAAAAAAAAAAATGGGTATAACTCAAGTCTCAGACTTTTGCAGGAAGCCTTGGAGGAGAGATGGGGTTAATAACCCACTGGTCTATTTGGCTAGAACTGCTGTTTGGCATCATGGTCATCATCTGGACACACCTTTCTCAAAGCAAAAGGACTGCAGAAGAAGATAGAGAGATGGAGAGAGACATAACTCTAATCTTATCATTTGAGAACCTGGCTCCAACCATGGTAGTTTTATGAGGCTGTAAATTCCCTATCTGATAAAAATCAGTTTGACTTGGATTTCTCTCATTTATGTCTGAAAAGATCCTACTGAGTATTGTTCCAGAAGCAACATGAATCATGACTGACCAGCTTTATTCTTAATATAAGAAAGAAAATTCGGACAATCAGTGCTGTTTCAGTCATTGCAAAAATTGCACCAAAGGATGATCTAATTTTGAGTTGGAAGAACACTTAGGGATGAAAGGAATAAACACCTTTATTTTAGGAGTAAAGAAATTTACTCCTGAAGATTTTTTGTTATTTCCAATACCTAAGATGCAGATTTTTTGTTATTTCCAATGACTAACTAGTGGTAGATTAAGAAATAAGCTCAGTATCACTTAAGTATTTATGAACATCCAATGACCATTTTTCGGTGATAGAACAGATATAAAGGATTCCAAAAACACTGGTGAGGACCTATATAATTTCAAGATTATAGAAGTCATATCAAATGAGATGAAATTAAGTGGGGAGTTTAAGGAAGTTTCCAGAAAATCTAAAAGAATAATACCTGCTATGAACAAGAAGAGTGGCTGCCACAAGGTCTATTACTGTTGTTTACTATGATTGAGAATTAAAATACAATAACTGTTCAGCAGTCGAGGTTTCTGCTTAGGTCTACACAAAATTACTCTTATGTAATTTCTCCTAGTCATTGAAAAGTCAGTTTTCAAGATTATTCTTAAGAAAGTTTGCTGATTTTACACACAAACACACACACACACCCTGATTAATACAATATATACGATGATGAACATTTAGCGAGTTTAGTAATTTTTCTGAGTTTTTCCTCTATATTGAATCAGTTTTTCCAATATATAAGCTTTTCATTTATTGTAATTCAGGTAGAAGTCTAGGAAATATTCGTTATTTCAATCTCCTAGTGTCATATGTACTGCATTAAATCAACACCAGTTTAACTTGAACTGTGCCGTGCATGTACACATGAGTACTGGACTAAAATGTGGGGTTGTTTGAAGATTTTGCCCTTTTGTGCACTAGGGCATGGTGTTCCAGAACACATTATTTTATTACTATTCTATTGCTCTGTACTTTTCTTTTTATGCTGTTCTGACTTGAATGTAGTTTTCTTTAAAATATGAAACAAACAGGTTCATCTTTTGACAACTGTACTCTTTTCTTCCCAGATATTGATCATTCAGATATCCCAACTAAACTCTCACTAAATTATTTTCATTCTCCTGGAAGGAAGGGCCTTAAATTATTAAAAACTCGGTGTAGACAATTTTTCCAGTCACTAATATTTGATATCCTATAAGTTCAAGAATACTAATCTACCAAAAAAAAGAAAAAACAAACAAATGAATTTCTTATTTGGAAACATAAGAAACATAATAAATTCAGTAAAACAAGAAAAATAATACTGAATACCTTAGGGCACAAATTTAATTTATTTCAGATTTACCCAGCAGTGCTGTGATTCTGTTGATGAAAGGTGAAGCTCAACTTTGAAGATACAGGTATAGCAAATCAAGTTGAGATGAGAAAAAAAGCCAAATAAGGAAAGAGGGTAAAAAATGTCAGTAATTCTACGTCGTCATCCATTTCTTCATCTATAGCAATGGTTCAAAAACTTCAGAGCTACTTGAAGACCTTGTTAAATATTTAGACATGGGTTGTAAATATTTTGATTCTGTGCATTTTAGTCACAGCCTAAGAATTCTTTTTAGTCAGAGCCTAAGAATCTGCATTTTTTTACTAATATCCCAGAGAATTTTGATAGAGATAATTCAAATGTTACATCAGGCAGAACAAACCTATATAGTCCATATATGAAACCCAGTTAAATTGTGTAAATTACGTATAATAGTTCTTTAGCTTACAAAAGAGAAAGTAAAGGGTATTCAGGAAATAAGCCCCCAATCGAATGTCCATTCTGTGTGTTTAATTTGCCAAAACTCTCTCAATGGAAATACAAGAAAAAAATCAAACAAATGAGAGAGACAGAAATAGAGAGAGACTTGCTTGAAAAACAGAGTGAAATGCCTTTTTCTCATCTTGGTGACTTCTGTCTAGGGCTAAATCCCTTATAAATTGCAGTTGTACTGTAATTGATTTCATTCTTAACAAAACATCAAATCCTCTTGGGAAAAAACAAAGGAAAGTGAGATTAGCTAAGGAAACAGAAGAAAATTTTTCTATTTCAATGATTAAAATTTATGCCTCAGGAATTAAGCAGGCTTGATGCTTTCCTGGATTTACAGCATTTCATTTGTTACTGTCATTAGCTTTAACTGCTTTGGGAAAATTTAACAACAGAACTATAGCATGGCTTACAACCATCATGAGCTACAAAGATTCAAGAGCATGCGAAACGCTTCCTTGCAAACTCTGCTTTAATAGGATTACATGGATAACGTCTTTGAATATTTATTCCCTCTACAAATCAGGTAGGATGCATTTTAATGACATATTTAAAATGTTGTCATCTTACGGCTGAAGACGACACCTAGAAGCGTGTACATTTTCGAAAAGCAATGAATCACAAGCCTCAAAAACTTTCTTGAAAATAGGAAGCTAATTTCAGGATGCATGGTGTCATCTTCATTGAACATATTGAAAAGTAGAATTTATGAAATAATAGCATTGCATATCAGTTACGCAGTAAATTGGAAAAATGAGATTAAACACAATCATAGGAACATAAAGCTAAAATGGGGCCCTTAATCTTTTGCAATATTTGCTATGAAACATTTTTTGGCTTCTGAAAGGACAGTTATGATACACAGTTGGATTGGTATCTCTCTCTCAGTTCTCATGCATAAAAAATAAACTGCCAATACATAATTAATGCAAATAATGAAACTGGAAACAAAATCTGAGGCCTTGTTCAGATTAATGCCAATTGCTTGACTTGCACGTGTCCTTGTCACTTACATTGAAATTTTACTAGATTTCCTTAATATCTTCCTATTTAAACATTTTTAATCCAAAAATTATGATGTTATGAATTTAGGCATTCTGTGTTGATGCATATGATTTTAATGTCAGAAAACTTGCTTGAAGCTTCTACAATCAGGCTGGAGGTGACTTGAATAAAGTTGTTAACTAATGAACAGAGTCGTTAATATTAATCTGCATATGCTCATCACTCTCCTGAAGGACATTTATTCAACTTTGAGTTGCAAAGCTAATTGAAAGTCATGGTAGGTTGATAAACATTGGAAGTAAGGCTCATATTGTCATAGCATTTATTCCTATTTCATTAATTTTGTAATGAAGAAATATCTGAATGCTTTCTCTCTGTAAATAGTACATTTCTTATATGACTGAACCATAATTTTTATGGAAAACTGGCCACTATTTAAACAGCATCCCTATTTCTTTATAATTAAAATCCTGCTCACAATTAGAACTGGAAGAACCATTCTTCAGGAGTTATAATGAAAAGAAAGAATTATTAGGACTACATAGAATAAATAAAATATTTTAAAAACAAAACAGTAGTTAATAATGTGTGTTTATGTTTTCCCTTTTCCTATTACTAAATTACACTTTTAAAAGAGGTATCTGTTCGTTTATTTAACCATTGTTTAAATTCCCACTTGTATTAGTCGGCTTTGCTGCTAAACAGTCAACCCACACAGTGTTTTACAAGAACAGACATTGATGTAGTCCTTGCCTCCGTAGGTATTGGTGACTGCAGGTTATAGGTGGCTGTTATGACTGCTTCATTCAGCATGACTTTGCTCAAAAAATCTCCCATTTTAAGACAAAGACTGAAAGAGAGAACACTATTTAGGGCATGCCCATTCTTCTGGCAGTGGGAATTAGCAAGAGACTAGACAAACCTTATGATCACATCTAAAGCTTCTCCTTAGTTGTAGTGTGTTTCAAATCCACTTACATTCCATTAATCAAAACATGTCACTAATTAATCCCACTATTAATGGGATAGAAAGTGGACTCCAAGGATGAAGTTTTTTTCCAAGTAAATCTACTTTGATATTCCAAAGGAAGGACAGTATTTATATACATCAACTTAACTGTAGAGGGAATTTTAAGTTAACAAAGCAAGATACAAAATTATGAATTTATAAGGAGATGTAAGTCACTCCATAAAACTAGAGATCACATCACTACTTGTGTATTTAAAAGTAAACTCATCCAACTGACTAGAAGAAAAGCCTGAGATCAGAATTTTTACCTTGAGTCTCCTCTGTAATTTCCTAATTTTATAAATTGATATCATTCAGCATTTCTTTATTGTATATCTCCCCATCTGTCACAGGAAAATGAAACATAGAGTTTAGGACTTTAGCTCACTGGTCCAGCATCAGTTCAGTTTCATTGTTGCTTCCTTTTAGATTATTTATTATCTGACTTCTTAGGCAAAAATCATATTTCAATTAACAGGTTGAGGTCATGTGCTGTAAGGTTGAGCCCTTATGTGGGTACCAGGATTGGTATCTCATCCTGGAAAGCCAGCACCTATTATTGTGTTTTCTTCTTCTGAAACTCCTAAATGTTGTGCTCTGGATGCTTTCTGTAAATTCTACTAAATATTTATTGCTGAAGCTTTCTGTGTATATCGCCCATCTATCTGCACCTTCCATATTATTCATCTTTTACTATCTCTTATCCTGCCTCTGCAGATTTACCTGGTCTTCACGTGTCACTTCTCTTGGTCGGGCATAATATAGCCTCAACCAAGCATGGAGTACATCATGAATTAGCAGCATGTCACAATTTTCTCTATTCATCCCCTGCCCCCTCCCCAAGTTCTACAAACAAATTTTGGATCCAGGACGGTGATAGTGGTTGGGGCATGTTCACATTTGTTCGTCACAGCAAATTAAAATAGATTTACTAGAGAATATTCTGACCAAGCTCCTTTTAATACAGACACAGGTTTCAGAGGAAAAAGTTGGCATAAGGGTCTGAAACAATCTCAGGATGACAGGTGAAAGGTGAGGATCCTATCGCATAAAAAAGCATTATACTAAAATATCTTCCTTGAATTCCAACAATATAATCCCATAGTTCTAACACCGAGCAAAATCCTGAAGTTGGCAGTTGTAGTTGGCTTGTTCCTACTGCTCTTTCCCAAGTCCTCAGACCTCAAAATACCTGCTGCTCATGAAACACCTACCCTATGTCTCATTCCTTTAAGAGAAGACTCTTAAATGCAGGAAATATGAATATCAGGTGAATAACATTCTACCATGGAGTCATGAGGGGCACCAGGATGAAGTGTGGAGAAATATTCAAGCCTAAGGGACTGGCTGGCATCCTATACTTCCCCTCATTCACTCTACCTGTTCTATTGGTTGCATCCCTGATTAATGGTCTGTGACAGTAGGTTCTGTGTCTATCTTGCTCACTACTTTATCACCTGTTCCTCGCATGCCATATGACCTACGGTCTGATATATAAAGAAACGCCAAGTCCAACAGTCCTTTAGCCCTAGTCTAAGAAATGCTGATAATTCTATACGCCATTGTAATGAAAATAAAAACGATTCCCATAAAGGTAGAGCTTGAAACTTGGGGGAGAAGAAAAAATTTTTATTAAAGAAGTCAGCAGCAGTTAGATGTGAGTGGATACATAAAATATGTTGTTTGATAAAATGAGTCTTAGCTTCTTCGTCAGATAAAATGTTTTATTTCAGAGTCACGAACATAAAGAGAGTCTAGAAAAATCATGTAGTTAGAAAACAGCTAGAGAATTGGAACATTACTGAACTCTGCCGGATAACAAATGATAACCCTGAGGATATAACTAAATGGGAGTAAACAGTACCTCAGACAACCTTTACAGTGGCACAGCAGAAAAAAGGAAGCTGTATATTTAATGTATTTTTGTGGAACAAATGCATAAGAATGTGTGATATGGGTAATTAAAACCAATGAATGTTTATATACCACTGTTTAGCAAATCCAAAATTGAGAGAATAAATGTAGTGGGCAACTAAGGTAGGGTCTTGTGTGACAACAGAAAAAAAAAAAGAAATTAGAATGAGATTATGCTTTGAAAACATTAAGTTTTTTTTACTGAGGCCCACTATAAAGTTTATAGGCCAAAGAGATAATATCATCAGATGGATTTTAAACTGTTTCACTCAAGAGACAGATAAAGACCTTAAATTGTTTGTTGTGCTTGGTACTGCCTATGGCTTTGGAAAAGAGAGATCAATAAAAGAAGCAAATAACCAGGGAAAGAATCAGTGGGGTTTTAAGGAATCTAAGTAGAAAGCTAGTGACAGATAAAGTTAACAATGCTGTATAAAAGTGAAGAAAAAATTTCCCCTTCCACATTTACTAAATTCACGAGTGTGTAGGTCTTGCAAACAATGGGGCATATTTTGCATGCAGTAACCCAATACCTTTTCAAAAGAAAATTGAATATAAATTGTATAGTAGTAAAAATGTCTCAGCTATGATGACTGGAAATCTTGGAAGAAAGAATATGATGCTGGTTCACTAGCATCAACATCCTTGAAATAAGCTCAAGATCTCTACTCCAACTGGCCTCAGCTCTACCACTGAAACATTGTTCCTGTTACAGCTGACAGCTGATTCCAGATGGTGATTGCTGAAGTTTCCCACAAGGAAACGGGTGCGCCATGCCCTGGTAGATTTCCAGGAACCGTGCATGCCAAGAACATTTTGATTCTATGGAGGGAAGGGAATGGAAATGGATTGTAAAATATTCTACTTATGGAGAACAAAGCCGCTTGACTCACAAAAGACTCCCATAAACTGTTGATCCAAACCACCCAGTGAGCCAGGGACCAAGTAGAGATATGACCATTCTCAGAAGCACGATCAAGAAATATTAAGAAGTAAACTTCCTATTTAGATTCAAGGGAATTTAAACTATCCTTTCTTTGATTGAAACTAAAACTTGTTTAGCTTTCTGGTGTCTATACTCACCATTTCCATTCATATTCATTTTACTTTTAATGTTCCAAAAAACAGCTCTTACCTAGGTTCTCTCCGTGTTACTCCAGAAACAATTTCAAGTCCTTAACTTTTCTTTTCTTTTTTTTTTTTGGCATAATGGCAACATTTGACACAATCGATCACTCATTTCTTAAACACCTTGAGCACAGCCTCGGAACTGAACACCACACTTTCTTGGCCATCTTTCTGAGCCAGTCACCCTCAAACTCCTTTACTGGCTTCTCCTCAACTCTCTGACTTCAAATGTTGGAGGGCTCCAGGGCTTAGTCTTTGAAAACATCCTGTATACACACAGGCCTGAGATTATTCCATCCAGTAGCATGGCTTTAAAAGCCATTTATTTTCTGATGGTTCACAAAATGTTATCTCTAGACCTCTTCCTTGAACTCCAGGTTTGTATACCCAATTGCTTAATCTACACTATGTCTCAAATTTGATACATCTAAATCTGAATCCTAATTGCCATAAACTGAAGGCTTGTGTCCCCTCAAAATTCATATGCTGAAACCAAATCCTTAATATGATGCTATTTGGAGGTGGGGCCTTTGGGAGGTGATTAGCTCATGAATGGGATTGGTGCCCTTATAAGAGAGGCCCCAGAGAACTCCTTTACCCCTTCTGCTGTGTGAGAACACAACAAGAATACAGCCATTTATGAACCAGGAAGCAGGCTCTCACCAGACACCCAATCTGCTGGCACCTTGATCTTAGAGACTTCCAGTCTCCAAAACTGTAAGAAATAAATTTCCATTGTTTGTAAGCCACCCAGTTTATATCAGCCAAAAAGATTAAGACATTGTTCTACCGCGTACAGTCTTCCCTATCAGTGCATAGCTCCATCTTATTGCTCAGGTTATGAACTTTCATGTCATCCTTGACTCCTTTTTTTCTCACAATTCACATCCAATCCATCAGGAAAAGCTTCAAAACGTGCCCAGGATCTGACAACACCTCACCACCTCCTCTGTGATACACTGGTCCATGTCCCAATTTTCTCTGCCTGAGTTACTACAGGGGTCTTTTAGCAGGTCTTCTCCCTAACTCTGCCCTCATCTCCCCACGGTTGATTCTCAACACAGCTGCCAGAATGCCTTTATTTTTAAATGCTCCATTATAGTATTCCTTTGATCAAATCTTCAGCGTCTTCCTACCTAATTCAGACTACAATCTAAGGTCCTTATAATAGAGTTTGCCTCATATTTTATAGCTCTATCCTTTGACCTCTTGGTTCTTGAGTCCCAGAGGACACATTATTCCCTAAATACTCTCAAGTCAGGATAAGCACACCAGCTTTTCCATCTGCCTAAAATAATTCTCCCGAGATCTCCCTATGATTTGGATTCCCTTGTTCCTCAGGCCTTAGTTCAGTGAGGTCTTCCCTGATGTTCATATGTAAAGTGCCACTTCCACTATACTTATGAATATCTGAGAGACTACAGAGCTACATATCTATTTTTTTACTATCTCCCACACTATAATTAAACTCTGGGAAGACAAAGGTTTTTCTGTTTGTTTTTGTTGTTTTGTTTTGTTTTTCTGTTTCGTTCTCTGATATTCCCAGCATCAAGGACAGTATCTAGCATCCAACATCTAAATGAACGTGTATTTAAAAAAATGTTTATACTAATACATTTTAAAATTAAAAATTAATATTTTATTAATCACTTCTTGTATATGAAGCAAAAAGCATACGATGAATAATAAATCAAATACCATTTTGCCTTCTACTCAAATAGCTATAAGAACATCATCTCTCTCTTTAAAATAACTGGTGTCCCTCACCTGAATTACATTTTCCTCCCTACACTTCAGAATAACTACTATTTTGACTTTTGTGCTTATGATTCCTTTGTTTTTCTTCACAGTTTAACATGTATGGATGAGTTGCTAAACAACATGTTATAGTTTTCATTTTTTCTTCTTTATGTAAATGGAATCATATGGTACGCATTTTCTGCAACTTATTTCTGCCTTATTTCACTCAACATCCATTTAGGATTCATCTGTCTATCCATTCATGGATTCCTCAAATATTTTGAGTACCTGCTATATGCCACGTACAACTCTATGATCTTAGGGCACATCAATGACCAAAGCAGACAAAGAGTCTATCACCATGGGGATCACATTATAGCAAAGGAAAATAAATACTAATAAGCATGAGTAAGTAAAATAAATTAAATATGTTGCATATTAAAGGTGAAACATACAGGAAAAAAGGAAAAATATACAGGAAAAAAATATAAAGCAGAGTATGGGGAATCAGCAGAACTAAGCCAGTAATGGGGAAGGAGAGTTCGCTGTAGTAAATAGGGTGACCAGAGGAGGCGTCATTGAGCAGACGACTTTGAGCAAAGATTTAAAGAGAGTAAGGAGGCTAGAAATTTGGATTTATAGGAGAAAAACATTCCATGTACCAGAAACAACTAGAACAAAGAAGTTAAGGCAAGAGTGTGCCTGGTGTGTTTGAGAAACAGCAAGGAGGCCAGTGTGGCCGGAGTTGAATGAACAAAGAGATCAGGAGATGAACTCAGAGACCGAATGAAGACCCAGAACCCATAAAGTTTTGAAAGCCACAGTAAGGACTTCACTCTTTTCTATGAGTGAAGTGGAGAAGCACTGCAGCATTTTGAGCGGAAGAATGACATGATCTGCCTTATATTTTTAAAGTATTTCTCTGTTGCTACAATGAAAATCAATGGTAGGGGACAAAGATGAAGGTAAGAGAGCAGTTTGGAGGCTATTACAGTCATATAAGCCTGATAGAATTTCTTGACAAATTGGATGTGCATGTGAGAGAAGGAGAGAAATCAAGAATGATTCCATAGTTTTTGCCCCAAGAATTGGAAGGATGCAATTTCCATCCACTGAGGTGGTTATCCCATCACAGTCCCATTTAACTGTGGCCTATGTAGAAGGCTGATGAATCACTGAGAAGGATAGTGGTCTATCATAAGCTCAATGAAGAGGCATCTCCAGTTGCATTTTCTCCTTAATGGAGATAGTAAATATAGTCCCTGACACCTGAGAAATTAGCTATCAAGCTGATCAATGCATTTTTCCCTCAAAACCAAAAACAAAGAGCATCAGAAGTCACTGTCAACTGGCAGAGTATACTTGTACTGTTTTGCCACAAGGCTCCATCAGTTCCTGGGTTGGCTTCATCATTTAGCTCAGTGGGACCTTAATTATCTTGTTTCCTATAGGAAATCATGCTGGTCTATTACATTGATTGTCCATGCTGATAGGGTATATTGCTTGGTAAGTAGCAAGTATCCTAGATCCCTTGAAAGATACATGCATACTAGACAATGGGAAATACACTAAAGGACTTCTAGGTGCATACCACTGAAATAGTTTTCCGGCTGTTCAGGCATCTCAGGATGTTGGAATAGCCCTTCCAAAGTGGCAGATGACTTGCATCCTGGACCCCCTAACTGAAAAAGGCACAATGCCTACTGGATCACTTTGGATTTGTAGATGACATATGCCAAATTTAGTGGGTTGCTCAATCGTTACACATATTTAGAAATGCTACTCCTATCTATTTAGTTAGTAACCAAGAATATTGAGAGTTTTGCGTGGGACTTAGAGCAGTGTAGGCCCTCCAGCTGGCCCAATTTGCAGTGCAAAAAGTATTGCCCGTTGTGCTTATAATCTGTTGAAATCAAGCATGTCCAAGGTGCCTGTTGTCAGACTGCAGTGCTCTCTGGAGACTATGTCAATTGCTGATGGGAAATTGCAGTGTAGAACAATAGTGTTTGGGAGGAAATTCATGTCCTCTGAGTAAAAAAAAACCTGATAAGCTCCTTGTGAACTGGGTATTATCTCATCTACTAAGCCATCAAGTTGGGCATGACCAGATTATATGGATGAATCATACAGAAGAGGCCTAAGGAGTAAAAATATTTGTTTCCAATATAAACACTCAGTATACATGAGGAGACACTCAATGATCAGGTGTTATAAAAACACACAAAAAAGACTTATCCTGTCACTATCATTCTTTCTATCAGCCTGAGTGTTTGCCCGCTGGACTTATAAAGGAAGAGGCCCAAAGAGATGTTTTTCGTTAACTTTTCAACAAGTAACCCACCCCCACCCAATCCTCACTGCACCCCCGTCCCCATCTCATATTTGATCTGGCTACAGCCACTGCTGGGTGCCCTATCTTCCAGGGGCAGAGAACAATGTCCAGTCATCTGGTGATAAGTCAATTCTATTAGACCTTTCTTATCTTAGAGAAGACGGCAGACAGAATATGTTCTCAGTGGACTAGATCCTTACACTAGATACGGATTTGGTTCCCTTGCCTACTTCTGCCAGAAACAACTTTTAAGGAATTAGAAAGCTTTATTTATTGTTAGAAAGTTCTATACACTATTGCTTCAAACGAAAGAATTCAGCCTCTGGCAAGAGAAGAAAGACAGTGGGCTGATGCCATGGTATTCAGTGATCTTTCCCTATGGTGTACCCCACCAGCTAGAAGCAACAAACCAAAAATAATGGTGAAATGGAATTTTAAAAACTCAATTATGGCTCTGGCTAGGAAGTAATACCTTGTGAAGTAAGTTGGGCTAATATACAGGAGGATACAGATTCCATTCTGTGATTTTTTTTTCTCCCATAGTCAAAACAAAGGGGAACGAAATAGTGAAATAGGGAGCTACATATATGACTGCTTCACCTAATGACCTACCAAGGCAACTGAATAAGTTTGTGCAGCGTGTATTTTTTATTTTTTTACCTATTGAGAAAATCTTTTTTTTTCTCTTTTAAACTGATAAAGTCCAGTATTTAAAGTTTATACATTTTTAAGAATAAACCAAGCTTTCACTTCTATGATAAAACTAAATGTCACAATTTTGCTGATATAATTTCTAGGATTTTACCATCTATGTCCCTGAGTAAGAATGCCCAACATTTTTTTTTTCTTTTTTGTACTGTCCTTGTTAGAATTTTTACAGTTAAGGTGAAACTAGTCTCATAAAATCAATAGGGGAGTATTCCTTCATTTTCCATTTTCTGGAAGAATTAGATTAAAGTTGAATTTACTATGTCTCTAATACCAAATATTCCTATAAAGCTATGTGAGCTTTATTTGTGTGTTTAAATGTTTTTAAGTTACTTAATATCATTAATAATTGTATTGTTCAAGTTTTCTACTACATCTTGACCACTCTAGGAATTTCTCATTTGTGTTGAAATTTCTTACTTTTGTTGGCATATAGTTGCTTATAACTATTTATCATTTTAATCTCTGCCACGTAGATGGGAATGACCTCTTCTCATTCCTAATAATGTTAACTCATACCTTGTTATGTTTTGTTCCATCTGCCAAATGTGTTCCAGATTTCCCCATTTTAGAAAATTTGCATACACAAACAACATCCATTGAATCAACCTATCTTTCAAACTAAAACCTTACCTTTGCCTTTTGCAAACAAACTCCTTTAAAAGTACAGTACATTAGTGAACAACAACGTATTTATCAGTTATATAATGCTACATTTAAAAAATCACTCCAAAAGTTACCAGGCTAAAACAAGGAGTGTTCTTAGGATTCTGTGGGTTGGCTGGGAGGTTCCTTTTGTTGATTTCTCCCAACCCACTTGCGTGGCTACATTTAACAAGAGGGTTAGCTAGGCTGGACAGTCCAAAATGTTCTCACTCACGTCTGGCAGTTACCTGGGACACCTTGGTTCTCCTCCGTGTGGCCTCTCCTCCTATAGCAGGCTAAACCTGCTTCCTTCACTAGTGTCAGCCTAGCACTCTAAGGGGAATGGTTGAATCTGAAACGCCTCTGTGGCTTAGACTACAGTACTTGTCACTTCTACTAGTAGCGGGGAAACAGTCCCCACTTCTTGCTGGGAGAAGCTGCAAAAAATTCATGGCACTGTTAATCTTCTGTAGTCTGTCTTCTGGCAGAAATTATTCACAGAGTTCTTATGTGCAAAATGCATTCAGCCTTCCAAAGACCCCAACAAAATTTCATCAAATCAAGGCATCAGGATTGAAGGCTTTGATCTCATGATTTGTATCAGGTTGGGTGAGACCTTCTATGTGTGAGTTCTCTTAGTCCAGAGATCTGTGAAAGAAAGAGGTAATTTATCCATCACTCTCCCTTCCCAACAGATAATGGTGAAAAAAGTATGGGGATAACCACAATAGAAATTTCCATTTTAAAAAGTGAGGGAAAGAAGGCACATAGTCAATGGTCTATGGACATTCCAGTGATTCTGAACTTCATTTGGACACATGCCACCACTTCCTCCTACTCCTAGAATAGAAAATGGTATTTGATAATGATTTATTTGCATTTTCTAGGAGTGGTTCTCTAAGCTTTTTCTCTCATCAGCTCTTGTCTCTTCCCTCTGGGCCTTTGGCTCAAGACCTTGGGCTCATGGTCCGCCTTCTGGGGAGACATTCCTTCTTTGTTTGTTTCTTTTCTTTCTTTTTTTAAAATACGAAATAGCCCTGTTTGCAGCTGAGTATCTTTCTCAAAGTATTCTGTTTATTTTAATCTGTCACTGTCCCTTTTAGCTCAAACTAGTACTGTTTTTGTTGATAACTTTCTCTTAATATTTTCTAGTTTCCTATGAATCTGACTGACATTTCCTCCATGATCTAAAAGATAAATTCACAATTCATTTTTAGATGGACCTCTTGCTATTTGAAGAATATGTGAAACTTCTAAGGCATAATGCCCTTATGATTTTCAGATGTTCTTTTTTCCTAGCCTAGAGTAGCAATTTAATTTTCTGAGAGCTTAACAGCCTTAATTTCAAGTTTACCATGTGGCCACTTTTTATTTTAAAAAATCTTTTTGTGGGCAGAATATAGAGAAGATAAACAGGTTTATTTTCCAACCCATAATATGTACTGGGTCTTCCATAATTCCTGCAGACTTTTCTTGCTCCTTGAACTTTAGTTTATCTTTCCCTTCTCGTACCTTATCATATGAAGCTATAAGAAGCCATTTGACAGTTTTCACATTCTGTCTGGAAGTTTCCTTGCTCAGATTCACAAGTTCATTAGGTATATTTTTTATATTCCACATTTGTCAGATGACATTGTCTCTGACTGTTTCTCCACTGCATAATATGGATCTCCCTTTCTCAAGCCTTTAGTAGTAATTCCTTCATTGTTCTCCCAGAATCCACTAACACTCTCCTTGATGCTTTTATATTTTCTTCCTACAACTTGGTGCCAAAACTAATGCCACATGCTTTAGTGTTTAGTCAAAACGACAACTGTCTATTAATTCTCAGGATTCCATGGGTTCTCTTCTGGGTGGTTTTTTTTTTTTTCTCTCTTTTTTTTGCTGGTTTCTCCTGGACTCAATCATCTGCATTCATCTGCATCTTTGGCTGGATTGGGTTATTCACATGTCTGGAAATGAATGCTGATGGTTCTGCTGGGGCACCTCTGT
Organism: Aethalodelphis obliquidens; assembly: GCF_003676395.1. Classification (NCBI taxonomy): domain Eukaryota; kingdom Metazoa; phylum Chordata; class Mammalia; order Artiodactyla; family Delphinidae; genus Aethalodelphis; species Aethalodelphis obliquidens. The sequence goes on along the minus strand of NW_020837947.1, from coordinate 63,987,354 downwards.
TCTTCTCCATGTGGCTAATAGGCGAGACTAGCATCTCCGAGTGGTATCTCAGGACAGTGGTTTAAGAGGATGAAGATGAAATTGCAAGGCCTCTTGAGGCCTAGGCTCTAGAATTCCAGCAACATTACCTCTGCCACATTCTATAGGTTAAAGTAAATCACAAGGCCAGCACAAGTTTATGATCATGGCAGAACTGACTCCACCCCTGGATGGGTGGAGGAACAAAACATAAAGCAAAGCAATATGCATACTGGGAAATAATTTGTGGTTGTTAAGAGGAGAGGTTTTGGAGTTAATTGCCCAAGTTCAAATCCTGGTTGCATTATTCTTGGCCATGTCGTTGGATTAATCACTTACTTTCTTTCTGGCTCTGTTTTGTTTTTTCTAAATCTGACTAATAATCCTACCTACCTCAGATGGTCATTGTTGAGGATTAAATGTGTAAAAGTATGTAAAGCATTTACAACAGGGCCTGGTGTGTTGTAAACTCTATATCAATGCTTGTTCTTAGTGTTCAATTTGCTGCTTCTACCTCATTACCTCCTACTCACTCTCCCCTCTTCTGTAGAATGATTGCTGTCCTACTATTTTACTGACTCTATTCTATAAAGATCATTGGTGGTCCCCAAGTGTATTAGATTGTCTTATTATATGTTGTTTTTATTAATCCTTTCTTTTGGAAACACATTAGTGATTTTCCTGACTACCTTTAAGGAGGTAGTCCTTAAAGAGGCCTTTAAGGAGGCCCTTCAGGATCTGCTTTTTCTCTCCCTGCCCCTTTATTTTAGTTGTTCACCAGTGGTCTTTCCTTTTATCAATTTTCCTCCTTTCTCAGCTCCTGCCCCCTGGGCAATCTCATCCAGTCCCATTGTTTTAACAATCAACACATATTCATACCATTCAAATATGCATCTTTATTTCTCAAATTCCTTCTATTTCTATCTACTTACTTGGGTATCTCTACCAATATGAACCACAAGTTCTTCAAATCCAAATAGTCCACCACAGAACTGGACTGTCAAACTACACTGTATTCCACACTCCAGTCATGGGAAATTGTATTCTCATCACACCCTGCCACCCAAACTTGTACCGTCTTGTACCCTTATTCCTGTCACTTATTCAATATTGTTACCTTATCCCACATTCAAAACTTCAGTCTCTATTGGACTATTATAATAGACACCATCATTGTTCTTCCTGTCTGCACCAGTAACTCGCCCTCCCGTCTGTTGCCTCTGTTACGTATGTACACACAAATCTGTCAATTCCTCTACTCAAAAATTTTTGATTACAATTTACTGATTAAACAAGTAAGATTAAAATTCTAAGGGGACTTCCAGTTCCTTCATGGTCTGTTCTCACCCTGTATGGATGGTGACACTCTTTTTTTATCCCTACATTTTCCCCTGCACTGGTATGCACATACCTGATTCTGAGTACTTCTAATCATCTCATAATCCCGTGTCTTTTCTTCTATCTCTTACTCTGCCTGAAATATGTTTCTCTTCCTCCTGCACTTCCTCTTTTTTGAGTATGTGTAGATTAAATATAACTCATGAAATCTGAAACACCATGAGAGTACGGTAATTTGTTTTATACTCTTTTTATAGATTTTTGTTACATGACACTTAGCAGTCTGTCTATTGTGTAGCATCATTGAATACTTGATATTAAATGGATGAAAAACTTGGTAAATGTTCGTTTCATCCTCACTCGTCATTTGTTTCCTCTCTTTCCTCTCAGAGTACTTTACGCTTTTTTCACAGTTTTTGTTGTAATGTTCCTGAATTATGGTGGTAGCATATGTTCTATCTTCCCCACTGGCCTCTGATTATATCTGTGGGCAAAGGTTGTGCTTTACTGGTCCTGACATCTACAGCATTTAGTATAAAACAGCACACACACAATGCTGAATGAACGACTTCCCACTACCCTGTCCTGTGGTTCATCCATCATTTCTTTGGTCATTCGGTAACTGGCCACCACATATCATCAGTCACAATCCTCATGGTGACCTTCCCTGTGAATCACTGATGAGAAATTTTTAAAAGCATTGAATAAATGTATTAAAAAAATGATAGAATTTCACAGAAAGTGTCTTTGAGCATATTAGAATCATTAATAAAAAGCTATCTAGTTGGGGGCTTCCCTGGTGGCACAGTGGTTGAGAGTCCACCTGCCGATGCACGGGACACGGGTTCGTGCCCCGGTCTGGGAAGATCCCACATGCCGCGGAGCGGCTGGGCCCGTGAGCCATGGCCGCTGAGCCTGCGTGTCTGCAGCCTGTGCTCCGCAACGGGAGAGGTCAGAACAGTGAGAGGCCCGTATACAGCAAAAAAAAAAAAAAAAAAAAAAAAGCTATTTAGTTACAAAGTCAATGTCAAAATCAAAAAGCATATCATGATAAAAATGTGTGAAATAGTAACTTGTTTTAAACAAAATAGCAAAATATCTAGGAATATTCAGCTAGTAGTATTATTTCAAGGTATGGGAAAATAATTATAAAACCAAAATCAAAATAATGCACTTAGCATTATAAACTAAAGAAGACCTTCTTATAAGTATTGATTAGATATAATTTTAAAATATTAAGAGTTGAAATTACATACTTGAAATAGTATTTGCAATTCCATTCAGCTTCTTCCTAATGTAGAAATCAATTTAAAAAATTTTAAACATATATACATTGAAAGAAATTTAGGCAGAATGGTTTTGTTTTAATCTCAGAGAAAATGTGTTCTAATAGTGTTTTCACTAGGAATACAATAACTGTAGTTATATAATCATGAAAAGAAAGAAATGGGTCGATGGTCATAAAACTCCCATGATAGTCGCGGGCATTGTTAATTTAAAAGTAGGAAGGCAGGGATTAAAGTTAATGAGGGGCTGAGCCTCCATGCAATTTAGTTAAACTCTTTAACACAAAAGCTGGTAGAATATATGGCAAGAACGTACCAGAGGGAGCAACAGGAGACAAGGTTGTGAATCAGTCTGTGAAAAAGAAGAGAAAAACAGGACACCCTTTAGAGGAAATGATAATCACATAGTTCCATCACTTGGTAGATTAGAGCAATCAAAGGGGTTGGAAATTCCAAATTCAGTCATTTGATAGATTGGAGAAATCACAATAAAGACATAAAGGTAAATTTGTATTTCTCATGAGGAAAATCGAAGTGGATTATTAGGTACTCCCATAGCTGTTAAATATTATGTTGACTATAATTCTTCCCTGGGTGCCTGAGAATGTGTCTCTTCTGGTCATAGAAAGAGCAAAGTTACTTCTAGACCTTTATTTTCAGACTGCCTAGATGTCAAAATTACATTACTCTCGGGGAGAAAATAGCCATTTTCAGAGTTAGTGGTTGCTACAGCAGGGATAAAATTTTCACTATCCACACAAAGTAAATTGAAAGCTGGACAAGACCCCAGGTAGCAGTAGTGAGATAGTCTGTAAAAATTTCTTTCACTTAATTCCTTCTTTCATCTATTCGTTCATTTATTTAATAACCATCTCACACCTACTATGAAATCATTTTAGCCTGTTATAATCCAATGGCTACATGTTAAAATTGACTATGTTCAGAGCTTGAATAGTGATTTTTAAGACTTTTTAACCAGGTTTTTCATATATATATGAAAAGATATATGAAAAGATATATATATTTCAGTAAGATGTTGAAGTTCTTTTTTATTGCAGGTAAGATATATCTATTTGGCATCAAAATATTCTTTTCAGTCAATTCTAATTACATTCTATTTAAAAACAGTTGGTCTTGTATTCATAAATGTAGTTTATATAGAATGGGCAAGAAGCATTTAAACAATAAGACCACGGATTCCTGTGGCCAGGGAAATGCTGTCAAACGGAACCTAGGAAATCTTGCAGAATCAACTTTCCGCTAAAGAAGATTTTTTATGAGATCATATTCAGTTTGAAAGCAGTTCTTTTCCTGCCACAAATAGACTATAAAACTGCTATGGTCATAGGACAGACCAGAAACCATGAAGACAGACAAAGACCGTTGCAGTGCAGCTCAGTGTATGGGGGATCAGCCATCCCCAGGTAAGACAAGCGGTTTTAGAATCATGTGCATTTTCTGATCATGGAAAGAGAAAAGTTGCCTTCAGATTTATTTCCCTATACAGGGAACATGTGACTGAAAAATAGAAAGCTTCCTTAGAATACAGTAAATTGTATTTCAAGTGCCAACATTGTAGAGTTGCAGAGAGGGAGACCAAATTATTTGCAATTGTTTGGGAAACCTTGATAAGTAGAAGCAATAATTCTGCTGCAGACTTACTTACAAGATAATCAGATTATGATGAATGTGCAAATAAAGACAAAACAGGAAGAAAATACTTATATCCACTGCATAGGAATAAATGGTTTACCAGTACTTGTGAGGAAGAATTAAAAATTGACCTATATACAACATTATCTATGTCATAAGGATTAATGTGTAATCATTTCTGTATTGGTCTTCTTCCTTACTATTGGATCCAAAAATCTCATTCAATCCTGTATTTTAAAAATATAAATCTTTGAATAAAATAACTATACTGATACAGATAGACATCTTGACCAAGTTAATTTGAACTGACAACAATAATCAAGATTTTACTGCCCGATTTTATCATCCTAGGTGAACCGCAGCTGCACAAACTGATAGCTTCTCAAGAGTTTTACGTATCAGTGTACACTTCACTTTATTTGGTTTTAAACTTACATTTTTTTAATCTTAGATAAAAGGTGGGGGTGGATGAGTTTTCTTACTCTCTATATGCCCTGTGGCATATCCATAAAAACCAACACACAGCATATATACTGTTATTTGTGACATGGTTCCTCATCATGACAACTGAATTAATTGTGTTTGCTTGTGTTTACATGGCTCATACGGAAGATGTGTTCATATTATAGATATGAACAACTCCACATGAAAAATGTAGTTATAATAGTAAAAATAACACGCCTAATATAGATTATTTAAAAATACAGAAATATATAGAGTAAGAATTAAAAGTCCCAAGTGAAACCCTTGTGTTCCCACCTCATTGTTCAGAAGTAACCACTAATGATATATCCATGTATATCTTTCAAGCTTTTTACCACCCATTAAAAATATATATTTATATCCATTTTACAGATGAAGAAAGCAAGCCATAAAGAGGTTAAGTAATTGGGCCAAAGTCATACAATTAGTAAGTGGTGTAACTGAGTATTAAACACAGACAGTGTTACAGAATCCATGTTTTAACTATCCCATTCTTGTCTTACCTATATTTAAAACAAAAATACATATCCACATAGGAATATTATACTAAATGTTCTGTGACATGATCTTTAATATATTTTGCAAATACAAAAAATAATCTATTTTTGTTGTTTTCCAATATTTGTGTGGTATTTCAAAGTAAGCACTCACTGCATTTAATTTCACCATATAAAAATTAATGGGCACATAGGCTGTCAAATATTTGACTGCTACTTAAAAAATATAATGAATATCTTTGTACATACATCTCTGTGTATGTGGCTGTATTTTTATAGGAGAAATTTTTAGAAGGGGAATTGCCTTTTCAAACTATGTGTACATTTTAATTGACCTCCTAAGCACTTAGTGCACCAGAGCTTGTTTTGCCAACTTTTTACCAACACAGGATATTATCAATCATTTCAAACATTTTTCAAAAGTCATGTGTAAAAAGTAGGATTGAATTTTTTTTTTGGTGATTTCTTGATAATATTGAAGGTTGACAATCCACTCATTCACATATTAATTACTCGAGTTTCTCCTTTTTTTGAATTACTTATATGTATGTGTTTCCCACTTCATATTAGTTTAGTTAATGTTTTCTTAGTGTTTGGAGAAACTCTGTATTTTGTATACTAACCCTTTATCTGTCGTATACACACACTAATATTTTTCTTAGTCTCTCTTATCTTTGTTTTGGATACTTAGGCTTATTTATGATGTTCTTATATGGGTAATTTTGCCAATCATCCCTTTATGTTTGAGGTGTGTATCCCTGTCTGTGTGAGGGAGATATCAAAAAACCTTCATGGAGGTAATAACAGCATAATGAGTTTATAGACGTAAACAGAATTTATTCACATCAAGTGATGTTGGAGAGGGGGATTCTGGATAGAACTCATTACATGAGCAAAGGAATAGTGCTGAGCTGTCACACGGGGTGTTCAGGGAAAATATAACCATTTGGTGTGCTGGAGCTTAAAATGTGAGGCATACAGTGGCAGCAAATGGGATTGAAGAAAGATAGGTAGATGCTAGATAATGGCAAGGTTGTGTGCTACAATAAGCAACCTGGAAATGCACCTTAAGGCAATGAGGAGCCGCATATGGGGAGGTGAAATGGTCATATTTGCGTTTTGTTAGAAGATTCTGACAACTGTAGGAAGGATGGATTTGAGAAACTCAAGGTAAGGTGGTGACCAAAGGAGACTTAGTATTAGATCAGATGATGCTCACCTAAAACTAGGGTGCTGGTAACTGAGAAGGAGAAGAAATGTGTTCCTCTGTCCCTAGCTTTGAAAGGTGCTAAATTTTTTTTAAAAAAGCAAATGAATAGCTTTTTTTTTTTTTTTTAACTCTTTTAGGCTAGTCCACCTAAAATTTTACTTCCTAAAGGTTTTTAGTTCCCATTGATTTTGATAGTGATATACTCAGGCCTATTAAAGAAAAACTCTCCATGTTCAACAATGTGCCACAGAACGCTCAGATCACTATTGGAATGTTTTCTGCTGTGTGTGGAAAGCTTATGCTACCTCCATGTGTAATATTTTGCATACTTTAATATGTAATACTTCAATGTAATTTATGAATAAAAGCTTATAAATTCATGATTAATTTTTCTTATCTAGTCATTAATATAAGGGAAACTAGTATCTTCTGAATCCCTACTATGTATCTCTACTAATTATTTTCTATGTTACCTTTACTATAAAGACAAAACTATATGATAGGCATTGTAACTATTTGACACAAAGGATACTAAGTCTAAGGAAAGTGAGTAAATTTCTCGGAAGACAGTAGATTCTGTACTTTAATCTAGATCTTTAATTTTAAAATACATTCTTTGGCCTAATCAACGATACCTATTACCTAGAATTTAAAGGTTAAGCTTGACCACTCTAAAATAATGGCATAGTACTGAAAATAGCAGTCAGAAAATTGTGAATTGCTTACGTTTTTTATTTTGGGGTTCACAAATCCTAATAGGAGAAATTTACTTTCAAAGAGATATTTCTACCTTTTCTGGCATTTTGGTCTTTTGAGCATTTAAACAGCTTTAGCATAATGTCTCATATTTTTCCAAGTAGGAGATAAGTTAGGTCAATCACTCCCCATCTCATCATTTATCTCCAAGGCATAAACAAAGGAAACAAACAAAAATTTTGAATTAAATAAAAAAAAACTGAGTCGTATCATAGCTTATATCAAAGTATTTGAGTTGGAAATTAATTATATACCAGCATATATACGAGTATTAATTATATACGGGCATAAGTGATGAATTTTCTAATTTATCTTAAATTAATTTTTGTATGATTACTCATGGCCTCTGGAACATATAATAAAACAAATACAAGCAGAATATTAAGTGGTCATTTTTACTTACACATTTTAACAAGTTAATTCTTTTAGAGGAACATATCAACTAGAGGTTTAATATATCTTGGGGTTCAAAATGTTGTTACATTATTTAAATTAATTTCATGACTTACAGCAGCAACAGACTATGTGTAAGTATACAATATCATTGCCGGCATTTTCCCCTACTGAGTCTTCTCTGCTGTGTTTGGCAGTCTGTGTCAGACCGTAGTTTGATTGGTAGAGCATCAGTTTGCTCCTTGTCATGAGGTTTCTCTACTTTAATCAGCCTTCAGATTAAATGGATTTTATTGCACCTGGAAATAAATAACCGCATACTGCGTTTTTTTTTTTTTTTTTCTTAAAATAGATCAGACCTAAGCTGTGAACCAGAGGCATGTTTTAGAGCTTAACATCTTCTCTTTTGATTGGTGAAATCTATCTGAATTTGCATGAAGTATGCATATATACATCATAATTACACAAAAATTTTTCAAATTAATTTTTAGCCCTGTTTAAATGATATTAACAGATCATTGCTATAGCTTTTAGGGGTTTACTTTTACTTGTGTGAAACATTTTTTCATATTAATGGAACTAGAATTATATTGCATTTTATACATAAGGGATCAAAACAACTTACACACTTATACAGCATTTCAGATTCTCTCTTAATGCTTATTTTCTCTTGAAGTCTTTTTTAATTAATTGCTAATGAAGATCTTATAAGAATATGAATTGGATAAAGGAGAAAGTAAAATTAATTTTTAGACTAATACACATCATCTTTTAAATGCTGCCACCAGTCCCTTTAATTTGTTGATCTTCTTCTGACCTACTTATTTTACATGTTTTAAATGCTTACATCATAAGGTGTTTGGTAAGTGCTTAATCATATAGATAATGATGTGAATATAAAGTGCAGCAAGGTAAAGTAATCACATACTTTAACTGGTCAATGAACAATGAAAATCACCTTAGACCCTTCCCTTCCCCTATTCACTTACATCATGACACAGAATGTATTCTCGGAGAAGACAGGGGAAGGATTGACTGGTGTCATCTGTTTACCATCCAGCTCCAAACTGGATGGTTGATTTGTTTGTTGAAAACAACTTGAACATTCTTCTTAGCATCTCAGCTGAAAAAGGGCCAAATATTCACTGAAACCTGGTCTTTGCAGTCAGCAAATGGAATTGTTAATGACCTTGGCAAAGCAACTTCAGTGACTTGGAAGACATGTTACCAGATTGCTCCTGGTCAAGGGGAGGAAGGAAGGGGAGAAAGCAAGAGGATAGTAATGCACAAAGGGGCCTCAAAGGATTGCAAAGACATTTACGGTTTATGTTTAGCTAGAGGGAGACAGAATCAAGAGAGCACTACTTTTTAATATAGAAACATTTGAGCACATTCATAAGCAGAAGAAACCAATGATGACAAATATGTTATAGAAAATGCAGAGAAAAGGATTATTAGCTAGAGCAAAGTCCCTGAACATGTAAACCAGTGTGGGAGACCAAACACTGGGAGACGAATTAGCTTTCAACATGAGGAGGGCAATGACTCTTTCCATTTAGAACAAGAATTTCTAAGTCATTTGTTTTCACGTCTCTGTGTCTGGAGACAAAAACAGTTGAGTAAATGGAAAGTCAAGATGGTAGGACCTGCCACTGGACAGAGGAGAATTTTTTAAACTAAATATTATTTTCATACTTTAAGAGGAGATTAATTATGTCATAACTGAACTATGCAAGCAGAACTCAAATAGTAAAATCTCCAGATATTTTATGGTTTAAGTTTATGAACACTTCCAATGAACACTTTATATTTTCTTTTGACTGAGTCCAAATGTTATCGAATGAGAATGGGAAAATGAGTTATTCACTGACATATGAAATGGAAAGAAACTGGCCTTGTATTTTTTCAGAAGTATTTTTCTAATACATGTGTTATAAAATTTTATTTCTTGATGCTTTCCTTTTTAGTTTAATTAAAATTTCCTTGAGATGAATGACCCTTTTTTCTTTCAGAAATCATTTTTTGTTCACTAGGAAAGCAGTCCAATCTTCCCCAGACCAATTAGGTTTCAGTTGTTAATAGAATCTCAGCATATGTGGTCTACATCTTCAGGTTTTAAAAACACTTGTTTATCTCTAATTTACTTAAGTTTGTTACATATTTTCAGATATTACTTATAAGTGTTTAAGCATGTATAGTCCTATTAATTGCTTGAAGGAACTTAGTAAAAAGCAGCATTTTTAGAACTGATTTAGTGCCTGTTTTGTGAAATGAGGGAATATATAGCTCAGACCATTTTCTTTGTGTTTATTTTGGAGACAAGAGAACAAGAGAAGTCGTAAGAAAATTTTTCTAAGGCAAATTTATTTCACCTATTTGGGTTACTTACTAAAACTGTCTGTCTGATAAGAATGATTTCAGGATGGGAATAAATAATATTCACAATAAACTCTCCATGCAGTCAAATTGGAATTTGTTTTTGACACCATGGAAATACATACTCACTTCTCCTTCCCTTGGGACAAACAGATGAGTGGATGGCACAAAGGCTATGACTACACAATGATAAAACATCTGCTCACTTTACTAGACTTTCAGAAATCAAATGATCTACATGGTCTAACTTCAACACAAAGCATATGGATTGCTTGAATTTTTAAACAAAATAAACTTATCCAGACAAACTACTTTTTCATCTTAAAGACATTCAGAACAAAATGCAGGTGGGAATGATTACCAACTTGGGTTTTATGATTAAAATTCAAACGAGTTCTGCAGTTAGAGCACAGTGTATGTTCTTTTTAACATTAAGTAAAAAATGAGAGAATTATAAGAATAATGATCAAACTAAAAATTAAAAGAGAATAGTATAATGGTAAATACCTACGTTAGCACAGTCCTCTGTAAAGTTGAAAGGCTCAAATCAAACTATAGATATGTAGCTTAATTAGAGTTAATGGAAAGTAAATGCTTGCAAAACAATAACATCATCATCACCAACACAACCCAACAACAGCAACAGGATGAGGAACAAATGTGGTAAGTCTGATTTGTAGCACTTTTTATTAGTAGGCTGTGAATTGAGACTGCGAAACCAAATCCAAGCTCTTCCGTCTGAGATCTTAGTCATGTAGCAGTGTTTTTGAGCCACTTTTGAAAAATGAGGATAATGTACTTTATAACCTGAGCTTTTGTGAAAAGGCTAAATGAAAATATATATTAGAGTATTTATTATAGGGACTTCCCTGGCGGTCCAATGGTTAAAACCTCACCTTCCAAAACAGGGGGTTCAGGTTCGATACCTGGTCGGATCACTAAGATCCCACAAGCCTCGAGGCCAAAAAACCAAAACATAAAACAGAAGCAATATTGTAACAAATTCAATAAAGACTTAATGGTCCACATCAAAAAAGAAAATGTATTTATTTTAAAAGAGTGTCTGGAACATAGCTGTCATTCCAATACCTGGGTATCCCTTTTCTCCCTTCTACTCTTCTCTAAATGTCTTTGTGTTGATGCTTCCTATTGACTCTATCTGCTAATGAATAAAAATCTTGTTTAAGGAAGTATGATCATCTTGATGGGCTTTCAGAGAAGACAGAGGTGGGCTTTCAGAGAGGAGAGAGGTTCATCACCAAATCTAGGAGTAGGAACTCTGGGAGGTATGATCCAAGAGTACATTGAGGTTTAGTCTAAGGCCCTATTTTCATGTATCACTTACTGATTAAAAAGTAATTTAAAAAATAGCTTTTTGTTGTCCCAAAGATTTTTGCATGGTTTCATATCAAAGGCTCAGCTCAATGTCAAGCTTTCTAGTCCAACCAATCTGGGATTGTAACCTTCAAAACTGATATAGTATAAATCATAACTTCCTGTTTCACTTTATTCATGGCAACTGTCACCATCTGAAATTATCTTATTCATTCATTCATTTATTTATTATTTCAGTGTTTGTCTTCCCCTCCCCACCTAGAATGAGATGCAGCGATTTTACCTGTCTTTTAATAGATTTTTAAAAATCTATCATGTGGTGATTAATAATGGTTGAATAAATTAACAAACTATCAATAATGAGTTTTCAGAGGCAGACAACCAATGCTAATACATATTGTGCACTTGCTATATGCCAAGGATTATTTTAAGCATTGTATATGTATTAACTTATTTATTTCTCACAATTTCAATCAGGAGGTAGGTACTATAATTATCCACATTTTATAGAAGATCAAAGAAATGTAAAGAAAGAGTAAGTAATTTGCCAAATGCCCCACAACTGGTAAGTGCAGAGAAAAATTGGAACCCAGCCTGCTTTGGGGCCCATAGCCTTAAGTGCTGTGCTGTGATAATTTTGTTTCTCCTGACACAGGGATGTTTTCTATGTTGCTATGGATATCTGCATATAAGGTGGTGCTTATCTAAGATTGTTGTATACTGAAACACATAAACAATAACAACTTATTTCCAGAAAATTTCACAATTAAAAACATGTGAACATTTTTTTCAGTTGTAAAGATGGCTGAGAAACAGCATTTGATAAAGCAAGTTGTGAGTTACTTTACCAAAATTTCTCTAAATTTAATAGTTTCTATAATCTCTGAGATCAGTTCCTAGTATTACAACACCAAGATGGAATAAGATATCATTCAATGAAACTTTTAGAGTCTTACTGGAAAGAGATATATTTTGAGAACAAATATAGATTTTAATTTCAGCTCTGACATTTATAAGACTTATTAGATTTCTATGAGTCACTTAATCTTCTTGAGCATCTGAGACTCATTTTCCTGATCTTTAAAATGGTTATAATGATGCTTGACTTGTGAAGATCAAATGAGAAACATATAAAATGCCCAGCAAAATGCCATAAGCATAATGGAAGCTAAATGAAGGTTAGATGCCATGGCTTCCCTTAGATTCTGTATATTAGGAAAGAGTAAATTGGCTAAAACACTTCAATATGTACAGCTGATCACATATGTATTTTCTGAATCTTTTAGTATATTCATTCAATCAGTTATTGAGCTATACCAGAAATCAGACACAATAACATGTCCCAGGAAACTGTGTGGGCAGTATGGAACAAAACAGACAGGGCCTCTGTCCTCATGGAGGTTCCATTCTGGTAGGAAGGAAAACATTTAACAACTAATCATGAAAAATAATATATCATTATAGGTTGTGATATAATTTGAAAAAAAAAAAAAACACTAGTTAAATTAGCAAAGAATGAGCTGAAGATACAGTATTACTTTTTTTTTTTTTTTTTTTGCGGTACGCGGGCCTCTCACTGTTGTGGCCTCTCTCGTTGCAGAGCACAGGCTCCGGACACGCAGGCTCAGTGGCCATGGCTCACGGGCCCAGCCGCTCCGCGGCATGTGGGATCTTCCCGGACCGGGGCACGAATACGTGTCCCCTGCATCAGCAGGCAGACTCTCAACCACTGCGCCACCAGGGAAGCCTGAGTATTACTTTTAAGGTACAGCATGAGGTTAGTGATTCAAGTAATTAAAAAGACTGATGTGTCAGGGTGATAATGGCCCAGCAAGAATGATTATGTTTGAGCTGAAGACCTAGGCTGAGATCAGATGGTACAGGTCTGGCCCTATCTTCTGGGTTATTAAACCCTATGTGGAAGGAAATAGGCAGCCAATGAAGCCTTATGAGCAGAGTAGTACAAAACTTAATTTATCTTTTTAAGATATCACTTTGTCTACTCTGTGGGGAATGGACTGGAAGAGGGCAAGAGAGACTAGAAGAGACTAGAAGAAGACTAGAAGAGAGAAATCTGGTTGGAGGATAATGTAAGAGATTACTGTGGTGTGGGCTAAGGTGACTGCAGTCACGAGGGAGGAAGGACCTATTAGAAATATACGTTGGAGGCAGTCTCTGGGGCTTGGTAACAGATGAGCTGTGTCGGTGAGGGAAAGGGAAGTGTTGAGAACGTCCCTTCCTAATGTCTTGCATAAATAACTGGGTCAATGGAGAAGCCATTTATTGAAAAAAGGAGAGAATAAATAAGGAAAGGAAAAAAATGAGCATGTTAATTTTGCAATCTTTGAGAGTAATCCAGATGGATGTCAAATATTATTTGTTTTGTAAGCCTAAAAGTTAGAAAGAATGGTCTGAGCTGGAGATAAAAGTTTGGAAACTATGGACTTATCTCTAGGAGGATGGCAAAGCCAGGAAAGTGAAGAGATTGTCAAGAACATAGACTGAAAAGTGAACAAGGCACAGACTTGAGCTTGTCTTTGGTTTCTTCTGGAAACTGCCTCTGAGATAAGGATTCAAGTGCAAGTAGTTTATTTGAAAAGTGCTGGGAACACTGGCAAAGGAGAAAGGAAATGACCTAGGGGAGAGGAAGAAGTCAACATAACGTGCCTTATTCAAGCCAGCTACTACTCCAGAGCTTAATACCGTGGTGCAGCTCGTGGAAATGAAGTAAATCACACACTTCAGAATTAACCTATGGAGGGGGCACAGGAACTGAAATATTTGTACACCAAAACCCCTTTACCACTGGGGATGGCTACTCCCAGAAAGTGTTAATTACCTGGCATTCTCAGGCTGTTCCAAGTGAGTTAAGGGGTCTTCTCTGTTTCTTAGGAAGTTGGATTAGCAACGAAGATATTATTTCTGATCCAAACAAGAGCAGTTTTGGCTCATGAGGAAAGGTGAATGTTTGGGAAATTAGGGTTGCCAGATAAAATATATGCAGTATTTGGAACACACACACACATATATACCAAAAATGATTTGTTGTTTATATATTTAAATTTATCTAGTTGTACGTTTTGTTAGTCTGCTAAGTCTTTCAACCCTAGGTGAAATGAGCTGAAGGGTGAATGGGAAATGAAAAATCAGTGAATAAGGAGGAAGTGATATTGACTGTGCGTAGAAACAGAGAGATGGAAAGGGAAGGGACTCAGACTGTGTTTCAGATGGGTCCTCCTACAGCGTATATGAAGGCCAAGGGGAGCGGGGCAGTTGAGAATGAGAAGTAGAAAACAGAGAGTGGGGAGCATGGTAGATTGAGGTAGTTCTTCCCTACTGTGTGTTTCTTTCTTGTGAGTCTTCTTTACTACTCACACAGAACACTTCCCTTCTGACACTTCTGGTCACCAAGTGTGTGGAGTTTTGTTTTGTTTTCCCCACAACAATTTTCTGCAACACCACATGGGTGTCCTACATACAATTTGACTCAACTCTTACACTATCTACCTAGAGGTAGTGTCAAATCTTACAGGTTAAGGGCTCCGTCCTACAAGACTGCTCCCCACCCCCCACACACACACACATACACACACACACACACGCCCTTCAGACCCAGGCTGTCACCTGTGCTTCTGACCAACCAGCTATAGATCAGAGGTTTAAATGACTCTCTCCTTGGGTTCTGCTGGTTCGCTACAGCAGCTCACAGAACTCAGGGAAACACTTACTTATGTTTACCAGTGTATTAAAGGATATGACAAAGGATATAGATGAAGAGCCATAAAGGATACAGATGAAGAGCCAGATGTAGAGATACAGAAGGTGAGGTCTGGGAGGGGCCAGAGGGCAGGACCTTCTGTTCTCCTGAAGTTGGGGTGCATCACGCTCTCAGTGTGGACATGTTCCCCAGCCTGGAAGCTCTCTGAACGCTGTACTATTAGGATTTTATGGCAGCTTCCTCGTGTAGGCATGATCAATTTTCAATTCTGTTTGTAGACCTCCTCCCCTCTCTGGTGGATGAGTGGTAGTGCTGAAAATCCCAAGCTTCTAATCCTGGCTTGGACTTTCTGGTGACCAGCCCCACCCAGGAGCCACCCAGAGTCACCTCCTTAGAACAAAAGATGCTCCTAGTGTTTGTATCACTTAGGAATTTACAAGGGCTTTTAGGAGTTCTGTGCCAGGAACCGGGGGGCACAGACCCATAGAGATACATGTTCCTATTATCTCACAAGCAGGAAAAACTGGAGTGTGTTTGATTCAGCTGATGAAGATGGATTGACTTTTCATTGGAAGTGAGACCCCTGCATCATACCATGAAGCAGGAGAGAGGGAAGAACATTCTTAAAGAAAGCAGGAAAATATCAGGGATTTTGATAAATAAAGAGTCAGATTTTCAGAAGACATATTGGAAGTGTTTTGGAGACAGGGCAGGAGGAATGTCCGGGTCGGAGGAGGAGGCAGGACAGTGGGCGGATGTCTGATCATCAGAAGGGCTTACAGTACACTGTGGGAGGGGAGGAGTGTAAACAGGAGTGGAGACAGGATGGATTCAGACTGGAGGGAGACTGCAGACTTGAGTCTAGTCCACACTAAACACATTTATTAGTAGAATAAAAATCACTTAAAATAATTATAACCAGCAGCTCTTTTAAAAAAATGTTCTCAATTGTGTATACACACATATGCTCATATACATAAGGATGGATCATTTAGTCATAATTAAAATACTTCAGGTTTTTCAGAGGTTAATCTTTTCTTTTAAGTTTATTATTTAAAAGATTAAAAAATGAAATCCTTTCAGATACCTCAAAAACAAACTAAAGTCTTTATAAAAGTTTTTAGGCTATTGAATATTTTAACAATTTTATTTCTGTGTAGTCTTCTAATGCACATATAACCACAGCTGAATGAACTATTGATGTTGAAATACAGAGCAATAGTTAACAGAAGGTAAGTTAATGGCTATAGTTGTATAATGACCAGTTGAGTAAATCTCTTTGGACATAAAAGATAACAGATCTTACTTATTACCTTGAAACAACAGAGGTATAACCATAGTTCTATGCTTTGGGGTATGATTAATGAGCTCTGTCTTCAGTTGTATTAAGAACTGAGTGAAAGTTTAACTACCAAAGAACATATACATCACTCCAAAAAGAAGCTCCACTGTGTACAATTCCCTTGGAGACAGTAGAGAATCTTAAGAAAAATAAGCACTGAAAAGTCAATAGGTGGATGACTTCTAGGGAAGGTAGTCAACTAATTGTGTAATGAATCACTGCAAGTTGAAAACTAGAAGCAAATTATAGATTTTTGAGTTTTAGGAAAAAAAAAAATTGTTAACCAAATAGTGCACCCTGATCAGAATGCATAAATGAAAAAAATAAGACAGTTGAATAAAAATCTACCAGGAGTTATTCAGGATTTATATTTAACAAATCTATCTCTTTCATATATTTATAAGTTAAATTTTAAAAAAAACTAAAAAATTAAGAATTAGAAAATAGAGAAAAGGAAAGATACAAGATGTATTCTTCATTTTATATATTTTTTATTTTGAAATATCTTTGTACGTTAAGATGTATGATCTTTTTTTTTTTTTTTTGCGTTACGCGGGCCTCTCACTGTTGTGGCCTCTCCCGTTGCCGAGCACAGGCTCCGGACGCGCAGGCCCAGCGGCCATGGCTCACGGGCCCAGCCGCTCCGCGGCATGTGGGATCTTCCCGGACCGGGGCACGAACCCGTGTCCCCTGCATCGGCAGGCGGACTCTCAACGACTGCGCCACCAGGGAAGCCCTCCCGATGTATGATCTTTTAATGATGCATTTTTGCCCAAATAGAATACCAAGAACAAGAAAGTAAAACTTTAATCTAGGCAAATATCAACAAAGTATACCTACCCTAATATTCAGTCAGAATATTTTTTCCAGTAAATAAAGTACTTCTGTTTTGAATGATTGATTTTTACTGATTCTGCCACCAGATATAACAGCAATAAAACCAATTCAACTGTAATTTTAGTGAAGCTGCTCTCTGAAACCATTCTAATTCACAAAATATATAGTTATATTAACTTTTTAAAAATCTCTATTGTCTATATATACATGAAAGTGTTATTGATACAGCCTCTCCTGATGCTGTCATACGAAGGTGGCACCTAAATTTGTCTTTCAATACACTTTGCCTTTCATATGCTTTTAATCCTTAAAAGCAAATAGAAACCAGAAATAATAAAGGTGATCAAAACACCATGTTTATGACAAATCAATAATTTAATAATATGGCATTTAAGCAAAGCTAGGTCATTGATTCATTAAACACATAGAACCAAACACTAACCCAATTATTGATTCAATAGTGAAACCTTGACGAAATTCCTAGTGATAATGACCATTTTACTGCACACTTGCAACTAAGTGGAAATTCAGCTCAACCTCAACATGCCAGCTCAACTCTACTTAAGACAGGAGTGGGCAATAGTAAAGTTAAGATTGGAATACTCTCCATGACTCATTTGCTTTTCTAAGAACTACCCATTAATGCTTATTTCCTTCAAGTAACTACATGATTTTATTACTGTTATTTTTTCATTTTAACTGTTATGGTAATGTCAATTTGGGAAATCCAGAGGATGAGAATACCAACACACTTAGTAATAATTGGCGATATGTTGCCTATTCACTCACTTGCTTCTATAATTCATAATGTATTTGCTTCCTCTACTCTATATTGTTCTCTGGTCTCTATTCAACTTATAGAATAAATTATGTGCTTACTTAAAAAAATATTTGATTGATGATTGGATTTTGTATGAAGGATAAACATTTTGAAATGAACTTGTTTCATGTGATTTACTATTGACCCAATTTGAAACCTATTGTAAGATATGAATGTACAGGAAAGGCAGGTTGTTAACAATATGGAAACTGTAGAGAAATTAAATAAACAAGAGGAGAAAATCTTTGCTCTAATCATCTCAAAGAGATATTCATCTTAGCTGTAAAAATCTTAGATTAGGATACTTTTCTGGTTTAGAGGAGTCTCAGTCTTGGTGGAGAGCTTTCAGTTCCTGCTATGCGGGTACCATGATGTACGCTCAGCCCTGAAAACACGTGACCATGTGCACAAATTAAAAAACAACTCTTTCTTGGCAGTTTGTGCTCAAGCATAAGTGCTATTCTTTGCTCAGCTTCTTTCCCACCATGGAATCCATTCCTGTGCATATAACCCGGGAACAGTTCTCATTCTAAATCTCCTCATGTAAGATTTTTATCATCTTCATTTTTACTTAAGATATAATCCAGAAGGTGGCTAGTTTCAAACTTTTAGACTCTCACTCAAATATTTTACATGTACTTTAGACTCTAGTGCCATAAATGCATCTAAAACTTTCAAGCACATGGGAAAAGATTCTCAACATAACATCCAGAATCCAGTTTTGTACATACACATTTCAATAGGATGAAAGATGCCACAGAGATCAACAGTTCTAAAGGATGTTATTATGGTTACAGCAGGCACAAAGCAGCCAGTGTGCTGAACAACAACTGCCTACACAATTAAGTGGACATAGAGGGAGAGAGTTTTCTGCACTGACTGTCCTGTTTGGTTGAGGGGAGAGATTTGGGTCTGGGACTCTGACCAAGGCTTCCAGAAACTTCATCCTAAGGGTAACCACCTGTGCTGACTCAATTGGCCTCATCCTGGTGGCCAATGGTAGCCCAAAGCCAGGGTTTCTTGTTTCACAGTATTGGTCAGTGCAATGCTATAAATCTGAATTTGTTTCTGGCATTTAAAAAATCAGGAGATTTCACATAACCATCAGAATTTTTATATTCCATTGAGAAACCAGAAGCACAACAACACTAAGACCACTTTTTAAATTAAAACCATCAACTGGAGCTGAGTAGAGCTGAGTGTTTAGAAGGAGCCTCTAACACTCCTTGGGGTTTCCCTACACGGAGGCTGTCTGTTACCTGTACTAAAGCCTGGCCTACCTCGCTCATTTACATTATGGCCTCCACTAACAACCTGTATGACCCCTTATCATCCTTAAGTAAGTCTACTGTGACCATCTGCCATTACAGGGCTGCATCAAGGGTTTTACTTCAAGGTCCCTTTTATCCTCCCAGGCCAGAAAATTCTCATTTGTTTGCTTTGTCCTTAGGGAGTTGTATATGCCATTGATTATCCTTTTCTTCTCTGGGACCACTTTTGTCCAAGCATTTTTGTGTCATCTTAATGTCTTCCATATAATAAAGGGCAAATGAAACAAAGAGAAGTTTAAGCTATGTTTTAAAGAAATAATAAACTGAAAAAATTACAAGCTCTAATGCCAAGAATAGAGATGAACATACCGGCTGAGATTCTGAGCACGAGGACATCTGTGTGTCTATGATGTCTGATCTTTATCTCTGTCAATATCTCATTTTTTGTGGCATATCTCACAAACCATGTGTTGAGAAGCATGTATAATATTAACCTCCTCTGCTCCCCATGTTCTATTTCTCTTGCAAACCTCCTCTTTGTCTGCCTTAAAAAATTGAATAAGTAAAAAAAAAACAAAAACAAAAAAACCACAAGGAGTAACGCAACAAACGTTAATTACTAAATATCCAGAAATAACAAATATTAACATTCAGTTTTAATTTATATCAATATTAAAGAATCATTTGATCACTCTCTCAACTGACTTACCTCCCTCTCTCTGAAGAATCACTACTATCATTAATTTGATATGTATGTTTCCAGTGTTAATCTTCATGTTTTTATTACAGAAAAATATATCATACTGTTGATTTATGAATTTAAATAAATATAAATTCTTTATAGCATATGCATAATTAAGCAAAATGTTTTTCCAAAGCCATGATATTTTAATATGGACTTATATTAATATATATAGATTCAGTTCACATATTTATATTCTGTATAATATTTCATTAGATATACATTATATACATATACACACACACATATATGTTTACCCTACTGATAGACTTTTTTTTCCCAAATATGGCTATAGCAAGTGTCCCTGGAAGATATTTTTCCATTCCTTTATTTCATTTGGTTTCAAGTATGTCTTGTAAACAGCATGAAACTGAGTTATATTTTTAATTTAATTGGATAATTTTTTCTTAGTAGGCTATTTAAATGTCTTCATTATTTTGATTTAGTTCTGACATACTAATTGCTATCTTCTAATTAGCATGTTTGTTTTTCTTTGTCCTCTTTTTCTCCTTTCCTACCTTCTGTTTGATTGACCAAGTACTCTTTTATTCTTTTTTACCATCAATTGGTTTAGATGTCCTAATCTTTCTCAGTTACCATTAATTTTTTAATGCTCATGTTTAATAATGAGGTATCAATATCTTTGTTGTCTCGAATGCTGTGAATATCTTAGAGTGTTTTAACACTGAGCTCCCTAATTCTATCTTCCATATTCTTGTTTCAAAAATTTTGTATTTTAATTCCCACATATTAGTATTTTTATAGTCAACATTTATTAGTTTTATGAATGTGTTACTATTTGCTTCCCAGATTAATTTCTTTGTCTACCACTGGCTCTCACATATAAAGACAGAATTTAAAATTAAAGACTTTCCTGAAAGAACTACTATAGGAACTAATATGGTTTGGAAAAAAATATGAGGAAATAAGGAGTTTTAAGAAGGGATGGTGAACCAAGTAATCGGTTAATGAGTGTATATTTTTTAGCTTAAATTGTTATTAAAATTTTACTTTTTATTTTATTGGGGTCAGAGTGAATGTATCCTTGAGCTTTTCCTCATTTTTGGAATTTATTGAGCTTTTTTTTGTGGTATCTCTGCCAGATATCTTCTGTTTGTCTTCACAAATTCATTCTTAACCCCCTCCTTCTGCTTTCTGCCACAGATGTGTGACCTATATGGAATTATATCAATGGATTCCTCAATTTTCTGGCTTCAAGTTGCCTTCGTCCACTGGGAAGCCACAGCAGGGGAATGGAGGAAAGAAGAAAAAAAGTAGGGTGTCTATTACCCAATTATCCTTCTGGATGTATAACATCTCCCTTCTTCTGTCCTCTGGGCTTGCTGCTTCTAGCCCTGGGTTACTATAGAATTCTTTGTGGTTTCATAGACCCCACTCCCACCTTTGTAAATAGTCACTTTGTAAATAAACGCTCTTTAAATTATTATAATTTGAGTGTGGTATTTATTCCTGTTGGGCTAAATATCTTGTAATCCTTTTGGCAATTTTTTCGGGTGTTTGCATAGAAAAGAAATATATTTGTGATAGAACACACACATCAAAGACATATACATAAAGTTCAACCTAATTAAATTATTCAAATCTTCTGTATCTTTATTTTTATGAATTTAATCTATTATACTCAAAGACCAGTAGTTCTGTGTTTGTCTCCCTATGCATTTACGCATTTGTCCATTTCTCTTTGAATTTTCAGCTGTTTTAAAAATAGACTTTATTACCATATATTTAAATATACTGAGTCTTCATTCATAAATCCTTATTATAAACATTACTGTTTGACTTTTACTCACCTTATTATTTCCCTTTATTTCTCAAGGGTGTGTAATTTTCTTAGATATTAATATTCATATCTTTTCTTTTTTCCTATTTTGACTTACATGTATTTTCCCAAACTCTTATCTGGACTTTTAGTATCTTGTGTGTTTAAATTTGTTTCTTGTAAGTAATATATAATCTGATATCCTTAGATTCTTTTAGCAAAAATAATAACAACAACAACAAACGTTTATATAAGGTTTCAATGTGCTGGCACAGTTCTAAGAACTTTTCTTATTTAAACTAATTGAATCATCCTCATGACCCTATGGGTGGGTATGTTATAATCCCCTTTTTATTGCTGAGGAAACTAAAGCCCAGAGTTTTAAAACAATGTCAAACACTAGCAAGCATTAGACCAGGTCTCTACTCTCAGGCTTTCTGCCTTCAGATCCTGTTCTTAGCCACTATAATTCACTGATGCTCATAATGGCAAATTTAAATCATTGGACGGCATATCTGATATGTGTAGTCTTATGTCAATTGTATTGGCTTAGCTTTTCCTTTAGTTGAATAGAGACAAAAAAGATACAATATTTCTCTCCCTCCCATTTAAGATGAGGGATCTGGTGTGTTCTCACGCTCTGTCTTATTTTGAGACTATGTTAATTTTGTGTGGGTTTATAGTAGTAGAGGGTAGTTATTTTTAATAATACAATATTATTAATGTAATAATATTTAAATACTATCTCTTTCAAAAATTCATTTTTTGCTTTTATTTTCTCAATTTTTCTACACTTATTATTATTACTTATTCCAGAAGATCTATTTTTATGTATTTCGATGCTTATCTCTCATATATTCTTTGTTTGTAATAGGACTTTTCAGTGTTAAGTTCTTATTTCATCTTACATATAGCTTGATTATGTGTGTATGTAAACATCTATCTATACCTATAGTCTGTATTCATGCTTATATACATTTACATCTGATACAACTGGAAAATATATTAATATAGGTATGCATATAGAAATATACATATATTCTTATTTCTTACATATTTAATAAAGAATTCCCATTGGCCTTCACATATAAACTGTATTAAAATGAATACAGAATTCTCAGCTTACAAGCGCATTTTCTCAAAACTATGTTTCTTACAACCAATATGTTTTCTTTCAACATTCACTATTGAAAAAGGAAAGTCTAACATAGGTCAAGTTTTTTATTTGTATGCATTTTTATTTTGAAAATTTTATGCAAGTTAAGATTTTACTGTAGCTTTTCAAGTACATTAGAATCATGGATTTATTGTCTTAAATTATGTTAGAAAAACCGTGATCTTTTTCAGATGAAAATCTTGGTTCCATTTTTAAAGCAGGAAAGATTTTACATACTTCTGTCCAATTTATTCTGGATTCTTTTTCAATGTCCATATGTTAAAGTCTTGTTCTTACATTCTAATTCTCCTGTAATCTTGATTATTTATTGATAGCACTCAAAAAGGGTGTGTGTGTGTGTGTGTGTGTGTGTGTGTGTGTGTATGTGTGACTTGTGTCCATATGTCTATAACTAAACTGTAACCCTTAGTCCAAACCTTGACTCCTTTGCCTCTTGACAACAGGTTCAGTGAATCTGATACTATAAATGCACATTACATGAACCTAGTAGACTGCATATTCTGACATATTTGACTGGTTAGGTTAATACATGTTAACTCAGAATGAATTAATAATAGATCATAAAGCATGTATATAGAGAGACCATTCTCCACAATAGCCATTAATAAGGTACCTGGCTAGACAAAGAATGAGTGTCATCACAAGTTTACTTTGTTTCTCTGCATCCTCTCTTCTCAGGTCCCAGGCAATAGCTAGTCCTAAGAGATACTATCTAGAATAATGAAAGTACAGGTTTTTTTAGAATGTAATTTATGGCTATTGATTCAGAGGTAGACTCATCTTTCCTTCTTACCCCCCATGTGATGTAAAACATATACGTTTGGGGTTAAGATACCGATAAAACTTTTTTTTTTTTGCTAAGTTAAGGCTTATATACATTGATCCCTTATTTTCATTGTGTTCTATAAATGTGTTGTCTGTTTCTTTAGAAGGAAAATCTAGAACATTTTCTGTCATTACTATATTTCTTAAGTGCAACTATTTTTTGTCCACTACTAAGAAAGTTTTTTTTTTTCTGATATGTAACTATGCAAATCTTGAATTTTGTCCCAATATTTGAAATTACATTTTTAGATCCTAAAATATTACACAGAATTAATGAAAGCAGAAGATGGCTGTCATACATCAAGATATAGGAAGCCATTAACATAACATGATTAATTGTCTTTAATATACACACTTAGATTTCAATTTATACCAAGTTGCAAATGAAAGTCTGTAATAAATGCAGACCATGGGGAAAATGCTGATTGAGCTCAGTAAGTAGCTTTTGTGCTTTTAATCTTGTTTACCATGTCATGCTAAATATATTGGAGCCATAAAAATGATTGGGCATGACATTATATAAAAGAGACTTAATCAAATACTCAACATTTAACTTAATTAATTTTATAATTTTCATATATATAAATTAATGCCTAAGAGACTAAATATAATCCAGTATATAAAATTCAGAGATATTTTTGTTGAAAAAATAATGCTCTCACTACCCATGAAAAGTGTTATTATTTGACTAAGAATGCATGCTAAAAAATAGATTGCTGTTCAATGTGTGTCCTGCCCAGTGGTCTCTGCTGTTAAGTTTTTACAAGTTTTATAACTGGTATATGCAAGTATGAACCTTATACTTTTCAAGTATTTTTGGAACTTTTTACTAATCTTAATTCCTTGTCCTTATTCCTTAGACCCAACCTCATATTTTAGTCATCTCATTTATTATCAGAGCCTCCCCACACATGCCCTACCATCCATTCAATTTCTGTACGTTCTGAAATTCTTAAGCAAGCCACACTGCCTCCAGGAAGCTTCCAATCATTATTCACTGTTCCCTTCTACATCTAAACAATATCACTCATCCATTCCATGCAATTTTGCTAAAATAACACGCGGTGGTGTTACAACAGTAATACATGCAAATAGTTACTTAATAAAAACTCAATTGATAATCTGTTATTTTTAAGTAAGATAGAGTGTTTGTACAAAAGAGTGATTGTAATGATGAATCCAAGAACCCAATCTAATCTGGAAATAAATAATTGATAATACAATTTATTGGAGCCAACTGATTTGAATTCTAAATGAGGTAGAAAATCAACACAGCAAAATAAACTATCAACAAACGAAAAGCAACCTACTGAATAGGAGAAGATATTTGCAAATGATGCGTCTGATAAGGGATCAATATCCAAAATATATAAAGAACTCATACAACTCAAAAAAACAATCCGAGGGTTTCCCTGGTGGTGCAGTGGTTGAGTCCACCTGCCGACGCAGGGGACACGGGTTCGTGCCCCAGTCCGGGAAGATCCCACATGATGCGGAGCAGCTGGGCCCATGAGCCATGGCTGCTGAGCCTGTGTGTCTGGAGCCTGTGCTCCACAACGGGAGAGGCCACAGCAGTGAGAGGCCCGCGTACCGCAAAAAATAAAATAAAATTTAAAAAAATCCGATTAAAAAATTGGTAGAGGACCTGAATAGACATTTTTCCAAAGAATAGATACAGATGGCTAACATGCACACATGAAAAGATGCTCAACATCACCAATCATAGGGGAAACGCAAACTGAAACCACAGTGAGATATCACTTCACACCTGTCAGAATGGAACATGTTTTTTATCTAAAAGACAACAAAAAACATGCTTAGGTGAGGATGTGGTGAAAAGGGAATCCTCATGTACTGTCTGTGGGAAAGTAAATTGGTACAACCACTGTGGAAAATATTATGGACTTTCCTCAGAAAATTAAAAAAGAACCACCATAAAATCCAGGATTTCACTTCTGGGTATTTATCCGAAGTAAACAAAAACGTTAACTCAAAAAGATATATGCACCCCAACGTTGCACTGCAGCATTACTTACAATAGCCAAGATATGGAAGCAACCTAAGAGCCTATAAATAGATGAATGAATAAAGAAAACATGGTATATATACAAATATATATATAATAAATATACAATGGGTATATATACATATATGTATATATACAATGGTATGCATACATATATATGTAAAATTCAATGGAATATTACTCATAAAAAGAATGAAATCTTGCCACTTGTGACAAGGAGGGACCTAGATAGTATTATGCTAAGTGAAATAAGTCAGCCAGAGAAAGACAAATACTGTATGATTTCACTTGTATGTGGAATCTAAAAAAACAAAACAAATGAACAAACGTAACAATACAGAAATAGACTCATAGATACAGAGAACAAACTAGTGGTTGCCAGAGGGGAGGGGTGTGGGGGGATGGGCAAGATAGGAGCAAAGGCTTAAGAGATACAAACTTCCAGTTACAAAATAAATAAATCATGGGGATGTAATGTATGGCATAGGGAATATAATCAATAATATTGTAATAACTTCATATTATGACACATGGTAACTAGACTTAGAGTAGTAATCATTTCATAATGTATAAAAATATTGAATTACTATGTTGTAAACCTGAAACTAATATATTACAATTCAATTATACTTCAATTAAAATAAATTTTAAAAAGTAAGGCAGAAAGATTATTGCAGAGGGATACTGAGTAAATGAGCAAGATGAATAGAAACGGAGGGTGAAGTTTTAGTTGGCACAATTTTTGGTTATACTACCTTGAAAGATAGGACACAGAGTAGAGCCTGAGGTGGAGTGGCAGTGATATTAAGGTCAGGGTGCAAATTGGGTCACCCCTGAGGATACCACAATTTTCAAGCATCCTCCTTGATGGCCAAGAGTATAGTATCTGTTCTCATCCTGTCTGGATTCCACTTTTTTCTGATTTTGTTAAGCCTCTACTGTACTCTTTTTGTAGTCATCTATGCTAGGATTTGGTTACTTCCTGTGTTTAAATTAAAACTCTATGAAAAATGTGCATGCTTGACTTCTTCTCTCTTTGAGAACAAACTTTCCCTAATAGATGTCTGCAGAAGAAGTTTTCCTTCTGTTATTTTCTAGAAAATGTATCCTCTTATATTAAAACGATAATGGATTTGTCTGTTTTCTTGTTACCTGTCCTTTCAGCCTGATGAGTTCTTTCCTGTTGTCTTTGTTGTACCATATTAATTCTGAAATGTGCATTCCACTCTCTCTGAGAGGAAGAATTCCTGTTTCAGTCAAATCTTAACAATGCATTTTTCGCATTGTATTAAATCATGATATATTCTATGTTACCCCTTTTAATATTCCTTTGGCATTAGTAGTTCAGAGATTTCACCATTTAATTACTTCATCTCTCCTATCATGAGGATTAGACTTGCTCTGCTGAATGGTTTCACTGTTTTCTCCAAGTAAAACCAAAAATTGCACTGAGTTAGTTTGGTGCAACAAGATCGCATCAAGTTACTAAAATTCTTTATTATTTTTTGCTATTATTACTTTCTGTAATACTGATGTTTTTATGGCTTCAATTTGGGACAACTATCAGGAAACATTATATTTGATAAAACTAAGATAATCCAATCTTTGATAAGAAACCAAACTAAGAAAACTTCTGAATTAAAAAGAAAACGACAGCTGTACTCCTGGTAAAAAAAATTAAATATAATGAAAATACAGCTCAAAAAAGTATCCTTCTGAAAAACAAATCTAGTTAGTTTACTTCATTGATTTTAAAAATGTACAATTATTCTCTACTACCTAAAGCAGTTGTCTATATATCTTTTTGTCATATACCCACCTTAGTAGAACAATATTGAACAAGCACCTCCAATATATGTATACGTATTTATATTTAAATCGTAGTCAGACATTATTCTTCACATATATTCTATACCATAAGGTATATATATAACTGGAATTTCTAAAGGATAAGACAAATATACATAAATGAAAGTCTCCTATTTTTTCTCACATTCTAGGGGTTCATCTTGCATTCAGTCTCCTGTGACAACCATGGACCTAGAACGTGTGTCAGCAGACTATGATCTACAGGTAAAATCAAATGTACCATGTTTTAAAAAATAAACTTTTATTGAAACAAATGCCCATTTGTTTACATATTGTCTATGGCTGCTTTCACACTACAATAATGAGTATATATAACAGCCTTTATGGCCCTCAAAGTCCTGACCTATCTTCTAGATATAAGTTCTATCTTCTGTTTTGTCAGCAATACCACTCAATCTCTAAATATCTATAGTTCTTGCCTTAAGAGTATTCCTCATTGTTTTTATAGTATATCGTATGTTTTCACACAACTACAGCTGTAAGCATGTTTTTCCCTTTGTCTAGAATGCCTTAGTGGAGGTCTTTTGTTTAGTTCTTCATAGCATTCCCTATTTTTTTAAAAAAATGCCTCCTCCCTGTGACCTTCATGACATTATCAATTGTGGGCAATACATTTTTATCTATCTGGTTGGAAATAAGAGCCAAACTAGGCAAATGTAACTCCATCTCAGAGATTTGAATCTCAAGTAGAAACTCAGAGAAAATGCAATTGGAGTAGTTTTTCAACAGCAGCAAGGGCATGGAAGGGTTCACAAAACCTCACTACTGAGGTTCTTGGAAATGTTGTTATTTACATCATTCACATGGTCTGGTCATTCAGGTCTTTCTCCGATTTTGTAAAATATGTAATATCTAATACATTTATATTTTTGCTTAAGCTAACCTTGATCTAAGATTATTTGTAAATGTGACCAAGTCTATCAGGATCTCATTTGCCAATAAGAAATTATCCAAATTCTTGCAAGAAAAGTTTTCAAAAGTTATTAATAACCAAAACAAATATTTAGCACACTCGGGTTGTCATATAATTAAATGATGTCTATAAAAATTAGGACCAACTGTAAGTTATAGAAGACTAAATAATTTTATTCTCTGTGACTATTTGATTTCACTGCACTTTGGGAAAGGGTATTGCAATGGTCAATATTAGTATAGTTGTGAAAACCTCCTATTTTGTATAAGATATTGGATTCAGAGACTCACTGCAGCTGAGTAATCAGAAAAAAATCTAGTACAGATTATTGAAAGAAAACTTAGCAAATGAAAGTTTTTATAATCTTTAAAAAGCTTATGCTTAAACAAAACAGCAGCAGTCAGCAAGCTTTTTCTGTAAAAGGCAAATGGCAAATACTGTCAGTTTGGCAGGCCATATAGTCTCTGTAGCTACTAGGCAACTCTGCTGTTGTAGGACAGTAGCAGCCACAGATGAACAAGCACGGCTGTGTTCCAATAAAACTTTATTTATAAAAACAGGCAGTATTCCATAGTTAGCTGACACGGTGTATAGACTGGAGTTTATGCACATCTATAAGCTTCTATACCTGAGGTTTCAACTGCCTTGCATGGTTAAAAATGATTATACCTCATTTATTGATTGGTTGAACACATATTTTTGAGCCTCCATTCTGAATCAGGAAATGAGTGCAAACTCAGAACTTCTTTTACAAAGTTCTAGAGGCAAAAGCCTATGTCCTGAAGCATTATTCAATTTAAAGTAATTCCTCAGATGAGGCTTTGGAGAAGGGGCTTTTTAGATCCCAAATATACATACATAACACATGACCTGATGGCAACAGAAATGTGTGTTCAGATATGTCTTCTGTAAATTTGAATTCACATGTCTCAGAATCTATTCTCAGATCCATTCTAACAACTGAGCCCAAGGCCGCCTTCTTTTTTACTCTGTCAGATGTTTACTTAGCTTGTGTCATGGTTGGTTTGTTGGCTTTTATATTGTAACAGAACTATGAACATATATTCATGTTTAAACTTAATAAATTTTTTGTGTGGTACTATCTTGAAATGTACTGTCATTAACTATCATGTTTTCATAGTTGACAGTCCTATTGAACTAAGAAAAAAATGTTTTAATTGAACCTTGAAGTTTTATTAAACCTTTGGATTTTGCTGCTATGTTCTGAGAATGTTTCTTCCATTAAGAGTCACTTTTATGTTCTAATCTTGCCATTCAAATTGTGAGGGTAAACAGACTCAGAAAAAGCTATAATAAGGCTCAAAATAAGGGAAGGAATAATTGCTTTCATCTCCATTTCAGAACCCCATATGAAGAATAACAGTAAACAAAGAAGTTACAGGTTTTAGGTGTCAAAAAACAGAAGCTTCTACTTTGAAAATGTGGATAAAGTTTCCTCTTGTTTTAAAGATAATTTTGTAGTTGTGGTTGTGTTTCATTTGAGTACATATTCTTGATTCCATTCCCATCATTATCTTCCTGACAAAAAAGTTCCCCATCCCTATTTATTCCTGTGTTGTACCTTATTGATTTGCTGTCCTTGGGCAGTATTTATATGTATAGATTACAAATTCTCAATTCATCATATTGTCTTGTTGGGCTTAAAGCTTTAATATTTTAAAGACAATCCTTGTTCCCAGCAGTTTGTGAAAAAAGTAGTTATCCATGTGAGCTACTGGATTCAAGCCTGTCATCTAAATGTTTATCTGTCTTCTTTGTTGGGCATAGAGATCAGGGTCATTGCTAAAAGAAAAAATGATATGTCTTCTCTTGTGAAGAATGCCATTAATTGCCCTCCCGAATTCCCTGTCAGGTGTAAACAAGAACAGGATCAACTCAAGAAAAATTGAAAAATTCATAGTAATGGCTCTCCTTCATTTTATAAATAACCAATTTAGGGCTTCCCTGGTGGCGCAGTGGTTGAGAGTCCGCCTGCTGATGCAGGGGACACAGGTTCGTGCCCTGGTCCGGGAAGATCCCACATGCCGCGGAGCGGCTGGGCCCGTGAGCCATGGCCGCTGAGCCTGCGCGTCTGGAGCCTGTGCTCCGCAACGGGAGAGGCCACAACAGTGAGAGGCCCGTGTACCGCAAAAAAACAAAACAAAACAAAACAATTTATGCTTTAGTATTCCCTGGTTGTTTTCCTTATTTGTACTTCATATCTTTCAACAAACTTTCATATAAAAGCAATCACTATTAAAATAAAATAAAAATTTAGTGTATTTGTAACATTCCTTTATTCAGAAGTTCTAAAACAAAAATTCCCTATAAGCCAAAAAAGGGGAAAAACCCCACTGCATTGCCTGAAAATAAATTGCATGATTACAGTTTATTGCTCTGAAAGGTAAAGCAAATGCTGAATTCACTTAAAAATAACATGTAGCCACCTTCGAAGTGTTGTTTCTTACAGGGGCATAAAATTTAGCTATTACTGATACCACATGAATCGGTAATTAGAACTTGTTTAAGGAAAACCCCAGAATGGTTGTAACCATGCTCATATAATACTGCAAATAGTCTTCTAATTGCATTGCTTACATTCAGGTTAATTGTGGTACAGACATTGGCTTAGCTGCTCTACTGTGAAGTTGGCACCTACAGTAAACATTGCATGGTTCAAGATTAAGTGTTACTTAATACTCACCATAGATTCAAAATGACTCAATACAGGTCAATTAAATGTTTCTTCAGTATATTAAGCTTCACTGTTTTCAGGACGAAATATTCTTTTTTCTCATTTTAATGGTATTACGAATATTGTTTTAACCCCCAAATTTTGGGCATTTGAGGGGAAAATTATAGAAATAGTACTCAAGAGATATGTGTTTCATAAAAAATAATCAGTGAAAAGTTAGAAATAATGATCTGATTGTTAAGAAGGTATACAGAAAGATATTGTAATTGTATCTAAAGGCTGTAACTAGACTATTATTGTTATAACAGAAGGGTTACTGAAGACTTTTCTGGGTGTGGATAGGGGAAGACTTTACTGAGAGTAAAGTAATGCCTGAAGAGTAGACATGAAATATTTGACTGCATTTGCTTTTTTTTGGTTTGCGCTTCAAAATGCTTTAACTGGGGAAATTTAAAACTGCAAAGAAAATTAGACCCATTCATTTTACAGAAGAAGAAGTTGTGTCTCAGACAGTTTAAATAGCACTACAGAGTTAAGAACAATCATTTACCAGGGTGAGTATCCAGATAATACTTGTTTGACCTTAGGACTGTGAGCTTTATCATTATTTTAAGAAGAGCTTATGTATTCAGCGTGGAAAAATACGTTATTCCTATTTACTGGAGAAATGTGTGGGTGTGTGTCTGTGTGTGTAGCCGAGTAGGCATAGTAGAAGCTTACTCAGCTATCCCAGAAACCGAACTCCTCTCATTCAATCATTAATGAAACGTTCAGACAAATGAATACATGTAATGCGTATATGAATTATAAAGCAAATACTTAAAAGAATACTACTTCCCCAAGTTCCAACATGTAACTATTTGAGGATGTCTCTTGAGACTGTTTAGATTTCAGTTCACATCATTCTTAATTCAATAGCTTCACAATTCCACATAGACACAGGGTGTCACAGCTCACTTCGTTACAGGTGCAAGTGAATCAAAGCAAATGTGAAAGGAAAGGTGTCTGAAAGAATAACAATTCTGATGATGTGTGTGTTGTGAAATAACATGTAGGTAATTAGCAATAATGTCAAATGGAAGAAACACGATCATTGGTTATCTGACATAAGGTAAAATGTTTAAATTTGAAAGTAGCACAATAACTAACTTCCATAATAACATGATTTTTGATTCTATGCTATTTCATATATCCCAGTGGAACTCCTCATAAAGTCTCCAGATTAAATTTGTGAACTTATTTAGCTTCTTCTATATGTGCCCTTTGAACTTCTAAGAGAAATCCTAAGTTTTAATGGACTGATACTTAAAAAAATTTTTTTTTTAGTCTTTTACTATAATAGCCAATGTTTTCAATAATGGCGATTTCATACATATTTCATACACGTGTACATATATCCATGACAGGCTTCCATAAGCTTTACAGTGGGTAACAACAGCTTACTTCATACTTACTGACCAGGATTAAATCTGTTCTGTGGGATTAACCAAGAAGAATCCTTACTGAATATCTTTGTCTCTTTATGGCTATACAGGGGCATTGTGCTTTCTTACAATGTTCCAAATGGCAAAATTAATACCGCAGAGTTGAATTCCAAGAACTAAGCCCACCTCTGACCCCAAATATATAAGAACTGTTTAAACCTTAAGTGCACTTTATTCTTTGCAGAAAATTCGTTAAAAGAAATTTCACACACTAGTTCTCTTGAAATACCTATAAATTTGCTGAATTTATCCTCTGCATAAAGTAACAAATAATTATTGGACTTCCTTTATAAAATTTGATTTTCCTATTACTGTAAGGCTGAGAGAGAATGAATACAAAGGCTTTTTCAATTATTCATAACTTACTAGTTTATTGATATTACTAGAACTTTATTGATGGTGGTAAACACAGGTGGTGAGCCGCTGTTGAGTTCTGGATGTAGTTTGAATTGGGGCCAATAGGATTTATTGCTGGAACTGTAGTGAGGACAATAGGGGGAAAGGGTTGGGTGACAACACTTGCCTGAAAAGGTAGATTGGAGATGTCAGTGACTGAGATGAAGAAAACTAGAAATAGAGCTGGTGTGGAGAGATGTCTCGAGTTCAATTTCAGACAAATTTATTTTGAGATGTCTATTATACACCAAGTGCAGATGCCAATTAGGTGGTTAGACATGTGGGTTTAGAATTAAGGGGAGAGATCTGGCCTACAGATATAAACTTGGGAGCTATCAGTCTACATATTAAATGCAAAAAGTAAGGGAAAGATCACTGTGTATGTTATGCTGCCTGTTATGTAGAAACGAGGGGGCGATAATATAATCACATTTACTTGTATATAGATACAAATCTTTGAAAATATACATAATAAATATGCATAAAATCTACATATGAAAATCTACTTAATAGCCTGCCACTTGTTGATGGGGTGGAACTGAGCAGGGTTTGGAGGGAGATACTGATTGCATATCTTCTACGTCTAAAAAAATAGCAGGCATGTTATTAAAAATACTATTAATTTAAAATAAATAAAATAGTATAAAATAAACTCTAAATTAATGAAAAATTAAGATACAAAGTATTACAAGAGAAATGAATAAACAAAATAAACATCTGTTAAATGAATACTTCTGTTATAACTATTTTGAGGATTATACTGACTTAAAATGACTGTAACTGTCATTTTTACTGTAAATTTACAAATTTACTGTAACAGTAAATCAAGCATCATGTACTATAAATTCACATTGTTTAAGTCTACTTCAAAAGATTCTTGAATGATTTATAATACCTTTAATCGTCACCCTAATCAGATGTTTAATAACAGTATTTCTTCAGTCTTATAGTTGTAAATTATAAAACCCCCAAACTTACTTTGAAAAATGAAAGAAAAAAATTTCAACTCAGGTAAATGGTTTCAGACACAACTCAGTCCTGCTGCTCAAAAAATCATCAGAGATTTTTTTTTTTTTGTCCTCCTGGCTCTGTTTTTTCTTGTTTCAGGTAAGCTCTTTCCTTTTTCCATGTGTTGGTAGAGATGGCGTCTGGTCTCTCCAGGCTTCCTTGGTTCTTAGTGTCAGTGAACTCAGAAAAAGAGTATATTTTTCTACACAGTCTGGCAAAATTTCCAGAGATGAGCCACTATACCTAACCCTGAGCCAGTGTCTGTGTTCACAAATGAGGTGTACTCTGATTTAAAATCTAAAATTTGGTGCAAGTATTGAGAAGAGAGGAACAATTTTTCCCCAAGAAAGTGCAAGAAAGAAATCAAAAAGCTAATGATCACTATAGCTGTCTTCTAGAATGATCCAATCTCTACAAATGCCCATCCTAATAAAGTGATATTGAGCATGTACTCTACCGTCATGGAAAGTTCTATTTTTACTTCCTCACATCTTTTTTTTTTTTCAGACTTCCATGTCTGAGATGAAGGAAATGAGGAAATATTTTTCCCAAGGCAGTGTAAGTTAATCCATTGAATGCTAAGACAATAGGTTTATATTTTATCTGCTAACCTACTGGATATGAATGGAGGTTCATGAACAAGGAAAATATGGCCACTATAATGTTTGAAAGTGATTACCCTGGTAAATTTAAACGGTACGTGTGGGTGAGGTATAGAGAACACAAATAGGACTTTGTACTCAGAATATGAGGTAGAAAATCCAGGTTTACGATTATTGTAGTAGAAATGGAGATGAATAACTTTTCTTTTCTCTCTGGAAGAAAGATTTAACCACACATGGATTCAAATGTAACCAATTTAAACATGTTCACATAACCTTCTTAAGTGAAATGAAGCCACTTTCATTTCAAAGCACCAAAGGCAATACACTTATATTTGCAACAATCACCATAACAAAGCATTTCTCCAGTGGAGCCATACTTTAAAGAATGACTCATATATTCTTTCTCTAATGGATACTCTGCCCCTTTAAGTAGCAGGAAACAGCTTTAGAGGATAATAGTTGTTATTATGATTGTCAATCTATCCTAGATCTGCTATTCTGTATTTTGTTGCTTATAGTCATAAATAGTACTTTCAGCGTGAAAATTTT
This sequence comes from Aethalodelphis obliquidens, assembly GCF_003676395.1. NCBI lineage: Eukaryota > Metazoa > Chordata > Mammalia > Artiodactyla > Delphinidae > Aethalodelphis > Aethalodelphis obliquidens. The sequence goes on along the minus strand of NW_020837947.1, from coordinate 63,951,952 downwards.
ATCTCAAGCCAGAGTGTCAAATCGCTGACAGAGAGGAAAAGGATGGTTATCTGTGTGTGTGTGTGTGTGTGTGTGTGTGTGTGTGTGTGTGTGTGTGT